>NW_023270433.1:2269042-2327558 GCF_011800145.1 Mirounga leonina
TCCCTGCCCCCCTGCTTCTCTGCTTCCCTGCCCCCTGCTCCCTGCCCCCCTGCTTCCCTGCCCCCTGCTCCCTTCCCCCTTGCTTCCCTGCTCCCTGCCCCCCCGCTCCCCTGCTCCCCTGGCCCCTGCTCCTTGCACCCCTGCCCCCCTGTTCCCCTGATCCTTGCACCCCTGCCCCACTGCTCCCCAAACCATGAGCTAAGGAGGAAAAAGAAGAGGCTTTAATTTGCTAAAAGCAGCTGGTTTGGCTCAGTTCATGGAGGCCTGAGCAGTTTTAATTAGCACCATCCAACACTGTTCAGATGAATTTTGCAAACTTAGCAGCTCCTGGTTTTTCCTCTTAAAGTCACAGAGATAAAGTCACAAGAGGAGGCCCAAGTAGAGCCCCCAGGGTAACCCTGCACAGTGCCCTTCTCCGTGTGCCCTGCGTGGCCTTGGGCAGCTAAGCAGACTCTGCAGGCTGAGGAAGGAGGGACGGGCGGGCCCTGAAGTGAAGGCGGCTGGTGGAGGCTAAGGACGCTGGGCTCTGCCCACGCGGGGCCACGGTCAGGATGCCTGCAAGCCAGACCCCGCTCACTCACTGCTCCCCGCCGCTGGGAATCTTGCTGCTCCCACCCCACTTGTGAGTTGGGGAAGGTCACATCGCTGGTGAATGGCCAGGCCGGGTGCCCACCCCTGCCCCGAGGACTATCTGCCAGGCCTGGACCCACTCGTCCTTGTATTTTGTCTGGCATTGACTTTCTGCTCAGCCTAATCCCTGCCCGGTGCTGACTCGGCCGCCCAGACGGGGCCTTGGCAGGTTCGTACTTCTTGATGTCTGTGTCCTGACTGTCGGCCAGGAGTCTGAGCGGGACCTGTAATGGGAGCCAGCCAGGGCACTCACACCGAGTGCTCCCTGCGTGCTCCCTGCGTGCTCCCTGCGTGCTCCCTGAACACCTGTGCCTGCAATCCTGCCCAGGGGGCAGACGGCTCCCTCCCCGCCCCCCCCGGCAGCAGTGACCACCTCGTCTCACACCTCCTTGTACCCGGGGCTCTGCAGAGGGTGGCTTGGGACTTACGTGTGTATGTCTGGCTCCCGGCAGCCCTGGAAGGCACCAAGTGCGTGGGTCACCGTATTCACGTCCAGATCCTCGGTGCCTGTACAAGGACATGCCACAGGAGGTAAACTCAAAAAGATCGGGGCACCGATTTAAAAAAAAAAAAAAAAAAAAAAAAAACAGCGGGTGGTCCCTGATGGCCGGGGATGTTCTGAGCTCTCTGACAGACTCTTGGGCAAAAGGAGGAGCAAATGTCCTGGGGCCCACCTGCTGATGCTCTTGTGACCAGTGCAAAGCGACGAAGCATTCATGTTCCCTGAGGACCCCTTTCGGCAGCTGTGAGGCCCACCTCCTGCTCGACGCCCTTTCCAAAGGCCCAGCACACTGGGCAGGTGTGGCCTCCCGCCTGGCTGTAGACTCCGTGCCGGGGGCCCCGGCTCCGCATCCCCAGACACAGGAAGCATGAAGGGAGACTTGGCCGCTTGGCTGGGGGCCCTGGGGGCTCTGGGGACTCCGGGGGCTCTGGGTCCATTTGTTTTCACCTGTCCTGTCTGGTCTCCGTGGCTCCAGGAGGCAGAGACGGGCTCTTCTCTGTTCTTCTGGTTCCTCAGCAGCTCGGTCCCTGGGCCTCGAAGGGCAGTACACAGACGGGTGTTTCCGACTCCAAGGTCCAGGCACCTGTCCTGAGGAGCTCGCCAGGCTGCCAACCTGGAAAGACCCCTCGGCTGCTGGGTGGGGAAACTGAAGAGGCAGGGAGCGGTGGACGGCCCGCCACGGGCCTCGAGGGGCCAACGCCCTTCATGACATTCAAGGCTGTTTCTACGGGAACATAAACACACCCTGGGACCGCTGGGGAAATCTATTTAATTAAGGATTAAGTCTTTAAATTAAATTATGAAATCCGTAAATCCCTTTTGTACAAATTGGAATGAGGATGCAGCTGCAGCAGGGGGTGAGCAGCGCACTGCGGAGCTCCAGGATCCTCCAGGTCGTCAGGGGTGCGGCCCCCAGACGAGGCCCTGAATCAGAAGAGCCCCCTCTCTGCGGTGGCAGCTAGGAAAAGCGAGGGAATAGTGGAGCTTGGACGCTGGCCGTGCCCCGGGCTCCATCATCACCCAAAACCTCGTGCAGCAGGTCCCGTGAGCCTCCCCGAGCACAGAGAGAACCGAGGCCCCAGGGGAGAAGCAGCACCATGAGGGGCCCAGGGAGACACACGCCCCGCTGTCCCATCCACGCTGGGCTGCCGCATGGCCCCTGGGTCTCCCTGGCGTGCCCTAAAAGGCAGATGGCTCTGGCTTCGATGACCAAGTCTGTTTTTCAGAGTGAAGCCGCTTGAACCGAGGAGGGAGAAGTGCTTGTTCTCCCTAATGCTGTGAAGCCCCTGATCTTCCACCTCTGTTCTGGAAGCGCCCACCCCGCGGGTGGCCTGGAAGCACGGCGGCAGCAGGACTTGCTGCTGCAGGTCAGGGAGGCGCCCTCGGCACCCCCAGTGCAGGCTGGGGCATGCAGGCAGCCAGGGAGGGGCTGCCATGTGCCGGGTCCCTGGCCCCCCGCAAAAGTGCAAGCGAGCTCTGGGCAGGGAGGGGGCCCCATCACCCTCCTCTCTCTGGAGCGGTGGAAGGAGGCCCTGATGGGTTCGGGGTGGGCTCCAGCAGAGGCTGGGGACCCGCTGGGGGGACGGGGCCCACCAGTCCCGTGGGAAGTCGGATGTGGGTGCCGCCCCTGGCAGTAGGGCAAGGGCTGGGCCCCGACTCGGACAGCTCGTGACACTGCAGAGCTGATAGCAAGGCTGGAACCAAATTACAGAAAACCCAACTTTCCATGCTGAAAACTTGTGCTTTATTCTGTGCGTCCGGACCCAGACCCGTGAGGCCAACAGGGAGCTCCACCACCGGGCCACACGGACGGACAGACCACACTGTGGGCTTTCGAGGGGAGGAGGGCAGAGGAAGCTGGTGGGGCGGCAGCAGAGGCTGATAGAAATGACAGTGAAGGGCAAGGTTAGGGCTGCCCGGCCGCTCAGATCCTCCCCTGGGGCAGTGGTGGAGGCGCCTTTCCTGCGCGCCCACCGCCTCGGACCTCTTCCCGGCCCCTCCTCCTACACAGCCCCTCTCCTGCAGCCTCCACCTTGTACCAGCAGGGGTTGACCCCTCTCCCCGCCAGCGGAGAAAGCCGGGACCCTCCAGGGACACCCCACCACCCAAGGCAATCTTGTTCTGAACTCTTCTGGGGAACTTTATCCTGTCATTTCTTTCTGGATGGTTTGCATCTGCCCGGCCAGCAAGGGCTATATGCACTGGAGTGCCTTGGGCATAATTTGATTAAGAAGTTGAATCGCCCTCTTAAAAACAAAGTCCTACAATAATCCATATTGACAGCTGGAAAAATGAGCTGGGGCCCCTCACACCCAAAAAGCTAGATGCAAAACACAAGGACACCACCTGCATCCCACCACACAGTCCAATTTCCTCCATGCTGACCTCCCGTGCAAAAGCTCTGTGGTTAGCTACTTTTAAGCACTGAAGATGCTGACCCCTTGCATTCCTATCACAGAAACATATCCAACCCTTCATTGCGAGGGTTTCCCTCTTACTGTCAAGAAAGACAAATGAGAGCAAACAGCTACTTATCTCCTTTCCACTCTGCATAAATTCCTAATCCTGGATTATTCAAAGTCTGGCAGCGGAGATAAAAGATCTTTCCATTAAATGACAAAACAGACAACACAGCTGGGAGGGGATTAACTATTAAACAGTGTGGTTCTTAGCAGGGAGCAAAGGAGCTTCCAGGAAGGAGCACAAGTGTGTGTAGGGAAGGAGTTTCCTGGGAGAGGAGGCTTTCACACCAGGGTCTGACACAACCACTGTTTTACGTGCCTACTGGTCTGGGGGTCGGCAGTTCGGGCTGGCCTTGGTTGCCCACCAGCGGAGTCCCTCATACAGCTGTAGACGTGTGGCAGTGGATGGAGCCAGATGGTCCCGACGGCCTCACTCACGTGCCCGGCTGTTAGCTGGGCCTCTCTCCCCTCTGCAACCGGGCTTCTTTATGTGGTGTGTCGGGACAGCAAGATGGAGGGTGCGACCTGCAGCCCCTTCTCCACCCACCTCTAATGGTCAAAGCGGGTCTCCAGGTCAGCCCCAAAGCAAGAGGTGGGGAATAGCCTCCACCTGTTGATGAAAGACCTGCAGAGTCACGTATCAAAGGGGTCTGTGCTCAGGGAGGTATGCGTCCATCAGCCCAAGCAAACAATCTAACGCTCTTGGAGAAACGTCAGCTTTACAAACCATTAGGGTCAGATGGGACCTCCCCAAGACTTTGACCTGGCCACGTTGTCAGGGAATGGAGCAGATATAGACGGGAAGGCACACAGCACCTGCACCATGGGGTGATAAGCCCCAAGCCAGCAGGGCTGGAGAAGCAAGTCCAGGATCTCCACATGGTAGTGCAGGAGAGCACTTTGGCATCAGTTTGAGTGGGAAGGAGGAGGCAGCGGGAATCAAACGAACTGCACGTAGTTATTTGGTGCCAAGGGGCACGTGTGATCCCCACAGTTCTCATGAAGGCCTGCCCAGGGTCTGACTCAGAGTGGAAGGGACTCCACTCCTATCAGTCCCCAGCATGATGTTTGTGGAGTCAATGAACTAAAGGAAAGAATGAAGCAAGGTCTGGTCTGCACTCACACAAGTATGTCCACATTTATTGAGCACTTTATGTATGTAAGCATACTGAATCGTGGCAACAACCTTCCATGCAGCTACTATTCTCATCTTGTCACACACCTAGCTAAGGGCTCCTTCCACCACCTGTGATGTCCCAACAGGTAACCCCTTCTTGCCCACTCTAGGGAGGGGGAACTCACCCCCTGAGGAGGCAGCCTTCAGGGTCTGGAACCAGAGCAGGTCTGTGTTGGGCTTTGGCACATGCTTCAGAAAACCAGCACATTTAAAGCTTGAAGCGAGCATCCAGTGAAGCAAGGAAGCCCAGCCTTTCTTCTCCTATCTCACCCATCTTGTCCTTGCTCAATCCCAGAACAAATGGGTAGAGGCCTTTCTGTTCCCAGCCAACATGGACTCAAAGGACCACAGGGCCCAGTGGTGGACATGGAGATGCAATGCTCAGGTCCCCATAAGGATGGCCTGGATGCTCAGCTTTGGGTAGTGGTCAGCACACAACCTCCAGCCATCAGTGCCCTTGCAGTTCTATCAGTTTCTGCTTTGTGTGTTTTTGAAACTCTGTTATTAGGTGCATAAATGCTGAGGATTATTATGCCCCCTTTTAACTGACTCCTTTATCATTATGAAAAGACCTTCTTTTGGTGCTATCTTTGCTATGAAATCTTATTTGTCTTATATTAATATAGCCAAAACAGATTTCTTTTGAATAGTATTAGCGTGATATATCTTTTCTTATTCATGTTCTTTTGGGCTATTTCTGTCTTTATATTTAATATGGGTTTCTTATAAGCTAAATATAGCTTGTGTACCCAGTCTGCCAATCTCTGCCTTTTAATTGGGGTGTTTAGGCCATTTACACTTAATGCGATTGTTTATTGGACTGGTTTTTAATCTACCATCTTGCTTTTTTCTATTTATTCCATATATTCTTTGTTCTTTTTGTCCTCTTTTCGAAGTGGTTTTTTTTTAAATCAACTGTGATCTTTTAAAAGAAAATTTTAAATCTTTTGTTGACTAATTAACTATAACCCTTTGTTATAGTATTTTATTGGTTGCTTTGGGATTTATCATGTACACATTTAGCTTGCCAAAGTCTATGTTCAAGTAATATATCATTTCACCTATGGATTAAGAACCTCCCATCATGGTCCTTCCATTTCTCCCCTCCTATGTTATAAACTTCATAACATTTTTTTGGTTTTGATTTAAATAGATTTCCATATGGTCTTATTTTCCTTCTGCTTGAAAACCTCCCTTTAGTGTTGCTTGTAGTGCGGGCCAGTTAGTGATTGATTGTTTCAGCTGTTGCATGGCTAAAAAAACCTCTTTATTTCACCTTCATTCTCTAAAGATAATTTTCCTGGTAAGAGAATTCCAGCTTGCTGTAAGAATCAGTAGCATTTTTTTGTATCTGAACAGTGACATTTCTGAAAACTAAATAAATAATTCAATTCCATTTACATTAGTATCAAAGACAATAAAATACTTCGGGATAAATCTAAGCAAGGAGGTAAAATGTCTCTTACTTTGAAAACTACAAGACATTGATCAAAGAAATGAAAGACACAAATAAATGGAAAGATATCCGTGCTCATGGACTGGAAGAACTGATATTGCTAAGGTGTCAATGCTACCAAGAACTATCTACAGATTCAGTGCAATCTCCGTCAAAATTTCAATGGCATTTTTCTCATGAAATAAGAAAACCACCTTAAAAGTTAGATGGAACCACAAAAGACCCCAAACAACCAAAGCAATCCTGAGAAAGAAGAACAAAGCAGGAGACACCATACTTCCCAATTTCAAGCTTTATTATAAAGCTGTAGTAACTAAAACAGGATGGAATCGGCATAAAAACAGGCAAAAAGACCAAAGGAACAGAACTGAGAGCCCAGAAAAATATCCCAAGTCTATATGGCTAACTAATATTTGACAGGGAACCAAGACTACTCAGTGGGGAAAAGACAGCCTCTTCAGTAAGTGATGCTGGGAAAACTGGATCTTCACGCGTAAAAGAATGGAATTGGGGGCACCTGGGTGGCTCAGTCATTAAGCATCTGCCTTCGGCTCAGGTCAGGATCCCGGGATCCTGGGATCGAGCCCTGCATCGGGCTCCCTGCTCAGCCTCTGTCTGCCGCTCCCCCTGCCTGTGCTCTCTCACTCTCTCTGTCAAATAAATAAATAAAATCTTTAAAAAAAAGAAATAATGGAATTGGACCCCTATTTTACACTGCTCACTGAAACTAACTAGGAATGGGTTACAGACTTAAATGTAAGATCTGAAACCACGAAACTCCTAGAGTTTTCTTTCTAGAGGAATATGAGAAAAAAACACATTGGCATGGGTCTTGGTAATGATGTTTTGGAAATCACACAAAGCAAAAAAATAAAAAACAAACAAGTGGGACCACATCAAACTGAAAAGCTTCTGTAAGCAAAAGAAATGGTCAACAAAGTGAAAAGATGGGATGGGAAAAAATATTTGTAAATCTTATATTTCTTAAGGGGTTAATTCCCAAAATATATGAAGAGCTCATACAACTCAATAGCAAGAAACCCACAACTGATCCAATTAAAAATAGACCTTTTCGGGTGCCTGGGTGGCTCAGTTGGTTGGGCGACTGCCTTCGGCTCAGGTCATGATCCTGGAGTCCCTGGATCGAGTCCTGCATTGGGCTTCCTGCTCGGCAGAGAGTCTGCTTCTCCCTCTGACCCTCCCCTCTCTCATTCTCTCTCTCTCTCAAATAAATAAATAAAATCTTTAAAAAATAAAAAAAAATAAAAAAATAGACCTTTTCCCAAAGAGGACATCCAGATGGCCAACAGACACATGAAAAGATGCTCAACATTATTCATCATCGGGAGAATACAAATCAAAACTGCAATGAGATACCATCTCACACCTGTCAGAATGGCTAAAATCAGCAACACAAGAAACAAGTGTTGACGAGGATGCAGAGAAAGGGGAACCCTCATGCACTGTTGGTGGGAATGTAAACTGGTGTGGCCACTCTGGGAAACAGAATGAATGCTTCTCAAAAAGTTAAAAATCGGGGTGCCTGTGTGGCTCAGGCAGTTGAGCGTCTGCCTTCGGCTCAGGTCATGATCCCAGGTCCTGGGATCGAGCCCCGTATCGGGCTCCCTTCTCAGCAAGGAGTCTGCTTCTCCCTCTGCCTCTCCCCTGGCTTGTGCTCTCTCTCTTGCTCACTCTCTCTCTCTTTTTCTCAAATAAATAAATAAATAAAATCTTTTTTAAAAAAGTTAAAAATAGAATTACCATATGATCCAGCAATTCTACTTCTTGGTATTTATCCAAAGGAAACAAAAATACTAACTTGAAAAGTTCTCTGCACCTCCATTTTCACTGCAGCATTATCTACAATAGTCAAGACCTAGAGACAACCTAAGTGTCCATCGATGGATGAATGGATAAAGAAAATGTGGCACGTTCACACACACATGCACACACACACACACACACACGAATATCGTTCAGTCACAAAAATGAGGAAATCCTACCGTTTGCAACAATGTGGATGGGCCTTGAAGACATTATGCTAAAGTAAAATGAGTCAGACAAAGACAAAAACTATATTATCTCACTTGCATGTGGCATTAAAATGCCAAACTGAGGTTGGATCTGCGGTTCTCAGAGGCCAAGGTTGGTGGGCGCAGGCTGGAGGATGGGGGTAGAAAAGCAGTGCACAACATGGTCAACACTGCTGTACACCGTGGAGGAAAGTTGCCAAGAGGGTAGCTCCTGAGAATTCTCATCACAAGGAGAAAATCCTTTCCTGCTCTTTTTATCGTGTCTGTGGGAGATGATGGGGGTTGACTGAGCCCACGGTGGCCATCATGTCACATGTATGTAAATGAGCCGTAGAGCTATGCACCTGCCGCTCACCATTGATGGATGTCAGTCACTCTCAAGAGTTCCAGCTCGACAGCCCTGCTCTTCTTCCAGACTCTAACGATGCTGATCTTCTCTGCCTCGGGTTGTCCCGGACAAAAGACCTGACCTGTCCTCCCTTCTTCAGTATGCACTGTGTCCTTTTGTTCTGCCAACCTGCGAGATATTCTCTGTATCACTGATTGAAAGCACGGGATTGTTCTGTACCGCGGTGTAGCTGTGCTTGGGGTTTTGGTGCTTGGAATTCACTGGGATTCTTGGATCTCTGGGTTTATAGTTTTCATCACATTCAGAGAATGTTTATATTTTATTTCTTCGGATGCCTTGGTGGCCCCGTCTTGTCTCTCCCTCGGAGACGTCAATCACAAATCTGCCAGGATGCGTGCGGCTGTCCCACGGTCGCCACGCTTCGCTAGTGCTTTCTGTCTTGTTCTCTCTCTGCGGAGGCCACACTCTTCCCGGTGTCCCGTCTGATGCCCTGTGACTCACGATGTCGCACACACCGGCTGATGGGAACAGGCCCCACTCCTGGTCTTGCTTGTGTTCCTAGGACTGCTCCCCATGATCCTTTTGGGTATTTTTTCCCCTTGGCCTCACGTGCTTACTTGCTGAAAACCCACGAGGTTCCTCGGCTGATGTCCCCCCCCTTCGGTGCTCTGCCTCGTAGATGGTGACCACCTGGGCCCCCCAAACTCCCAGCTTCATTTCCTCCAGTGTGCAAGAACTCAGGTGTCCTCCCGGCTCCCCCTTCTTGCCTGCAACCTGAAAACTCTCTCTAGGCAGGCAGGTGCAAGTGTCCTGGGCTTCCTTCCTTTGTCTCACACCTTCCAGGGTGTATTTCTTTTGTTGTTCGATGTCCAAACTCCTGAGAACCATTGTCTGATATATTTTGTCTAGCATTCTGTTGTTTTGTGTTGTATTTTTTCATTCGTATCAGGAGGGAGAGAGTAATCTGGTTCCTGTTACTCCTTCTTGGCTGGAAGCTACATTAATTTTTAAATTTTCCCAAGCCACGAAAAGGTTTTTGCTAGAAACATTCACTTCAGAAATATTTATTCACCGAAGGTAAATACACCAGCCAGTGGCCTGGGCACGGGGAGGCAGAGTGGGAGCAAGACAGATGGGACCGCTGCCCTCGGAGGTGAGAGAGACATCAAGAAAACCACACACTGACTGTTTAATTACAGTCATGATACCCGAGGGTTATAAAAGCTGACAGCATCCAAGCAGATGCGATCAGGTCAATGTGATTATTCATGAAATGTACGTTTTGGGGAAATGACTTATGATGAGTTCATTTGCAGAATCAGGTAGAAGAACAGAAAGTGGTCCAAACGGCCACTGGCTTCACCAGGCAGGAGCGAGGCGGCACGTCCTGCCGGCAGGTGGGGGCGGAGGACAGAGGGCAGGGCCTCTGGAACCCCTGCCCTACGTGTGGAGTCCCCAGCGAGATGCGGCTTCCCTGCTGCTTGTCCCCCCAGCCAGCAGCCAGGCAGACATCCACATAGCACACATACACCAGGCCTGGGGCTGGCTGCTAAGAGCTGAGGGACGAAGGAGACCGGCAGAGCTCTTTGGAGGGCAGGCACCAGCACGAGAGGGGCTTGCAAGGGGCTGGAGTTTGGGGAGGGGTGGAGGACCCAGCAGGCTCTCACTGACTGGGCACATAAGGCTGCAGGTGCATGGTAGGGGCAGTGGTCCCAGGGAAGGAGAGGGACAGAGGGTGGAGGGGGCCGGTGGGGGCCCTGGGGCAGGAGGACGGGTGCGATGCAGGAGGAGGAGGGGGCAGCAAGCGCCCGGGAGGGGCCAGGGGCTAAGCCAGAACTGCCCAGGACCCTGAGTCTGCCTTCAGTTGGACAACTAATAGCCTGGAGCACCCACGTGCACCAAGAGCCATCAGGGTGTCTGCTGAACAGGACGCTGGCTTGGGGTAAGGGGTCGGTGAGACGAACTTGGGATTCAACGGGTTAAAGCCCTCATCTTTCTAGGTCACCTCAAAATGGGAGCTGAGCTAGAGAAGCATTTCAGTGGGTTGTGTAGAGGCCTTCTGGGCAGGAGGTTTCCACTGAGTGTCCTCTTCCTCCGCCAAGAGTGTTCCAGGCACTGGGAAGCCATCGTGCCCCTGAGAGTCCACCGGCAGGTGACGGGGTGACAGGGGCACCTCCTCGCGTGCTGAGGGCAGCGGCCGACGGGACACGGAGGCGCCCTGGCCCCGGGCAGGAGGAGCGGCTTCTCCCCGCCCGCTGTGATCAGGAGCAGGAGGCAGGCGGGACTCTGTGGGGTTGAACGTGCTGTGCTGTCTCGAGGCGTCCATGCCACCTCACACGGGTCTCAGCAGGAAGGCAGAGCAGCTGAGATCCTCAGGCGCTCCGAGCTTTAACACGACTCTCCGGGCCATGCCCCTGGGGCTCCAGGAGACGGCCAATGGGCCAGGACAGCACTCCTCCCTGAACAACCGGGCCCCACACCCAGGTTTCGCCTGTGCTCTGGAGCTGAGCTTGTTCCTCGGGAGGGTCCAGGACCTCGGCTCGGAGGGAGCGCTCAGAGCACAGCAAACTCAGCCAGGCCGCGGCGCCGGGGAGCACCCCGGGAGTGAGGATGCCCCTGTGCGCACTCCTGGGGGGCCGTGTCTCCCGTCCTCCCCCCCACCCCATACACTCCTTGGAAGCCCGGATGCCCCAGCTGTCAAAGCAAAAGCCGCCCCAGCCCGAGGGCACGGGGAGATAACGCAGGGACTTCGATGCCGGACCCCAATGCCTCCCACCTTGCCCGGCCGGCCAGAGCGTCCCTGAGGCAGGGCATCTGTGTGGAGGGGCCGCTGCCCTCTGCGAGGACGCAGGGTGGGGGGCGGGAGCGCGTCCTGGCCTCACTCAGGAGCCCCTGCGCCCAGCCGGCCGGCCCTTCCATTCCCCATAGCTTGGGCGTCCTTGCCCCAAACCGCCTTGAAAATATCAACCCCTCAACACTTGGCCCTTGCTCACAGAACCTACTGCCATTTATTATTCATACCGAGGAGGTTTTAGGAGAGGCTGGGCACTCATTGACTGGGAAGTGCAATTATGATTTCATTAAAGATTGATCACACATGTGGCTGGTCATTTAAATAATGACACTGCTGACACTGTTAATTGAATGACAAATGATCCCACCCTCACTCCTCCGAGTGATAGCAGAGCCTACGAGAGGCCGCCCGCCAGCCTCCTGCCCGGAGGTCAGGACAGAGTCAGGGCAGGGCAGCTGGAATTCGGGCTGCAAGTCAGGCCGGCGTGGGGGTCAAAGGCACGAGGCCCGACGTTGGGGCCCCCCCATGTCCTCGGACCCACGCACAGCCGCCGGCTCTCCGTCCACGGCAAACGTCTCCAGGAGGACCTGAATTTCAAGGTAGTAAGACAGACACTGTGTGTGTGGCTTAATGTCACTTCATCGCGAAAAGCAGATTGACGGAGGCTGAAGGCGGGGACGGCCCTCCCAGGTCCTGTGATGTCAGGGTCGTCTGACTAGAACTGCACGGAGTCCAGCCTGTGGGCGCCCGAGGAAGGGACCCATCGAGGCACGTGGCACGCACGCATTCGTTCACTTGGGCTCAGTGAATGAACGGGAACAGAGAGCAGGCCCAGCCTGCGCCCCACACCCCGCTGACTGTCCTCGGTAAGTGGGAGAGTAAGACAATTCACAGAGAGCCATGTCAGGGAGACCCCCAGCTCGGTGCCCGCCCCTAGAAGCCCCCAGTACCCACGAGCCCCTGGAGGGCCAGCCCCTGCCCTGGGAGGCTGGTGGCAGCGGGAAAGCATTTCCTGAGGAAGGCAGTGCAGCACCCCCCACCCACCCTCCCCCTGCACCTCCAGGGAGGGCAAGTCTCCAGGCAGAGCTTTCAGCAAACAGGAGGCATGGGAGAAGATCTGAAGTCCTGGGGCTGCAGATCACAGGTGCAGGATGGCTGAAGGGGAAGCTCAGATGCAGGGCATAGATCTTGGGCTCCCTGGAGGAGGTGCCCTTGGGGCAGGGCGGGCAGTCAGCTCATTTCCAAGGGGTTCTGCCCCGCACTCAGTGAGGATCGGGGATGCAGTTCCCTCTGGCCCAGACTGTGCTTTCACTCCCCTTGCCTGTTCCCATGTGAGGTTTCAGCCCAGATGCATGGCCTCCTGGACCCCACTGGGCTTCTCCAGCCATGCAACCCCGGGAGGCCACCTGAGCCCCCTGCCTGGCCCTCTGCCCCCGGCCCCCTTCCCTGGGCTGACCAGGCTGAGTACAGGGGGGTAGGCAGGAGAGCAGGGGTGATGGACTGCAGGGGAGGCAGCGGGCCACATTTGCCCCCAGAGGAGCTGCCCGGAGCTTCGCCTCCGCTCAGAATAATGAGGCTTCTGTCTTTTTCCGCCGCTCTGGCTTACTAAGCACTTCCCCGTTGACATTTCATGCCACACTCACAACCACCCGGCTCCCCTCTTCCAGCTGCAGAAACAGGGCTCCAGGCAAGTGAAGGTCACATGGCTTTCACAGGAAGGAAGCTTCCGCTCCTCCAGATGGCTGGGGTGCCCTCGGACTTCCCCTTTGTGCTGGAGCTGCCTGGGGGACCCCGAGGTGGAGTAGGGAGAGAGGGGTGGCTTCCCCCTGCTGCTTATCTGCTGTGTGACCTTGAGCAACTCATATTGCCTCTCTGGGCCCATGCTGGGCCCCAAATGTTGAATGTTCAGTTCCCAGCTTGGCACCATTTGCCACCACCTTCCCCAACGAGGTTATGAGCACACACATTGCCCTCACAAGATGGAAGGTTCTGGGGCCCGAGTGCCCCCAGCATCCCTCCTTCCTGCGCCTCACCTCCACCTAGTTCTCATTTCTTTTTGCTACAGAAGGCGAGCGGGAAGCCAGGCAGGGGACCACCTGGGACCCTGGAGAAAGAGGCGATGGCGGGACGAGCCTGCCGCCCACATTCTGCTGAGATGGGGTTTGTCTTCTCCTCGGTGGCCATCAACCTCTTCTCCATTAGGGAGCAAACAATCGCTTTTTTTTTTTTTTTTTTTTGATTTATTTGAGAGAGAGAGAATGAGAGACAGAGAGCATGAGAGGGAGGAGGGTCAGAGGGAGAAGCAGACTCCCCGCGGAGCAGGGAGCCCGATGCGGGACTCGATCCCGGGACTCCAGGATCATGACCTGAGCCGAAGGCAGTCACTTAACCAACTGAGCCACCCAGGCGCCCAAGGAGCAAACAATCACTTTTGTAGAAGTCCACGTCTGAGCTCCACGAAGAGGGAATCCATAGAATAAAGGATTGTCCCAATTATGTCTCTGCTTTTTAAGGAAAAGAAATCCAAATTTAGCACCGTGGGAAATGGAGCTACAGAGAAAGCAGCACGAAAGAAAATCGTTTGCACCCCGGGTAGCCCCCTCCCTGGAGGAGTGGGTGGTGGGATGATCTGGAGCATATGGGGGGGATGATCTGGGCAGGCCGCTGGTGCTGAGGCTATATCCACGCTCGGCCACTGTCCCTGAGCTGTGGGCGCAGCCACGTGGGTCCCACCTTGCAAACCAAGGGAGGGATTCTTTCTCATGGAGGGGGCGCTGGAGAGGGGAGATGCCCCAGAGCCTGGAGGTGGCCCCATCTCCTCCCACAAGGCGCCTGCCGGGTACGGGGTCCAGCCGCTCATTCCAGGCCCGGCAAGGAGCAGGCCTTGCTGAGTAGCGTTTTAATTTGTCTTCTAAAATTGCTGACAACACAGAAGCATGCTGATCGTAAAGAGTGAACGTGAGGCTGTGTGTAGGGTGAGCCGTGAAAGCCTCTCCCGCCGCAGCCGCCTGCATTCCTGTCCCTAGTCTGGGCTCTGCTCGGCCACAGTGTCCCCGCTTCACGTCCGGCAGCCGGAAAGGGCCCCCTTGCACACCCGTCTTCTAGTTGAGGAACCTGAGAGTCGGGCGCTGGCTGCCCAGCGTCCCCAGAAGAGGCTCGGTCATCGGGACAACCTGGCTAGGGGGTCTCCTCCCAAAGTCCCTGTTCTCACCTGAGGTTTGGTCCACGGGTGACCCTTCCTGCCCCATCTTGGGCTTCGAAGTGCTGGGGGCCGTATTTATCACTGTCATATCGATGTGTCCGGCTCCAGAGCCGTCCCCCGGGCCCATCCCTCCCAGGACAGCTGGGCCCACAGAGTTCGCCCACAGCCTCGGGTCACAAAGGAGAACACAGGGCCAGACATGAAAGCAGGGCCTCGGGTCGCCCGGGGCAGTGTCCAGCCCAGACCGTGGGGGATGCCGCCCACCAAGCCCCGCACTGCTCAGGTCTCCGGCCGGTAAATGCGGGGCAGAGCTGACCCAGCTCCAGGCTGCCGGGACTGTGCTGTGCTGATCACCCCCCAGAGTAAGGCTGCAGACCCCACTGGTGAATGAAAATTTGAAGCAAGGGATGAGGGTCACTCTCCACCACTTAAAGTTTCTGTGAGTAACACATGTGGCCTTTAAAACTGGAGGAAGAAAGTTCTCTTTGTCATGACGAAACAGGGAGTTGGACAAATGGTTCTTCTACACACGGTGGCTTCGGGCCATTAAGTGCTTGCGCAGCCCATCACAGAGCATTAGGATCGGCCCCTGGTGGCCTTTCCAGGAAGGCCCATTAGCAGGCGGGGACAGTCCAGTGACAGAGGAGGAGGATGCTCCCCGGCCGGCTCCATTAACCTCGTTTCCTTGGTTTGCAGTCCATTTGGATGAGCTCTCCTTACGGAGCGCGGAGCCCACTTCCGCCACTCTCAGGACTCCGTAAACAAGCTCGGCAGCACCCCGGGGGAGAAGAGGGGACGGCGGGAGCCGCAGACGGTGGCTCATGGCCGGGACGGCAGCAGGGGCCTTGGGATTGGCCCGATTACTCTTACTTTCTTCCCCCGGTTTTAAAGGCCACACGTGTTACACATAGAAGCCTCGAGTGGTGGAGAGTGGCCTTCATCCCTTGACTCATCCTGCAGGACCCGTTGGCTCTCACTGTGCCCAGTGCACAGAGGGGCACAGACGTGGGCACGGGGTTCAGAGAAGCACCAGCTAAGACGACTTAGGCTAAGGTCCTCAGGGTGGTGGCTGGAGAATCAGGAGAGCCTGGGGAGGACAATGAGACAGGCCTGGGGCCACACACCTGCCCTGAGCAGCCGTGATAGGCGGTGGTTGGGGTTTAACACCCATGCGATCAGTTCCTGCCATCGGGCTGTCCGGCCTCAGCTGACTCCCGGGGTCCAGCCAGGGGCTTCTCGGCTTTCCACCCTGGTGGACACAGAGGGGAAGAGGGGGCTGGCAGGGTCAGCATCCCGGCCCTTCGCCTTGCGAAGATGGTATATTAGCTGTCTCCTGCTGTGTAACAAATTACCCCAAAACATAGAGGCCTCACTGACAACCATCTCCCATCTCATGGCTTCGATAGGTCAGGCCTTCAGTGTGAGCTTAGAGGACTGGCCCTGTTCTGGGTGTCTCGGGAGGTGGCCGTCGAGGGTCGGCCAGGCTGCACCGTCTGAAGGCCAGACGGGCCCGGGGACAAGATGGTGCACCCACATGGCTGGGAAGGAGGCTTCAGCTCCTCGCACCATGTGGACGTCTCACCAGGCTGGTTAGGTGTCCTCACCTGAGGCAGCCGGCATCCCCAGGCACAAAAGGTCCGAGGGAGGGAGCAAGGGGCAAGCCACAATTTGGTGACCGTCTCCAAAGTCACACGCTAACCCATCATCCACATTCCCTTCCTTAGACTAAGTCCAGGCCACGCCTCTTGGAGGGAGGATTGCCTAAGAAACTACAGCACAGTTTTAAATTTTTTGTGAAAACCTTTCCATGTTTCTCAGTGCTTACTTATACCAATGGATATAAATATTCAAATCTTCAGAATTTGGATTCTATTACATCATTTATTATTGAACCCTAACTTCCCCACGACTGCGTGGTATTTCGGGCCACATGACTTCCCAGGAAATGTTGACAGAATACACGGGCACTGGACAAATTCCTGGCGCCACCATTCGATGGCTTTCACTCATGTCCCACATTGGAGTCAGGATTTAATGATCTCAAACAGGCTTTAGGTGGATATCGTGTCGGAGACGACCAATGCGCTCTCTGGACTCTCTTCCTCCCGGGCACGCATGGCCAAGTTTCCCAGGTGCTCTTGGTCCCCTGTGACCTGACCCAGTGAACGGAGAGGAGGCGCCACGTTCCACTCCCTGGTCGGCCAGGACACTTCCCAGGTGCGTCCTCCCTCAGCCTCCCTCTCTGCCACCTGAGCCCAGGAAGGTGGGCCGTGAGCCGGGGGCCTGGGTCCCTGAGAGCTGGTGTGGATTTGTGTCCACAGCTAGTTTCTGCTAGAGCCCACCACACCCCTGTGCCCTTATCCGGTGATCTCCCAAGATGGCCTCCAAGGGACCGGGGACTCGGTCAGAGGACAGGCACAGTTTAATGTTGATGCACACAGACTGCCCTGCACAGGGCAGCCGTCCTCATCCTCCGAGGGTCCTGTATGCCCGGCCTCCAGCCCCAACAAGCCCTCCACAGACAAGGCAGGGAGGTGACCCCCCCCCCCAGAACCACTCACCAGGGCTTGGGTCCTTCTTGTCCTTAGCTCTTGGTGCTGTCCCCTCCCTCCTGGACTGTGACTTGGCCCCGTGTACTCAGGTTTCAATAAAGGCGTGTTCAAAGAGCCCGCTCTAGCCCAGTCCCAGAGGGGTGGACGCCCAGGGCTGCGCTGCCCTGGGGCCCGAGGAGCTCTGCCCCTGCTAGGCACAACCATACTCCCTCCTCGTGTCCACCACATGCTGGGCCCCCGGAGGGCAGCGCCGTCCGGTCCAGCTCAGCGTGCAGAAGGCACAGGGGAAGCTCATCACGTGAACGAGGGAAAACAAAGATGAGTGAGCAAATGCGTGGCCAAGGTGAGTGTTGGGGCCGAACAGGGTCCCCCCACCCCAGAATCCTAACCCAGGATTCAGAGCCTCAGAACCCGACTGTGTTTGGAGGCAGAATCTTTGCAGAGGGGACCCAGTTCAAATGAGGCCGTTAGAATGGGCCTCACCCAGTGGAACTGGTGTCCTTATAAAAAGGGGAAAGTAGGACACAGACGCACAGAGGGATGGCCACGTGGGGACACAGGGACAGGACGGCGTGTGTGAGTCACGGAGGGAGGCTTCGAGAGGAAAACACCTGCCAGCACCCTGATCTTGGACGCCCAGCCTCCGGGACTGGGGGCCAATGGGTTTCTGTGGTTTGAGCCGCCTGTCTGCCGCACTCCGTTACGGCCGTGAGCAGTCCAACGCAGAACCCTCCTGGATGGTGCTGGCTTGTCGCTTGGCTGCGGCAGGTGGAAGGCCTTCACGGGGCGGAGGCCGGGTGCCTCTGAGGACCCCAGGAGGTCCCCACGGCAGCCCCGATCTCGAAAACTATAGCTCGCACCCAAGATCCTTATTTTGTCTAAACCCTGTAGATGTGCCCTCATTAGCCGTCCTGAATCTCACTTTCAATGGTTTTCTTTCTGCACCCCTGACCTGTCAGCATGGATAGCCAATTATTCCCCATTTGGAGTAATTTCTCAGCATGCAGAACCTCCCTCGCAGAGTTCTTTTTCTGTCAAGCAACTCGGAGAGAAGTTATGGCCACGATGTGCTCGTTATAGGGAAATGGTGCCCGCTGATGTGTGCACGTGTGTGTGCGTGTGAGCACTGCGGGAGGTGTGCCCATCCCACACATAACTCGCGCTTCAAGCACCCTTGGGTTCATGAGCCTGTTCACGCTTACAATTACCTTCATGCTTTGGGGTTAAAGAGGTGTGGGCAGAATCTGAGCTCAGCCACTTTCTGCACAATCAGGGGTGACTCAGTCCCTCTGGGCCTCAGTTTTCCCATCCGCGTGCAGAATGACAACCATACCCCAGATGTAGAAAGAGATGGGCTCAGGACCCCACCCACAGCCGGCCAGTGTGGCCGTCCTGCTCACCTCCCCGCAGTGGAAGATGCCCAGCTCATGTGCCCATTACACAGAGCAGAAAAGTGAGGTCTGGAGATGTCAACGGGTGTGCTGAGCCAGGACTCAAACACAGGCTTCTGATTTCAAGGGACAGACAGGATGGAGCCCAGTCTCAGATGGGTGATGGCGGCCTCCTGGCTGGATGCAGCGGGGGCAGAAGGCATCACCCCATGGGAAGCCTTTACAGGGGAGGGGTTTCCTTCCGGGTCTCAAATGGGCGCATCCTAACATCACCTTCCTGTCCTGAGCACGATGCTGGAGAGGCTCTGTAAGGGCATTTATTTGCCTCTGTGTCCTTCAAAAAACTCAGGTGAGGTTTATGGTCCTGGATGGGAGAGCCAGCTTCCTGTTTATGGTAAAGTCACCAATGGAGAGGTCCTGGGGTGCACCCCGCAATCCTCCTCCTGCCTGGAAGCCTCCGGAAAGGACTCTACGCCCAGGAGCAGGTGGGGTACATCCGTCTCATGCTTCTGAGCAAGAGCACACAGGAATCTTAGCTACATGCTGGCATCTGAGCCTCCTGGGGGAGTCGGGAGGGCGTCTGGGGGCAGAGGCGTTCCTGAGTGGGTCACGCACGCCAGCCCCCGAAGGGGCCCCGGTGTTACTGTGACGGCGACCGGAAGCCATTCCACCCCCTGCCCCTTCGAGGGGGTCTGCAAACGCTGCTGGAGGCCATCGCAGACTTCCACTCCTTTTTCAAATTTTTAGCCTCAACGAGGTTTAATCGATACATAGAAATTGCGTGCACATAATGAAAGCATCTTGATGAATTTGGACATACGCTTACGCCAGGTACCAAGCAAGGTACCACGCATACCCGGCACCCCCAAAACGTCCTTGTGTGCTTTTGCGTGTGCGTGCGTGTGGTGTGTGTTCGGTAAGGATGCATTTGAAAGTGCACAACACATGCTGTAAACTGCAGGTGCCATGTTAGTGCACATAGCTGTGCACCTGACCGTTAGGACTTCGTCATCGGGCATGACTGAAACTCCACACGCGGTGAGCTTCCCTTTCCTTCCGGCTTCTGGCCAAAAGCCACGGGCCCCTACAAACACCTGAGGTAATGGGGTCCCTCTTGTGCGCCGAGCACCCTGGGAGGAGCAGAGACAGACAAACATCTGAGACCTGTCCTCGTGCCTACAACCCGCATAGGGAGGTCAGTGCCCAAGCGCGGCCTCGTTCACCCCCGTGCAATTGTGGGTGAAGGGAAGGGAGGCCAGGAGGCCAGGCAGCCCTTGGGAGCGGGAGCAGCCAGGGTGTGGACCGGCTGGGGCTGAGAGGCCAGCCTCTGGGTGGAAACCCCAGAGCCTCAGCAGAAACGAGGGCTGCGTCCTCAGGACATTCGAGCCTGCATCCAGGAGGCTCCGGGATGGCATGAACGTTGGGCTTTTTAAATGTCACGAAGAAGTCCTCTTGAAGAAACCTACTTGCTGTCTTTGTTGGTGAGTGCTGGTGATCATTAGCATCTTCGCTGCAGCTTCGGGAAGAGCTCTGGACAGAGGACCAGGAGTCCGGGTCCTGGTCTCTTCTCGGCCCCCAGCTCCTGCATGAGCCCATCACAGCTGCTCTGGGCCTCACCTGCCCCCTTAAAGCTACCCGGTTGGGGGAGTTAGTCTCAAGGTGGGCTGACCGGAAAGTCCTGTGATGTAAGCACATCCCTGACATTGGGACGGATGGGTAGCTCAGCCACGGGGCCCTGGATGCCCAGTCGAGGGGCGCCGGCTTGCAAGGACTCTCCCCTCTGTGGCATCGGGTGGCGGCGGCTGCTGGCTCTTCGCCCCCCGAGTCCTCTCTCTGGCTTCCGGAAGGTCAGGGAGGTCCTTCCGATGCTCGAGGCAGCTTCTGGGTGGCTGTCACTGCACTGAGCTTCTGCTGGAAAAGCCATTAAAGCTGCAATTTCCAAGGCCGTGGGCAGGTTGGGGTGTGAGGTGATGTGAGCGGAACCCGGGGCAGAAGTCCGTGTGCCCCCTTGTCGGTGGGCCGCACCCAGCAGCAGACGCTGGTCTTCGTGCTGGCCGAGCCCCGGCCCGTGTTTGCTCCTTCCCACAGCTTCGACAGAAGCCCTGCATATGCGTGCAAACAGGCCGTGTCACCGCGCCTGGCAGAGGAAGGTCGCCGTGCCCTTGTCTGTTTAGCTTGGCTCTGGGAAAATCACTGATTAGAACCCCAGCTTCCCAGGTTGGAATCCCAATCCTGCAGCCACACACGCCTTCATCATCTCTCCCTGTGCATCCCAAAGTCCCCGGCCGAGAGGGGAGGGACGTGCTGGTTCTTCATTGGCTGCGTGGTTAGTGTGGCCCTTCTCCTTGGGTTCTCAAAGCCACTGGGAAATAGTGGAGCTGCTCTTTCCAGCTCTCTTTCCAGGGCCACACCACAAAGAGGGGCACCTGGAGGGTCAGGGCGTCTCCCTCCAACCTGCTTCTCACCTCTACCCAAGGAACCCAATTCGGTTAGAGCCCAGCCTGGGCCTGGCTGGGAGGGGGCCGCGTTCCCTCCTGAGAGCCCTGCGGTCTTCGCCCAGGTGTCCCCCCCAGTGGCCTTTGGTCCATCTGCCTCGGATTTGCACACACTGGCCACGCAGCTGATTCCCCAGGCCCCACCCCAGCCCGTGCTGGTGGATGAGCATCGCAGAGGATGCTCCAGGGCTGGCCTCACGGAGGGCAGGGGCCCCACCCCACTCCTCGCCCAACACTGGGAAGGTTCCAGGCTTGTATGATGTCGCCCCGGCCCTCCCACCTCCAGCCTTGGCATATCTTGTTCCCCGTACCGGACAAAGCCCCCGCACCTGGGGCCCCCCGCAGAGGGTGTGCTGCGGATGCCCCATCAAAGCGTCCCTCCCTTCTGTGAGCCCCACACTCTCAGCGGTGTTCGCTCCAAAGTGGACTTGCACCCTAAGTGTTTAAGGGCACACTGTCCTCCTCCTTGTGGAGGGTAGCTCCGTCACTCGGCCACCCTTGCCCTCAGAAGTCAGCACTGAATCCATATCAGTTAAAGGAAGGGACCAAGGACCAAACAGCGGTCAGAACCATAGTGCGGCCCAGGGTGGGCACAGGACCCCTCGCACGGAGACAGAGGTGCCCCATGATGCTTCCCCCGAACCTGCAGGAGGGAAACTTCCCAGGATGGGCCCACAAGGAGGGGCTGCATGGCAGGGTGACCGTGGTCCAGATCTTTTCTGTTGACCCAGATCCGAGATCCCCTGGGGCAGCCTGGGGCTGGGTCACATCCAGGGTAGCACGTGGGGCCCGAGAAGTTCAACCACCCGGCTCTGAGGCATCTGCGTTTGGAGATGTTTACAAGCACCTCCACCTTCGGCTTACGGGACGGAGAACAGGAGCCACCCAACACACGAGCAGTCTGTGATGGTTCAGACACATCGGGAGCGAGGTTGGAGTCATCCATCAGGCAAGGAGCCGCACCCAGCTAAGGTGCGCCGAGGGACGGGGCTACGGAATGGGAGTGGACATGGAGGGTGTAAAGGCCAGGGCGAAGCGGACAGTGGTGGTTACAAGTGTTCAGACGCAGCGCACACCCACATCAGCTGCTCTTCCGTGCCAGGCTCCCACTTCCCTGCGCCCAGCTTCACCTGGGCTACCAATAGCTAACCGTGTGCTCTGCATGGTGGGAGCCAGCAGGATGACCCCTCCTACTGGCGCTCACGGCCTCTGAACCCCTCTCCTCGGATGTGGGCTGTGCTCCTGGCTCCCTGCTAATGAAGGATGGAGCACGGCAAAAGGGAGGGGCTAGCACTTCACCATCGGGCTGCAAAGAGGCCGTGACTTCTGCTTGCTGGCCCCCTTCTCCCTTGCCCCCTGTCTTCTGCAGCCCTGCGCTGAGAAACGTGGGTGCCATGTTCCCGGCAGCCCTGCAAAGAAGTCCATGCAGCAGGGGCCCGACTGCTCAGGCTGGCAGCCCTGTGAGTGGGTGAGGGAGGACCCTCACCATCCAGCATTCAGATGAAACCGCAGCCTGGCTGACGCCTCCCTGCAGCCCCACGGGGTTCCCGGCCACAGAAACTGTGAGGCAGTCAGGTGCGTTGCTCGAGCCTCTGTGTTTAGGGGTAATAGATTCCGAATGCACTTGGTACTGAAGCCACAGGATCTCAAAAGGGGCGTGTGGCTCAGCTGCAGCAGGAATGAACATCACCCCAACATGGGTAAAAGGACTCTGTGCCCTTGTGTTTTCAGTTTTATGGAGGAGAGCCTCCATATGCCTCACATTAGGCAGAAGCCTGGATTTTGCTATTTATTTGGGCATTAAGTCTGTTTACGTGAGCTTGACGTGGACGCTGGCTGACAAGGGGAGGACCGCGGTGGGTCTCCACTGCCCGCAGTGCCCTCAGCTGCATGCCCTGGGGGAGCCTGAGCCCCAGAGTAGCCGTGCGTGGGACTGGGACGCCGGCGGCCGTGTCCGTGTTCCTCTTGTGCTGGGAAGGCTGGGCACGCTGCCATTTGGACGCTGGCCCGCCTGTGGGCACGGGTGGCAGCCCTGGTACCTGCCCTATTGTTCCACAGGCTCTCCACCTCCCTCGCCGGGTGTGATGCTGCAGCCAGGAGACCATCCTGAGCTCTGCCTGTGCCCGGAGCTTAGGGGCTGCCCCTGCTGGCTTCAGGCCCCACCAGCAGACGGAGGGGAGAGCCTCCCGTAGCCTGTGTAGCCAGCTCCCACAACCGCATAAGGGCGAATTCTTACAATAAAGCCTTTAAATACATCCCCTGGTGGCTCTGCTTCTCTGATGAAAGGCTTGCACAGACCTCGTCCCTGTATAGTGAAGCCCTGTTCTCCTCGTGCTGGAGGATGAGAGAGAAGGTCTCTGTGCATGCAGCCGTCACCAGGAGGACGCCGACAATGTCTGGGGCCAGCCAGACTGCCCACTGAAAGAATTACACGAGGACACCCCATGAAAGTCACAGAAATTGGCTCTGCCCTTCAGAACGCACAGACTGAGCCCCTGTATTCAGAAGAGAGGGCGCCCTGGGGTAGCTCATCTCGGCAAAGCAGCACCACGAGGGCGAGGCTTGGTGCCCAGGGCACACGTGTGTGCACGCACACGCACACGCACACATACGCAGTTACACACACAGATACACACACGGATGGAAAAGCTTAGTGCAGCCTCGTTTAAAAGCTTTAACCCAATTCCCATTCAAGGGAAACTGGGAGGCCTTTGTCATTTCTGTTGGTTCTTTGAAATTTTAAGGGGAGCACAGGTCGCGGAAAGTGTTTCTGCAGCCCCCGCTGACAGGTGGAGAAGGTGGGACCCGGAACGGGGAGGACTTCCGGTCTCAGGGTCGGCGGGGGCGCGGGGGTCGTGCTGCGCGCGGTCTTTTCCAGGAGCCGTGGGCTTTGCCCGTGGAGAGCGCACACGGCCCGTCTCCAGGGTCCCCGCGGGTGGGGGGCAGTCATCCTTCAGGTGCCACACGTGTGGGTCAGCCCCAGCTGCCACGCGGGCCAGCGGCACCAGGAGGGCTCTCCTTACCGCTGCGTCCAGAATCCATTCTCACTCATTATTACGCTCCCGAGGACACCCCCGTCACTAACGGTTCCGAATGAATCGGAGGTTTGTTTAAAGGCCAGGCTGACAGGAGAGAACATGTGAGTATGCGTAATGAACCGAGTTTAATCCCCGCCTCCCGCTGACACGGTCGCTTCCAGAGCCAGCCCTCAGGGCTCCGGTGTCTCCAGCCGTCCCTCGGGGGCAGACCCCACCCCAGGCCCCGGACCAGCGTCACATCGGAGCATGGACAACACAGCATGGACCCTCCATCCTCACTCCGCCAGCCGCCTCTCCTCTGCTCCGTGGTCCGTGTGCAGGTGCTCCGTGGCAGGGCCACGCAGCGGGGGCCCCGGGTAGCCCCAGCCATCTGGCTCACCTCACCCCGATGGGTCTCAGGCCCCAGCCCTCACCGGGGCTTCCACGGCGAAGGGACGGGCTTCCCTCCCCTCCACTCTTGCCTCCCCAGTGCCCAGAGCATAGTAGGAACTTAATAACTAGTCCTTGACAGTGCACCTCCAGAAAGGGAACCGGGCACTTCGGTGGGGGAAGAAACACGTGGCATGAAATTTTGCATGCATTTTAACAAAAACTGCCAGAGTCCCTCTTGCTCCCAGACTTCCGTTTCTCCCTCCTGACACCTGTTGGTTGTTAAACCCGAAAGCACGCTCTGTCTGTATCCACCATCCGTCCGTCCAACAGTGTCTGAGTGGCCATTGTGGCATCTGTGGGGTGCTCCCCACTCCTCCGAGGAGCACCCCAGTTACTGGCCGCGGATGGTTCTGCTTGCGGACGTTCGCTCTAAGCCCTCAGGCTTGGTCCTGAGACCCAGCTTAAGGGAAGGATTGAAAGTCGTGTAGGATGCCGCTGGTGGGTTTTGTTCAAAATCTTGAAGTAAGGACAGAGGAGGGTGGTGGGTTAGTGCGAAGGAGCAGAGGAAGAACAGAGGATTCGGGAGGCTCCTGGTCTCAAAGAGGTCAGCTGACAGACCAAGGCACCACTTAAAAATCAGCACGGTGCCCCGGCGGATGTCATGCTTAATGCGGAAAGACTGGACACGCTTCCCCTAAAACAAGGAACAAGACAACACTGCACAGGAGGTTCAGCTAAAGAGTTTAAGCAAGAAAAAGAAATGAAAGGCATTGAGCCAGGAAAGGAAAAAGTAAAACTGAGTCCGTTTGCAGGTGGCACGATCTTGTCAACAGAAAATCCCAAAAAAATCCACACTGACATGCCACTAAAAACCCAAAGCTGATGAAGCGTTCAGCAACGAAGCAGGATACAAGAATGATATACAAAAATCAATTCTATTTCTATACACTTATAGCAAACAATCAAATATGAAAACAAAAAAAAATTCCATTTACAAAAGCATTTAAAAGAATACAATACCTATTGTAAAGTTAGCAAAAGGAGTGCAAGGCTACCCTGGAAACTAAGATATTACTGACAAAAATTGAATAACATGTAAGTAAGTGGGAAGATATTCCATGTTCTCAACAGGGAAAGATTCACTGTTAGGATGGCAATACTCCTCAAATTCATCTATAGATTCAGTATGATCCCTATCAAAATCTTGGCTGGTTTTGTGTGTGTGTGTGTGTGTGTGTGTGTGTGTAACAAATAAGCCGAACCTAAAATTCATGAGGAAATGTAAGGAATCCACAAGAACCAAAACAATCATGAAGAAGAAGCATGTTGGGGGACTCCTACCCCCCTGTTTCAGGACCTGCAGTAAAGACCGCAAGGGATGGGTGCACGTGTAGACAACTGGAGTAGAGTTGGGAGTCTGGAAACCAGCCCTCACGTTTGTGCTCAGTGGACCTCCAGGAAGGGAACTGGGCACTTCCGTGAGGGAAGAAACACGTGGCTGGCTCTGCTGGACATCCACACCCACGTACAGAACGATCCCGACGTGAAGACGCAAGTCAAGATGTAGCAAGACCCAACTGTGAGAGCCAAAGTACGAGAATCTCAGAAGACGTCGGCGTGCATCTTCATGACCTTGGATCAGGCAGTGCTTCCTTTACCATGACATGAAAAGCACAAGGAACAGAAGGAAAAATAGATCATCAGACTTGATTAAAATTGAAAACTTTTGCACATCAGAGGACACAGACATGAAACGGCCGTTGATAGAACAGGAGGAGATACGTGCGTATGCTGGACCAGGGGCTTGTATCTAGACTATACAAGGAGCTCTTGCTGCCCAATAACAATTTTAAAAAGGAAAGAGCCCAATTGTTTAAAGGGCAGAGGATTTGAAGTGACATTTCAGTAAGTAATAGACATAAATAGGCAACAAGCACGTACGAAGAGCCTCAGTATCATCAGCCATCAAGAAGATGCGAGTGGAAACCATGTCCCATGTACCCACGGGGACATGGAGACACGGGGACATGGGGACGAGGAGGGCTGGGGTCCAAGACGCGCACCAGCTCAGGGAGGCCATTTCCCTCCTGCAGCTGTCTAAGGCTCATGCAGCGTCTCCCAGCCCCTCTGCCCCAGGGAGAGATGCTGGGAGTGGGAGGCCACGGGGTGAACCCAGCCTGTCAGTCTGCCAGACTCTCCCATCCCACCCGCACAAGAGGGCCACGGGCAAGCTCAGGCCGACGGTGGTGAGGGACACCTGCCGCAGTGCAGTGCAGGGGGTCGGCAGGGGTCTAGCAGATGCTCACCAGCCGTAGCCAGGCAACAGTAGGAGCCACGGTCTGCGCTGGAGTCCGCCTGAGAAGGAACGGCAAGGATAATGCAGGGGTGCGACCCTGGGTGTCCCCAGCAGCTGGTGGAGGTGACAAAGTCCCTGGGGAGCACTCGGGGTGAGACGTGAGTCCTGTAGCTGCCTTCGTGGGGAGGAATTCAGGGCAGGCCTGGTGGAGCAGCTGGCTGACCAGCCTGAGCCCGAGCGTGGCTCCGTGGCTTGCTGCCCGCGACCTTCATGGACGCCTCTGTCCTCCTCTGTGAAGCCACCCTGTCCATCCCACTGGCCGAGCGACCAGTGGAAGGCATCATGCAGTAGGACAGCCTCGGGTGGTGAGGAGGAAGGCCCCAGCACTACACCTGCTGGGGTGGGAGATGAGCTCTTTTTCCAGCTCTGTGCGGAATCTTATGGGGGGGGGGGGTCCGTCAGGACTGGCGGCAGGCCCACAACAGCCCCCCGAGAAGCCGGGCTCAGTGCAGGTGATCGTGGGGGCTGCACTGGGCAGTGTGGACCAAGGATGCCCCTGGGTGCCGTGAGGCGAGTCTGCTAGCACATTCCGAGGGACCCAAAGCCTGCTCTGCGGGTCCTGCCCCACAGACCCCGGGCCGGGGGCTTTCGGGCGGTGCTCTGGCATCTGAAATTAAGAAATCTGCCCAGGGATTGGGATGCACGCAGGCGGCTGACCAGGGCTCAGAACACTTCATTCCCTTCTTCCTTCCCGAGGCCACACTGGTCATCCGTCAGGTCAGTCCTGCACCCCCGGGCCTGCGGGCTCCCCACGGGGCTGTGGAGGGCGAAGGAGCGGCTGGGCGCGGCAGAGCATTCGAAAGCTGCCCACACGGGGTGGTTGTCACTGCGGGCAATGCCGCCCGTCCGCCCCCGTGCCCTGTAGCGGGAGGACCTACACTCCCCGGCTGGAGGCGAGGCGAGGGCTGGCCAGGCTCGGGGAGCACTGAGTGTCACTCCTGGGCAAGTGGCACTGCCCGGTATGAAGGAACCGTGGACCGTACCCTGGCCGGGCCTGGACTAGCAGGGAGGCTCCCACCAGCGTGACGGGGCCCAGGAGGGCAAGGTGCATGGGCACACAGGCAGGAGAGCGTGTGCCGTGTCTGTGAGCATGGGTGAGGGTGTAAGTGAGGCCGTGTGCCTGTGTGTGCACGCGGTGAGCGTAGGTGTGTCTTTGTGCTGTGTGCGTGTGCGCTTTCTGCCGCCGTGCAGGGTGGGGGGCCTGGGTGCAGCCGGGCCACTGTCCCCGGGGCCAGCTCTCCGAGGGGCCTGGAAGTCCTGGGGGGACCAGATTTCTTTCTGTCTCCGACCCCCAACAGCACCCAGCACCTCCACGCTGTGGAGTTGACTTAAACTCGGGGCCAGAAAGGGGCCTCAGGCAGAATCTCCAAGTCGTCCTCATTCAGCAAGGACATTTCAACGCCCCAGAGGAGGCTGAGTCTCAGAACAAAGGGCCGTCTTCAGGGAAGTCCAGACCCGCTGGGGATGCCCGTGTTGCCGCAGACCAGGAGGCGCTCCAGGGGGACTCTGGGTGTACAACACTGTGCTGACCCCCCGACCCGTTGCCGCTCCTCAGCATGGCCAAAGCCGGACACCGCGGGGCACCCCGCTCCTGCCCGCCCAGCCACGGCCACAAAGCCATGGCGCGTGTCCCCAAGAAGCTGTCTGGCCACACTTTCATGGTCCCCCAGTGGTGGCATTTGGGACACCTGAAGGGTCCTCCTGGCCAGAGCAGGGGGGAGGGCTTGCGCTGGGGCCCGGAGGCCCGTTTGGGAAGTGGGGGCTCTGAGCAGGGAGAGGGGCAGTCGTGGCGAGCCTGCACACTTTTCGGGACTGTTGGCAGAGCTGTGTACCTGCCCTGCCCCCCACGCCCCTGCCAGGCCTGCTGGGAGGCCGTTCACAGACCCAGGTGCACTTGAGTCACCCGTGACCCCAGGCTTCAGACGCACACCGGGTCCGTGCAGGAGCCTCGTTAGCGTGTCTTGTAAATTAGGGATGGGCCAGGGCTCTGGTCAGCACATCCAGGGGCCGGGGGGGTGGGCAGAGGTGGTGAGGGGGGTTCCCCACCCTGGGCCCAGAGCCCTCCACTCTCCAGTAGCTTCCCTGTCCAGGCAATGGATCCAGAGGCTCCTGGCAGAAACCGGGAGCTCAGGACTCCAGCCCACCTGCGTCCAGCCAGGCGGCCTGGATCAACCCCTTTCTCACCCTGTGCCTCGCTTTCCCCATTTGTGCAAGAGGGTCTCCATGTTCTTTGAGGTCCAGGGTCAGATCTTACAAGGGCAAGGGCAGGGTGAGGCCATCTGGTGACAAAAGGTGGGACAGGTGAGGGCTCACTGCTTCTCCCTGGCCGCTCACCATCGGCCCATGGTTTGCAGGCAGTTCAAGCGCCACCTGCCACGGGGATATGGGTGATGCACTTGCTTCCACCCGGGGGGGGCTCTGCATCCATCAAGGGGAGCCTGGGAGGGTGGAGCTGGGCAGGGACGCATTCCAGGCCCGGGCACAGAGGCACCCAGTATCCAAAGGAAGGAACTATACAGAAGTGGGGTGAGCTCAGCCTTGGGGCGAGGTGGAGCCCTCGGCCCCTGTAACTCCTCTTATGCCTGTGGGCCTCAGTTTCCTCTTCTCTAAAAGGGGTCACAGCCCACAGAGTCATAGCCTGAGTGTAGTGTCTTTCTTGCATCCCCACGGGTGCGCAAGGCCTGTCATTCCTCCAGAATGGGCAGAAGGGTTCAGCACACCCTGAGGGATGCGCCTCCATCCATGCCACACTGTGGCTCAGCCGTGAGCCCTGGGAACACATTTCTGAAAACAAACGCCATGGCCTGAATCCAGCTGTTGTCCAAGGGGATGTGGGGCGCGGGGCTGCTCACGGCTCTGCTCCTTCCTCCCCTGGGCGGCCGATAGCCCGTGAGCGGGAGATGCAAAGCCCAGACAGAGGCTGTTCCAGGAGAGACCACAGCCAGGGCAGCTGGGAGAGGCCCCGCTGAGCTCGCTTGCAGAGGGGGGACCGTTGCAAGGGAAAAACAGCTTCGCATACTCCATTTATTTCTTCTGCTAGACAAAGTCCTCTCTCCTGGCTCCAGCCCAGGTCCCAGGAAGCCAAAGTGCTTCACCAGCCCAACTCCGTGACCCCATTTGGAAGGATCATCTGGGCACCCAGGCCCACTGAGGATCCGAGCAGAGGACTCCTTCCCTCTGGGCAGCCCCAGGGAGTAGAGGGCAGGACGGGCCCTCCACCCACCTGGCCACGGCCCACCTGGGCAAGGCCGGGCCAGGGGGCAGGACAGGACAGCCAGGCCCCTGGGGGTTGGGACGGAGGTGGAGGCAGAAGCTCCCCGGCCAGCCCTGCCCCCTGGGAGGCCTGGAGCGGGTCACTCCTGGTCAGCCTCCTGACGGCCCCATGGGAATGCTCTGGGACCATTACAAGAGGAGCACCCACAGGCTTTATGTGGGGCAGAGACCTCCAGGTCCCTCCACATCTTTGCTGCTTTAAGCAGACAACCCTCAGCCTGGGCGGGGATGCCCGGGGGGCACCGGCTTTGCTGCCACGGGAGAGGGAGGTGGCCGTCAGGCAGACCTGCTCCTCCCCCCGGGGCCTCGTGCGCCGGGCACCTCACTGAGCCCTCCCGGGGCCCGCTGATGCCCAGCGGTCACCATCCTCACTTCCAGGCCCGGACACCGAGACTCCCAGAAGTCGCTTGAGATCCTGCAGCAAGGCATGAGCCAGGCCAGCGGATCTGCCCCAGCGGGCACTTTCTGTCCAAGCCCCCTGTGGCCTCTGCTTGCACCAGGAAGGACCCTGGGACAGCCGCAGCTCCCGGCCCCCAGCACCCCCAGAGGAAACACCACTTCCCAGGATCTGTGTGAAGCCTCCTAGGGCGGTGGGGGAGCGGGGCGCGGGTTACAGACCTGACCCCAGGCAGACTGGTGGAGAACAGTGTCTGAGGAGAAGAGAGGCTCATTCCAAAAAGCTCCTCTCTGCCTCAGTTTCCCCCTGTGTAAAATGACCAGCGTGGGTAACACACGACCTCTGGGCTCTGAGGATCAACCCTTTATTACTGGAAGATTGCCCGGAGGAAACCTCAAAGAGAAGCCAGGTTCAGGACGCGCTGCCCCACCCCTGGGCAAGTGCCGCTGGCATGACACGTGACCCCCTTTAGTCCCCCTCCGTGGCAGGTGCAGAGTCGTCAGCTCCGCGCGCCGTGTCAGCTGTGGGCGGGGGAGCGAAAGAGATGTGTTATTTATCACCCGTTCCAAGAGCGGTGGGAAAATACTAATAATTCTGTCTTGAGCACCGAGAGAATATTATTTACAGCCTCAAACTTTCACAAGAATTTGAATGCAAAACAGGATGTGCTTATATTTATAGCAGTTTGTCCCAATTGGATAGGGAAGCACCAAGCGCTGGAGAGCAAAGAGCACTTTGCTCTCAGCCACTCGCTGAGAAAATGGGGAGACCATCAGCTCTCCGAGGGAGCCTGTGAGCTGAAAATGTGCAGGTACCAGAGAAAACCACCAACAAAAGTGAACCGAAGGAGCCCTCAGTGGCAGCTCTGGACCTAGCAGAGCCAGGTGGCTTTCTTTTTATTTAAAATTACATTTTTATTGATTCCTGCATTTGTGCCCGGCGAAGCTGGAGAAGCAGGCGGTGTGACGTGGACAAGACGCCTCCCAGAGCGTGCCCTACTGGGGCTGTCTCTGCTCCGTACCGAGGGCACACGGGCGGGGGCAGGCTGACTCAGTTTCCCTGCTCTTGGGAAAAGAGCCAGCACTCCCATCCCCGGGCCTGAGATGATTAATGAGCAACCCAGGAGAGCTGTGAAAATGAAAAATATCCTCACCGTCCCAGGGATTAATCATCATATAATGCATGTTCCATAACTGTGCGGGGACTTAATTACCTACAGTCGGCAGAACGATGTTCCCCCTGCTTCTTTGCCGAGCCTGCGGGGCAGATTCTCCGCCAAGAATCAAAGCTCTCCTTTACAGCAGCAGAAAAGCTCTGGAAGCATTTTCACATGAGAAAGAACAGAAGAAGCCTCAGACGGTGACGGGCCTTGCAGGTTCTGAGGGCAGACCGGGGAGAGACAGAAATGGCTCTTCGTTTGTGGTTCTAAAAATGGGATTGATTCTATTTGCACCCAGGCTGGCTGGAAGTGTCCTTGGCCCCACAGGGAGCCTTCCGGAAGGGGTCGGGGGTGAGCGTGGACGCTCCCAGATTTGTTCCCTGCATTGAGTTCTAGCTGACTCCCTCCAGCTAGTTTCTGGGGATAAGACCCTGGTCATGGGAGAGTCTTGGGGGCAGAGACTTGCCCTGTGGACGTTTCCTGATGCGGTAGGCACTGGGCACCCACTTTTTCCTTTCTGAGCACTTGTCATAGGTAAACGTGGGTCAAAGTCCTTAAATTCTGAATGTCACTCACAAGTGAGCGAGTGCCCTCCACGTGCTCCGTAGATAAGAAGGGTCCATGCACCTCTGTTTAACCTGGGACAGTGGACGTCCTTCACCATCTGTTACCCCGTGCAGGGACCCCTTTCCGTCTCCAAACCAGATGTCCTGTCATCTGGTTTACATGAAAGGGGACATTTGAACTAGTCTCAAAGATCAGATAGGACCTGGCAAGAGAGATGCCCAGAGAAGCAAGTTGCATAACCAGTTCCAACTGTGGGGCCAGGAGCTCCAGAGTGACCCCGTTCCTGGTGGTGATGGCAGATAGCCTCCTGCAACAGAGCCTCGGTGTTGTTCCCTGGAAAGTGGGGATAATAACAGGACCTGCTTAAAAGGTGAGCTGTGACTCTCAACAGTGAGCGTCCAGCGCTGGTGGGTCTCCATAGCAACATCCCTTCCTCCTCCTCATCTGTCTTGTGGCAGAGCTGAGCGCTCAATCCTGCCTTTCCGTGAGCAAGACAAGGCCCTGCCCTTCCTGCCCCAGAGCAAGGATGAAAAGCCGAAGCGGACCTCTCTGGGCCTGCGCAGACATTTGACAGGTGGAGAAGCCCGAGGTTTGGATTTGCAGCCATGGAGCTGGGCAGCAAGATGCTGAGCTGACCCGGCCGGCCACCCCGGCTTGTCGCATTCTGCTTCCTGCTCGGACCACATCCATCATTGTCAACTGCAGGGTGGCAGAGTGCAGCCCACGTGCCTGCCCCCGGCAGCCCACCCACAAGAGAGCAGGGAGGGAACCGGTGGAGGGCGGTCCGGGGACCACGCCCACCAGCACCACCAAAACTAAACCAGGTTGAATTGGAGGGCGGGGCCTGGCAACATTCCAGAATCCCAAATGCACCTTGCACACTGCCCTCCTGCAGGCTGTGGGCCCGAGTTGGGGGGGCGGGGAGCACAAGGGCAGGGGTGTATGCCTAGAGCCAGGGAGGTGCTCTGATTCAAGCAGTTAAGCAAGGGGGACCCCTCCCTGAAGGGTGAAGCTCATCGCCTTTACAAGAGTGTCAATTATTTCGATCAGGTAATCTTTTGCATCCTTTCAGCTGAGCTAAACCAGAGAGATTAAATCGGAGGAAACAAAACTAATTTGAAGTCTGAGCCTCACAGGGGGGAGCACCCCATGAGACTTCTGGATGCTGGTAGGGAGGACATCCAGGGTCAGTTGGCCCCACCCTGGGGAAGTAGGAAGCTTCCTCCTTGCCGGGCCCAGGTCCCATGCCCCTCCTCTGGCTGCAGCTGGCTCTGTGATCTGTGCCGGCCGGCCTCAGGCCCTTCGAATGTTAACTGCAGATCGGGGATTCCCTCCCCACCGGGTTGGGATGGTGAAGAAAGATGGTAGCGTATTGGCGCCCAGCCAGTCCACGCTCAGCGCGCGTCACCTACTTGGATGTGCTTCCCATAAAAGACGGTTGAAACGTGCACACGGATGGCGCTACCAGCCCTGTGCCATCCACTCCACAGCCCGCCAGCCCCCCGGGTCGGAAGCATGCCCAGGTGACCCGAGGCCCCAGGGCCACCCCTGCCATGGGCACGCCACAGAGCCCCGGCTGCGAAGCCCTCTCCTGGCTGTCTGTGTGGCTCATGGGGCCGCTAGGGGGCTGCTCGGGTCTCTGTCCTGAAGGGAAGGCAACGTAGAATATCCCGATGTCCAGACCGTCCCCGGACCCAGGACAGAGCCCATCAGGACCAGGAGCTGTTATGACCCCTTCAATGACTTGTCTTAGGAGGACTTGCGGGAGTGGAGAGATGGTGGCAGCTGAGACCGAGGTGTGTGTGACTCAGCTTCCCGAACGCCTGAGTGGGGGCAGGGCCACGCTGGGTGGGTGCAGCGCTCCCAGCTGCGGTTTCCAGCCGAACCACAGGTGACTCAGGGATTTGCCTTCTTCTGAAGAAAACCCCACAGGCCGCACTCTGACCTTGTCTTGGTTCTCTTTTCCCGTCCCTTTTGCAACGTCCCCTCTTAAAATACTTAGTGGGGAAATCACCCAGATGAAGGGCTTGAGAAACCTAACAGCTGGCTCATCCAACACCCTCAGGGGGTTTGGAAATTTCTAGATGGATTCGTGTGCTTTGAGTGACCAGCCATCTGGTTTGCCCAGGACCAAAGGGTTTTCTGGGACATGGATCTCCCAATGCTGACATGGGAACAGTCCCAGGCAGGAGGAGCGAGTGGGACCTGTCAGCTCTGCCCCCGTTTCCCTCCCTCATGACGATTGGCTAGTGGCCAGCCAATCAGAGGCTTCCCTGGGAGTTTTCAGTGGGTTGCTGGGTCATATTCTCCCCTGCCTCCCCGGTCACAGGGTGGGAAGGTGGGGACTCGTCAGTGACTGGGCAGGGGTCTCTCGCTCCCACCAAAGCCTCTCGCCCCGAGCCCCACTCCACCAGGCGAAGAACTTGCTCCACCGGTGGCTGCCCGGGATGCACAGGAGGCCACGGAGGCCACGGAGAAGGAATCAATGTGCAATAAATAATTCCCAGCACTTTCCCATAGCAACGCGTATCCCAGATCGTGCTCTATGCCCCCCCACCCCCCGCACCGCAGCACCCTTCCGCAAGGTTAGCCCTGTCCTCATGCAAGTTTAGAAATGAAATCCCCCGCAGTAAACACATGTCGTGGGCAGCCTCAGCCCATTCGTTCACGCGGAGCAAATATGTGTGCACGACAATTCCAGGAACGGAGCCCCAGGGCCGGTAATACGTGTGTTCAACATGGCTTTGGTCTCTCTGCTGCCCGTTTCGTGTGTTATATATATGACAGTCCCAGGCCAGACTCGCCAGCGTGCCAGGAAGCCGGCAGCCGCTTGTCAGCGTGTTAGATCAAGAGCAAATCGGATCGGTGTACGGGTCCCTGGGAACAAAAAGCAGGGGCAGGATTGGGGATTTCACAAAGTAGTTTAGCTTAGGTGAGAACGCACTCCCGGACTTTTCTTGTCTGTTCATAAGCTTTAAAAATACACACAAAACTAAACAAGCGCCACAGAAAACCAAACAGAACAGAGCAAATCCTCCTGCTTCCTGCTCCTTTTCCTCTAGTTTCCAGAGGTGAAAATGACCTCTATCCTGTACAAATCGGGGTGGGGGGGTGCCCCATGAGATTTGTTTTCTCTGAAGCATTCTGGGGCTTGCAGACTCGATTAAGATATTAAAATGGGACGACGCAGGTATCAGGGCTCCTCCGTGGAGGGCTGTCTTTGTTTGTGGCTTCGGTGAGCAGCGCCGTCCAAACCCCTCCAGCCCCAGGGACACCAGAGAGTTCTAACGGGGATTATCTGCCTCCTGAGATATAAATTCCAATTTACTCTGACACAAACTATTACCTGGCTAACAGCGGTCATCTGTCTTCGGGTGCCTGGCAGGTACTCTGCGCCAGCATCATTATCTTGGGGAAATTAAAGGGGCGCAGGCTGGGGGCTGTCTCCTCCCCGGGCAGGTGCTCCTGCCTCCGCCTGGCTGACCTGACCTCCACCCGGTTCTCTCCCCTCCGCGGCCTGTCCCCCCACACGCTCCTACCACCCACTCGCCCACAGGCTGCTAAGCACCTTGGATATAGGTAGGCCTGGGCCACAGCCAGCCTGGGGGTCCCATCCTGGCCCGCAGCCAGCCTGGGGGTCCCATCCTGGCCAAGGAGAGGCTGACGGAGCCAGAAATGGGATGAGCAACGGGAAGCCAGGTAAGCTGGGCTGCACCGAAAGCGAGGACTCTGTGCCACCCCACAGTGGCAGAGAAACCCTCCCTTCCAGGTCTTCGGGCTCAGGCCCCATGTCTAAGGCCCTGGGCAGCAGGGTCCGCATCCCCTTCTTCCCAGCTCTGCACGGCCTTTCTGAGACCTAATGCACGCTCCCTGAATCCCCCTGTGCACAGTCCCACGCTTGCTGGCATCCTCAGACCATCCCCACACTCAGGGGATCATTGTCATGGCTGTCCTTGGCTGTCCCCTCGCTGCCCACCTCTCCCCAGCCTCCTCCCACCTGCAGATCTGCTCTCTGTCTCTATGGCCTTGCACGTTCTAGAAGCTTCACATTGTCAAGCTCACCCACGCAGCAGGGCATCAGCCCTTCATGCCTTCCTATGCTCGGATACCAGCCCGTTGTATGGATAGGCCACAGCTGCTTTATTCATTCGTGAACTCACACGCACTTGGGCTGTTTCTGCCTTTGGCTGTGGTGAATAGTGCTGCCGTGACCACGGGCGTCCGAGTTCTGTGTGGATGCGTTCCCAGGTCTCCCAGGGACACAGATGCCTCGGAGCGGAGTTGCGGGGTCCCGTGGTGGCTCTGTGTTCCAGGAGCTGTGGCTGGGTCTAAAGGCGCCTGCCCGTTTCACGTTCCTGGCCCAAAGCAGCTTGTTACTCCGTTTTGCCTCAAGTGTGGAGACAAAGTGCTGTGAGCAAGGACATTTGTCACTGCCCCCAGTTCCTACAGATCTGGGGAACTTTTACCCCAAGCAGGCTCCTCACCTCAGCTGGGGGACTCTCATCCGCCCCACAAGGCTCAAGTAATAGAAACAGAGCCGCACGTGGAGCAGGGCTTTGCTGGAGCAGGTCCAGCGACCCCGGGGTCAGGGCGTGGGGCCTGCAGGGTGGGCAGGGCGGAGGCTCCGGCTTCAGCAAACCAGGCTCAGAAAGGACAGCTGGTGCAGATGCCTCGCTGCAAACAGGGAAACTGAGGCTCTGAGGACAGGGGTGTCCCTGAGACCGCAGATGCACCTGAAGCTAGGGAGGGAGCTTAGGTTTGTTTCCTGGCCTTGCCCTGGCCCCAGGCTGCCTCGGGGTGCCACAGCCAGGAGGAGAGAGCTTACCTGGCAGAGGGACGCTGTCCTCCAGAGACGTCTGCCATCAGGGCCAGGGGACTAGGTCTGCAACTGCCTTTCACACTTGGTATGCCCCCACCCCTCGCCACTCCGGGAAGAGAAAGGACACGAGGCCCCGGGGCTGGAAGGAAGAAATGCCAGGCAGATGTATTCCTTTACTACCAGGCGCCGTATTTCCCCAGCCGGACCTGAGCGCCCGGCGTGCGCAGCGGACGGAACCTGGCCCCACAGGGCGTCTGCAGGAGAGGACGGGGCTTGGTGGTTTGTGCGTGGGTGTGCACACGCCCATGTGTGCATGGCTGTGCACACGTGTGCATGTGCGCATGGGTGTGCACGCGAAGAAGGAGTTCTCATTCTAGGGGAAAAGCGAACTGGTTTTTGTCAGGTCCAGTTATTTAGTGAGTCACTGATGTTTTCCCGAGGCAGTAACTCATCTAGAAAAAAGGTCAGTAGACTCAACAGATGTACTAAGTCCGTGCATGTATTGGATCTAAGAAAGGCAACATGCCATTTATTTTCCCCAGTAATGATCAATTAGAAAATATGATTTTCAACAGGTGCCATTCACAGTAGGAACAGAAGCTATAAAGCACGTAGGAATGAATCTAACCAAGAATTTAAAACTCCGATATGAGGGGTAGAAGCTGATCTGAATAAATAGGAAAGCCTCCTCGTGTTATAATCATGGCAACTATCTCCAAATTAAGCCACGAATTCAATGCAATCCCAATAGAAAGTTTTGTGGGACTCAAAGGGCATCTAAGCCTTACCTGCAGGGATGAAGGGCCATGAATGGCTGTCTCAGCTTTACAAAAAAAGAGCAAAGAGGGTGGACTTGTCCTACGAGAGAGTAAGACATCCCATAAGGATGGGAAGCAAATGTCACATGGCACTGGCCCCAGGCCACGGACTGGAGCCAAGAGCTCAGGGACATGGCTGACCGCCCATACGTGGGATCTGACACCCCAAAGGGAGCACCACACAGCCAATGGGGAAAAGCCAGGGTTGGCATATGGTTGTGGAAACTGGCACAGGATTGTGAGAATCATCACGAATCCCCGGGTGCCAGGGGCTTATGTGGCAAGGAGCATTACATGGAGGGAAGGACCAGGTATAGAAGGAAGACGAAGAAGGATAGCCAACGAGATGCAGGCACGGATCTTTGGGGCTTAGGAGGCAGGAAAGTTTTCGTCAACAAAACATTAAAAGCAAAAATTGTAAGCTCAGAAAACTTACCAGAGCAAAGTTAGTGGAGAGCTGACGAGGGAAGATGTTTGCAGCATCTCACACCAACACATGATTAACGTCTGCAAAGTGCAATGAAAAGGCAGTGACCCTAAGAGCCAAAAATCAGATAAGGCAATGGAAGGGCAGTTCCCGTAAGGGGAAAGCCTTAAAGCCCAGAAGCTGGGCCAGCTGCACCACATCGGACAAGCAGCCGGACAGACAGCCGGAGAGACAGCAGACCCAGGTCTGTGTGGACACAAAGCCAGGGTATTTCCTCCATGAAACAAAGACTTGCTTCTTCAGGGAGACAGCTCCACTCTGGGACCCTGACTCTGTGGACACTCAATCCCCATCCTGGGAGCCCTGTTTGTGCGTGGACCCACGGGAGCTGGGTGATTGCAGTCCTCTCCCGTTAGCGCTCCCGGAGGGCTGTGTCCGCTCTTGCCGGGCCAGGGGACACACCTGTCGCCAGGAAGGAGCAAGCAGGTCATTGTTCATGGTCTGGAGCTGGAAACTGTTCAAGTTCCCCATTTTGAAAAGTGTCCTCGGTTCCCTTATCCCAGCCCTGCTGTCCTGAGTCGGAGGGAGGAATGTGTGAGCACCAGCCCGGCAAGAGGCCTCTGTGGCTGCCGAGCTGGGCTCCAGGGCCCCGGGTGTCGGGACATGGGTCCCTCCGTACCTGCCAGGGCCCTTGGTCTCCAAGAGCTGCGCCTGGTCCCAGCCTGCCTTGGGCAGTGCCTCCATTTGGACACTAGGGGGGTCACCTATGTGCATGGGCGTGGACACACCTGCCAGCAGAGCCGGCCTGAGCAGCCGGGGCCCAGGAGGGCTGGGAGCCTGTTGATATCCCGGGAGGGCCCCCACGTCTCCTGGGGGCGGGGAAGAGGGGCAGCGCCCGCTCCCAGGGGCTTTCCTTCTGGGAAGGGACTTCTGCAGGAAGCACGCTCCCCCACCACCTGCCCATCGTCCTTGCCCCCAACCCCCCCTCTTGCCCCTGGGCTGGGCTGTCCCCTGCCCTCCCTTGCTGCTCCTCCGAGGGTTCAGGTCTGCAGTGGGGCAGAGGGGGCAGGGCCTGTGGGGTCTGTGCACACGCCCCTTAGATTCTCAACTGTGGTGGGACCTCTGTGGTCGCGGGAGGGCACGGGGTCCTGCCTGGGAAGCCTCGCTTTGGTGGGAGTGACCCCTGAAGACTCGGGGAGCAATGAGGCCGCCCTGCAAGGTCAGGACGGTGCACCCGGGAGTCCCAGCTGCAGGGGGAGGGCAGTGGTCCAGTCCAGGAGGAGGGGAGCTGTCCTGCGCGTCCATGGCCCCAGGAGGGAACAGTACCGAACGTGTGCGCTTAGCCACGGGCGTCCTGCCCCTGAGTTTCCCTCCTCGACGCCCCCTCCCCCCCCCACGGGTCCTCTCTCTCACTCTTGAACTTCTGGCTTCAGTCTGATTTCTGGTTTCGTCTGCCCTGTGCTGGCCCTCGTGGCATGAAGGCCCTTTCTCCCAGCCAGCATGGGTGGGCCCATGGAGCCTTCAGGAGCCCTCCATCCCCTGACCCAGTGGCTCTCGGAGCCTTGGGCTCAATTCTTGCTATGGTCTGGTCCCCACCCGTGCCTTGCCTTCCAGTCCAGCACGTGCTGGGAGCCCGGCCTGGGGCTCTGGGGGCTCCCTGCCCTGGTCGGCCATCAGTATGTGCTTGGGAGCCCACGTTGGCCACCCGGCGCTGTCTGAGCCCTGGGGTGTGGGACTCCCAAGGTCAGGGTCCCAGAGTGGAGCTGCCTCCCTCAAGAAGAAGCAAGTCTTTGTTTCACGGGGGAAATGCCCCAGCTTTGCGTCCACACAGACCTGGGTCTGCCTGGGCTTTGCCAGGTGTGGGTGGTGTGACCTTGGGCCAGTCACTCGACCTCTCTGCGTTCTTTCTCATGTGCCTGGGGGGGAACAGGGTGGCTCTGAGGACTCTGGAGTAAGGACGGTGGGCACAAAGCTTGGGGTCTGTGATAGACTGAGGGGTCAGTAATCGTGGTGTGGGCATTGCCCGCTTCCCCCTGCACCCCCCTCCCAGTTCTAAGGAGCCGCCCTCCCCAGCCTGGCCGCGGGGCTCGGGTCTGGCCTCAGCTTCCGCTCTGCAGTCTCACCTGGGAGGAGGAGCCCCTTGGCTTCTCGGTCACTGTTGTAAGCTGTGGCAGCCCCGGCCCCCCATCCGCAGCTTCTCTATGCCCCCTGCCCCCTGGCCGCGTGCTGGTCATGGCTGTTCTGCTGGGGGTGTCGGGGGCTCTGCTGCGGGTGCCCTGGGATTGGAGGTCAATGCCACTTCTGTCTGCATCTCTGGCTGCCCACACTTGCCCGGGGGTGCTCTGAGGGGCAGAGCAGAGGCCAGACCGGGATGTTCCCTGAGCTAGAAGGCCTCCCCCTACATGGCGGGGCCCCTGAGCTGTGGACCCCAGCAGGGCCTCGGCCCCCGAGCCCGCTCGCCTTCCACAGGTTTTCCAGCGAAGGAGCGATGGCTCCGTGGATTTCTTTCGAGACTGTGCCGCGTACAAGAAGGGCTTTGGCAGTCAGCTGGGGGAGTTCTGGCTGGGGAATGACAACATCATGCCCTGACGGCCCAGGGTAGGTCCCTGACCCCCACCTGCCCTGGACCTGAGCCCTGGCCCCCTGGAGCCAAGCACTCCACCCCTCCTCCTGCTGGGGTGCATCTGGGCGGGACCCATTAGTTCTATGCCCGCCCATGCGTGTGTGCTCTTAGAACCTCTGAACGTTAGAATGAGAGGGATCAGGGTTATTGGGGTGAAGAGGGTTCTGGTCTCAAGTGTCTGGAGCCCAGATCAGCAAGTGAGCCTGAGTTGTTGGGACTCGGGGTAGCCCATCTCCCACATCTGCCTGGCGGTCTTTCCTGGACACTGGGATCCAGGCCCACGGAGACCCCTGCCTTGCCTCCTGGCCTGGCACGGGAAGTCTCCCCCAGGCACATGCACCCCGAGAGGGAGGTATTCACCCCGATTCCTCTGTTCCTAACAGTACGTTCAGGGCTGGTCCTAGAGAAACTGCCGAATTGCAGAGATTTTTTCCCTCAGCAGCCTAGGGGCAGCCTCGGAGGGATGCACCCACGTGCCTCAAATTCTTGCAGAAGACACTACCAATACTGTGGCTCAACCTTGTTGGTGTTTGCGGGAGAACTGACACTTTATCAAAAATAGTCATGCTGCATTCCATCAAATGGACATCAATCTTGAAATTCTGGGCATGGCTTATGGACTAGCTGGGAGGATTCTTCGAATAGGGCACCACCTGGGATGTTCTCACATCAACGGGGGCTTTTCATAGATTCCCCCTTGAGTTCTCCCTGGATGCCAAGTTCACAGATCCCTTAAGAATTTACCCAAATGCGGCACCTCCCATGCCTAGAGGCAGAGGACTCTCAAGGCTGGGACCCTTCGTGCCACAGGAGCCCCCGAGCTCTGTGTCGACCCTGTGGACTTTGAAGACAACCTCCAAGTACAAGTCATTTGCCAAGTACAAGTCATGCAAGATGGCGGGCAAGGCCAAGAAGGGAAGGCTGGTCCTGGGGGCCTTCGCTGGGGGCAGCGCGGGTGAGTGTCTGCCCTGGGCCGAGGGGCCTGGGCTGAAGCGCAGAGGGGACCTGCTTCCCGTCCCGGCTCTGTGTGCCCCTGGTGACCCTGGGCTGGGGCTTGCCCTGCCTGTGTCCCGGCTTCTCCATCTGTGATATCTGCATCTCTGTGACAGTGAGCTGTGTGGGGGGGGGGCCTGAGTTTCCTGGCCCTCGTCCCCACGGGCACATGGAAGAAGACCCCGGTCTCACACCCGTCCTTAGAGCCCAGTTTCCAAACTGCTCCATGACACGTGAGCCCTGTGGGCCATTCTCCGCCGAAAGCATCTCCGGTGGTATGATTAGGGGAGACACTTCCTACAGAACGCCATCCCGGGAGTGCCGCGGGCATTCATTCACTGAAGGCGGGGCCCCTGAGCCGTGGACCCCAGCAGCGCCCCGGTCCCAAGGACGCTGGTATACGCTGGTATATGCTGGTATACCCCGGGAGGTGACCGAGGATGGCCAGGGACAGACGCTCAGCTGGGATTTTAGAAGCACCAGACACAAAGGAGCGGGTTGATCGATTCCACCACATTGAAATCAAGAGCTCCTGTTTAAAGAACACCTCAAGAGAATAGAAGGGACGTCAGAGAGCGATAGATTTGCTCCGTCACTCGGACATATGGCCTTCTGCTGCAGCCGCAGCTCATTACCAAAACCGTAGTGACTTAGAGCGACAGAAATGCATTCTGCACGTTTGAAGTCCCGCCCGAGTCTCACTGGGCAGGAAGCGAGTCACCAGCAGGGCCGTGTTCCTTCTGGAGACTCGAGGGGGGAGTCTGTTTCTCTGCCTTCTCCAGCTTCTAGAAGCTTGCACTGGCATTCCTCGGCTTGAGGTCCTTTCTCCCAGCCTCACAGCCCACGAAGTCACCTCCCCAGCCCTGCTCCCGAGGCCACTTCTCTCTCTGAGCACAGCTAGGAAAGCCTCTCTGCTTGGAAGGACAGGAGATCAGGTCAGTCCCCTGCATCATCCAGGACCATCTCCCATCTCGGGCTCCTTAACTTCATGCCATCTACCAAGTCCCTTTGGCCTTGTAAGGTGACACAGTCCACGAGTTCTGGGGATTAGGGCGGGAACCAGTGGCAGGTGGTATATGATTCTGCCCATCACCAACTACTGAAAGAAAAAGCAGTCTCGTATCAATACTTAAAGAAATCCTACAGATCCATCAGAACACTAGAACAGCTCAGTGCTAAGCAGGTAAGAGATTTGGACAGACGCTTCCCAAAAGATGATATCCATGGGGCGGATATATTTTTTAAAAAGTTCTCGGTTTGATTAGTTCTCGGGGAAATGCGAATTAGAACCAGAAGGAGGTCCTATTACACACTCGTGGGGACGGACGGAATTAGGCTAAGCGATGCTGTACTGTGGGGGCTTTCTCACACACTGCTGGAGCGCCAGGAACCGATGCCCCCAACTTGGAAAAGAGCTTGGCATTAACGCTGGGAACTGAGGACACACATCCCCGTAACCCGGCGCTTCTCCCTGGGGAAGAGAGAGCCGTGGCGCGCACCAGGGAGCGCGGTCAAGGACGCAGGTACGGGAGCGCCCGGCCAGGCGCAGCCGCAATGAGGCCAGGTTCAGGAGAGCGTGCGCTGGGGACCCCGCTCCACGTAGAGCTGTTCTCCAAAGTGAAGACGGCCTGTGGTGTGTGGGGGTGCACGTGCAGGGGGACAACAGACGCAACGAAAACAAGACAGCGATGGCTTTTGGGGGCGGGACGCAGACGGCCCACGCGGTGCCGGCATGTCCTGTTTCTTCTCCGGGGTGGCGATCTGGTGCCGGCTCCACGGGGATAAAAATACTGGGGCAACACTTTTCATGGTATACACTCTTGTGAACATGCTGCGTTCACAGTTGAAAGTTAACTTTAAAGAACGCACACTCCCTGGGTCCAGGAACGTGAGCGACTAGCCCATCCATCCCTCCCATCACGGGTCATTGACACAGTGGGGTCCCCTGCAGCCCACCTGCTGACCGGATCCCACCCGGTCCTGGCCACAGTCTCCAGGGAAAGCCAAGCGTGTTCACTGGGATGGTACCTTATTCCTTAGGAGGTTAGCATCCTAGAAACCCGGGAAGATGTGCATTAAGTGTAGAAATCGTTAACACAGTAAGTCATAGAATTATGACTTTTGTATTAAGGTATCTGGACAGGTTTGACATTTCAGACTTATGTTTAAAGAATTTGCCCTGTTATAGAGAAAGTCACACAAAACCCATCTTAGATGTGTAACTAATTGACTTAGTCTCATAACATTGTGTGGAAATCCTAGTGAGTACTGGAATACGTGAGAGACTTTGGGCTCATTGCATTTCTAAGTGAAATTACTCAGGTTTCTAAAAATTAATTAGCACAAGGACGATTCTGTTCATTAGACAATTGAACTGCCCAAGAAGAAATTTAAATCTATCACACTTTATTATTGCAATTTGAAGTGTTGAGGATAGTTAGTGAATTAAATTTGTAGTGTTCAAAGACCTTGAAAAGTTGACAATGAAGATTTGCAGGTCTTACGAATAGAAAAGCAAGATCTATAAGCCAAATGTAAATGATCAGGGAAGAGCTAAATTTTTTGTTTTGTTTTGTTTTATAGCTTTCAGAAACCATGCATTAACTTTAAAAGGCAAAATAAACCTAGGAAGAGTTTTCTAAACTCAAATTGGCACATTCCGGTGACGGCAAGATCTGCTCTGTGTGGGTGTTTGGGGGATGAAGTAAGCAGGAGAAATATGGGGCGGGGCCTTCGGTGCCCCGTGGCGGGGGGTGGGGGGCAGGAGCATCACCGCGCCCCCGCCCGCAGGTGCTGGTGGTGGGCATTCCCGCAGCCTTGTCTCCAAGCGCCTCCTCTCTGCTCTCTGGCCCCCTTCTGTATCCGCTGGGTATTTGCATTACCCCACTTCCCCTCTACCAGCTCACCCTGTGTCCATGCTAGAGCCGCGCATCCACCCTGGGTCTGACCCGCCCGGACCCGCATTCTCTCCTGCCTTTTGTCATCGCTGCCGCGACCCTGTTCCATCCACCTGCCAGGGCCCCACGGACACGGACACCAGTGCCACGGCACTGGTGCAGCCTGTCCGTCCCCTCGCCCGTGTGCCTTGGTCTTGTTCCTTCTTCCTTTCTGTTTTGTTTTGTTTGGGTTTTTGGTTTTGTTTTGTTCTGTTTTGTTCAATGTAGGTCTGCTGATGATAAATTCGGTCCACTTTTGTTTCCTGAAAACAGCTTTGTCTTGCCTCCCTTTCAAAGAGCCTCTTCCCTGGGTGTGAAATTCTAGGTTGGCCGTTTTTCTCAGCCCTTGAGAGTGCATGTCCAGCATTTCTAGAAGCCGTTATTTCTTTTTTTAAAGATTTTGTATTTATTTATTTGAGAGAGCGAGAGAGCAGGGTGAGGGGTAGAGGGTGAGGGAGAAGCAGACTCCCTGCTGAGCAGGGAGCCGCACTCGGGGCTCGATCCCAGGACCCCAGGATCATGACCTGAGCTAAAGGCAGACGTTTCACTGACCGAGCCACCCAGGCGCCCCTAGATGCCGTTATTTCTGCACAAAGTCTTAGGGTTGCTCCTCCGAAGGCACGTGACCCTGTTCCTCGGGCGGTTTATAAGGTTTCCTCTGCCCCGGGCTATGCTGAGACGCATGTGTGAGGCTCGCTCGGACTCTGTCCACCCCGCCCCCCTGCTTCAAATGCTCCCCTTACACGTGCAGGCAATGTGTTCTTACTGTGTGCCCATGTCTCCTGTCTGTTGGCCACATTTTCATCCCCCGCCCCACCTTCAGTCCGCACATTCTCGGCGAGCCTCTCCTGGCCACTGGTGAAGCCCATGCCCTCTCAGCCTCCCGCTTGGCTGTGCCGGGCAGCGGCCCCCAGGAAGACCGGCTCTGTCCCTGCGACATCAGGTCCCCGCGGCTCCTCAGTCTGTGGTCACCTCCACTGCCTCGGAAGAGAATCTCTGGACTTTGGAGGTTGGTCCCTGTCTTCTCATCCGTTCGTGGACTCCTGGGAGCACGTCTTCCGACTGTAGCTATCCCCCCTTGGAGTTCCCACGGTCACCCTGTTTCAATGGTCACCCTGTATTTGTTCGAGGGGACAGTCACCCTCCTACCGGTGGGGACTGGATATATCCTGACTTTGCAAGGAACGCATCTATGCCACCACTTTCCCTCATCTTGAAATTTTCTCCAGAAATAAGTTCCCTGGTGAGCTTGCTGATTCAAAACATTTAAACTGTTCTTTGTAGGGCGCCTGGGTGGCTCAGTCATTAAGCGTCTGCCTTCGGCTCAGGTCGTGATCCCAGGGTACTGGGATCGAGTCCTGCATCGGGCTCCCTGCTCCGCGGGGAGCCTGCTTCTCCCTCTCCCACTCCCCCTGCTTGTGTTTCCTCTCTCACTGTCTCTCTCTCTCTGTCAAATAAATAAATGAAATCTTTAAAAAAATAAATAAATAAATAAACTGTTCTTTGTAAAAGTGACCCTATATGGGAAACACGAAGATCATGACACTGCATGTCATGCTATCGTGCATTAACCGGGTCCCAACTCAGCGTTCTTAGCGCTCGGATTTACTTCTGGCTTGGCTCGCTCCCGCCTTGGGGTCTGAGGACGCGTGGGGGCACGGGGGACAGGGGTCGTGGCCAGTCATAGCGCATGGGCTTTCCCACGTGGCTCGTTGCCAGAAGCAGCAGGAAGCCGTCCACAAACACAGAACCTCTTCCCTGCTGAGATCTTGGTCTCGTAGGTCTGGGATGTATTTTTATCTCTGTATTTTTAAGACCCTCCCAGATGGTTCTGAGGGACAGTCAGGTTTAGGACCCATCACATGCCGTTGGATGATTTGAGGGCAAGCGAATGGAGGCGCCGCTCCCCGTGGCTCAGAGCAGCCAAGCTGGTCCTAGAGGACGGTGGAGCCGGCCGGGAAAGCAGGCCCGAGCAGGAGCGCGTCTCGGCCCTCACGCTGATGCAGCCTGAAGACAGGAGCAGAGGAGCCGGGCCGGCCACCGGGCGGACGCCGCTGCACCGTGCCTGAGCTCCTCAGACTTGGAACCCCTACTCGGGGCGCAGGCCGCTGCCTCGAGGGCCTCACCAGCCTGTCCTGCATGGTTTTCGGGGTACTTTTGTTTTGCCTTGGATGTGCATTCTGCCCTTGACTCTGATGTCCTGGCCAGCAGCCCAGAGCCGGCCCTTTATGGGGGTCCTGGATCAAGGACTTTGAACTCCCTTCTGTGCTCTCCGTGAGGCCCCCTCTAGAGCTGAGCTCTGCGGGGAGGCAGGGCCAGTTCCACAAGAGGAGGAGCTCTGATGCCACGGACCACTGCCCCAGGCCACGCTGCACAGGCCGCCACGGGGGCCGTTGGGGGCTGGGGAGCCACCGATCCTCGTTCTGAATGGAAGCACGAACCAGAGCCGCCGCACCTTCTTTCCCATCCCCAGATTTGATGGTTTACTGTTCAACCCTGGTTAAAATTGAGAACGCCCCTCTCGTGATGGAAGGCGCCGGACTCTGGGAGGGCTGTGTTTGATGCTTTGGGACAGATGGACATTTCCAGATGGCTCGTGGCTCTCCCGGCTTCCTGACTGGGACTGCTGCCACGTCTCAGGGTGGGCGGGTGGGGCTTCCGGCTTCCCAAGGCTCCGGGAATCAGATAATTGGCCGCCCCCGCCCCATATGGCTGATTAGTCATGGGGACCATGAGGACAACGAGGAGGAGCTCGAGTGTGGCTACAGAAATGGGAAGGGGCCTACGTGGGCTCCACCCCCAGGGCCGGTTTCAGGACTAGAGCGCATATATGGGGCTCCTGTCTCCCCTTCCACGTCCACCGTCCATCCATACCTAGGCCACCTCTGCGTCAAGGTGAGTGACAGCCAGCTACTTAATCTTCCTATCCCAGGGCTGTAAGACAAGACAGATGTGTTTCCTGCCCAGGTCACGGTCCGACACCCCCGGGGGCGGGTCAGTGGGGCTGCGAGGCGGCGACCAGCCCCTCCTGCCCTCCGCCTTCTCCATGCACTCCTCCTCAAGCGCTTCTCACACTGGATTTATTGCTAACGGACGTGCACACGTCTCTGCCTTGATCGTCGTGGGGAGGCCTGCTTGGGCTTTCAGGCTTGAACACAAAGACCGTGGTGTACCAGGCAGGGCCGCTCTGTCCCTAACATGGTCCACTGGTCTTATCCTCAGGGGCTTTAACAAAATCCCATCTCTCACTGTTTGGGGTCTAGAAATGCTCAGCATTTTCCAACTCTGCAAGACCTCACCTTCCTGGGATTCCTTCCATGGATCCCGCCTGCAAACAGCTCTGTTCCTCCGCAGGCCGCTCTTTCCCTCGAGAGGCCTATTCAGCCCACAGATGGGACACACGCACGACCGTGGTTCTGGTTCTCGAGCTCTTCCCTCGGAGCCTCTGGAGCTGCTTCCACATTCCAGGAGGCAAGACTTCGAGGGGACCGCACCCAGACCACACGCCCTCCCTGGTTCCTTTGAAGTGCAACACTCAGGGCCTAAAGCACAGGTGTGGCTTGACCTGTGCAGACGAGAGTGCGGTGTCTCCTCCTCAATTCTAGACATTGCGCCTTCGTTAATGCAGCCTACAACATAATCCCCTTCCGATGAGCATGTCCTGCTTCGCCTGACCTGCCTGAGCCTGAAATCCACCAGATGACCCTTTACAAGTCCTTTTCTTGTAAAATGCCCTAAGGTTTTGGAGGCTTAGAAGAACTTGTGAACGTGGGCGCAGAGGAAGGAGGGATTGGAGCAAGTGGGTTTGGCGAGCTGGGGTGGGAGCACAGTACTGTTTGGGGCCCCTCACAGCCCCCAGAGCTCAGCTTTATTCCGGGGAGGGGGGGATGTTCCTCAGGCCAGGAGAGAGCAAGGGGGAAGCAGGCTCTCCCTGGTGGATTCTGAGACCCCAGGCAGCCTGGCCTCTGCTCTGCCCCTCAGAGCACCCCCGGGCAAGTGTGGGCAGCCAGAGATGCAGACAGAAGTGGCATCGACCTCCAATCCCGGGGCGCCCGCAGCAGAGCCCCCGACACCCCCAGCAGAACAGCCATGACCAGCCCACGGCCAGGGGGCAGGGGGCATAGAGAAGCTGCAGATGGGGGCCGGGGCTGCTGCAGCTTACAACAGTGACCGAGAAGCCAAGGGGCTCCTCCTCCCAGGAGAGACTGCAGAGCGGAAGCTGAGGCCGGACCCGAGCCCCGCGGCCAGGCTGGGGAGGGCGGCTCCTTAGAACTGGGAGGGGGGTGCAGGGGGAAGCGGGCAATGCCCACACCACGATTACTGACCCCTCAGTCTATCACAGACCCCAAGCTTTGTGCCCACCGTCCTTACTCCAGAGTCCTCAGAGCCACCCTGTTCCCCCCCAGGCACATGAGAAAGAACGCAGACAGGTCGAGTGACCGGCCCAAGGTCACACCACCCACACCTGGCAAAGCCCAGGCAGACCCAGGTCTGTGTGGACGCAAAGCTGGGGCATTTCCCCCGTGAAACAAAGACTTGCTTCTTCTTGAGGGAGGCAGCTCCACTCTGGGACCCTGACCTTGGGAGTCCCACACCCCAGGGCTCAGACAGCGCCGGGTGGCCAACGTGGGCTCCCAAGCACATACTGATGGCCGACCAGGGCAGGGAGCCCCCAGAGCCCCAGGCCGGGCTCCCAGCACGTGCTGGACTGGAAGGCAAGGCACGGGTGGGGACCAGACCATAGCAAGAATTGAGCCCAAGGCTCCGAGAGCCACTGGGTCAGGGGATGGAGGGCTCCTGAAGGCTCCATGGGCCCACCCATGCTGGCTGGGAGAAAGGGCCTTCATGCCACGAGGGCCAGCACAGGGCAGACGAAACCAGAAATCAGACTGAAGCCAGAAGTTCAAGAGTGAGAGAGAGGACCCGTGGGGGGGGGGAGGGGGCGTCGAGGAGGGAAACTCAGGGGCAGGACGCCCGTGGCTAAGCGCACACATTCGGTACTGTTCCCTCCTGGGGCCATGGACGTGCAGGACAGCCCCCCTCCTCCTGGACTGGACCACTGCCCTCCCTCTGCAGCTGGGACTCCCCAGTGCACCTTCCTGACCTTGCAGGGCGGCCTCATTGCTCCCCGAGTCTTCAGGGGTCACTCCCACCAAAGCGAGGCTTCCCAGGCACGACCCCGTGCCCTCCCGCGACCACAGAGGTCCCACCACAGTTGAGAATCTAAGGGGCGTGTGCACAGACCCCACAGGCCCTGCCCCCTCTGCCACACCGCAGACCTGAACCCTCGGAGGAGCAGCAAGGGAGGGCAGGGGACAGCCCAGCCCAGGGGACACGCGTGGCCTGGGCCCAGGCTCCAAGCTGGCCTCAGCCCCCTGGTCCTGGGAGGCAGCTGGCCTCCCTGCAGCAGCTCTGGTGACCTAGAGGAGCCAGGCCTCATGGGGGGCTGGAGGGGGTTGCAGGCACCTGCTGCTGCCAGGGGCCTCCCCAGGGCCAGCTGGTCCTACGGTGGGCTGGGCGGAATAGCCCTTCACAGGCCCACATGCTGCTTACACCTTCCCAAGCCCACCCCCATCCCCGGCCCGAGCAACCACACACGTCTGCAATGCACATGTGTATATAATGCAAATAAATCTGCTATTCCATTAGGTTAATTACACGAGCCCTTTCCTCTCTCAAATATCTTTGCAATTTTATAAGTCCTTTTAAAAAAGTCTTATCAAGTCCTAGAAGCAAGAGAGCATTTATAAATGAAGTCCAGCAAGGCTCAAATTAAATATTTACAAAAATTATTATTTTTACCTCTTAACCTATCTCTCAATTAAACGGATTTTTAGAACAAAACTTAAAAAGAATTTCTTGCTTGCCAGCTCAAAAGGTTTCTGCGTTTAACAGTCTTACTTTTGCCTTGCACGATAATGACGTGGCACTCGAGAGGTTAAGTGCTTTCTCGAGGTTTAGTTGTCTCTTTGCAATCATGGCTTCCGGAAGGAAGGTCATTCCCAGGAGGACCCGGGGTCCAGGGCTGCGAGGTCGAGACACGATGAGATCCTGTGCTCCCGGGGCGGCAGGTGCCCACGTGGCCACTGTCCCACGCCCAGTGCAGGGTTGGGGCACGGCCGTTCCTCCCTGGGGTCGGGGCTGAGGGTGGGGTCCTGCATGGCTCCCCTCAGAGCAGGGGCGGCTCAGGGAGCCCGAGGCCAAGCAGAGGCTCGTGATCCTCAGGACACGGCTCCCTCCAGGAAAGGAGAGAAAACCTCGCGCGCGTTCCCAGAAGGATCTCGGACGCAGCACCACCCCACATGCTCCAAGCTCTGTGTGGTTGTTAGACCAGCTAAGCGCTCCCCCGAAGGGACCCTGGGGGCAAGGAAGGTGGGATCCCCCTTGGGCCCTCCCAGATTCTCTGCAAGGAGACCACACAGCCTCACAGTGGTCACAAGGGGGCTAGGGGGACCTGAGGAGCAAAGAAGGGCCAAGTGCCAGCCATTGCGGGGACCCGCACCCAGCTGAGGATGGGGTCCCCTCAGGGCGTGTGGGGTGGCGGGGTGGGGAGAGAGGGCTGGGTAGCTTGCTCGGCAGACACAGGCTCCCGGGCTAATGCCTCTTAGGTCTCTCAGATGGCCTGCCCGCCCACGTGGCACCTCTCCCCGGCCAGGTGCCTGCTGGCCAGGTGTGGGGCAGCCTGGCGCTGGACCCTCCGGGTGGAGCGCCCCCCCCGAGCAGCTCCGAGCACCCACACGTGCTGCCTTACTCCCCCTCAGGCTTGTTCCTGCTCAGGGCCCTCCAGGCCTATGGTCAGCCTTGCCCCATGTCGGAGGGTGTCTCAGTAAGAACCAGGGAAGCCGGGAGTGGGTCGGTGAGGCTGAGTGGGGAGAGGTGGGCCCAGGGCTGGGGCCTGGGACAGGCCAGGTTACCTCTGAGCCCGGGTCAGCAGACACTGGCTCACGGGCTCCACGGGGAAGATTTTAGGGCTTGTGGTCGTGGGCACATGGTCTGTGTCTCCGCCACTCTGCTCTGTCTGCAGAATAAAGGCCACGGGACCACCGACCGTGGCCATCGAGCACAGAGCAGCGGGGCACGGCCACAGGCCCCGTGTGCCGACTCCTGACCTGAAACCCCCAGAAACACCCTCAGCGCCCACGGTGGAGCGCGAACAAACGAACAGAGGCGGCGTGACCAGCGGTCGGGGAAAGGCAAGCGGTGGGGGCCCACGTGTGCCGAGCGTGGAAGCAAATGTCTTTATTGAGAAAATGCGTGGCTGCCAAGATCCGGGGTCCCTGCTCTCACCCTCGCAGATGGGAGACAGGGCGTTAGTGCGGGTGAGAGGCACAAAGCAGAGAGGGTCCCAGAGGGAAAGGGGGAGGGCCCCAAGCCCTTGCTCCCTCCCCTGGGAGCGACCAGACCAGCCCTCGCTGCGGCCACTGTGTGCGTGGACCGCCCTGCGCTAGACGGGCCGCACCTTCGTCTCTGACACCTTGTAGCTGTGGTTGTAGCCTTTCCCCGACTTCCAGTTGATGCCGTTTGCAAAGGTCTCGTGAGACCCCCGGGGGTAGAGACCGTTGAGGTTCGACAGGTGACACTGATAATACCACCAGGCCCCACTGTAGCGCTCAGCACACTTTTCTGGAACGGAGTCATTGTCCTGGTCTTTGGTGGAGAAGGCGAGGTGGTTGTGGTTTGACAGGGAATCCCCTGCACAGAGGGAGAGTGGGCCATTTCACCTGGATCTAGGTCTAGGCAGGAACCGTCCTGTCCAGGGGTGTAAGACGTGCACTGCACAACTCTCGGGGGTGCCAGTGAACGCTTGCTCTCTGGTACGGTGGCCTTGGCATCCGTCATCCACTCTGTCCCTGCCAGCTGGCAGGCACCCTGTCTTGGAGGGAGGCCACTCGTGGCCCTGGACTCCTAGGTTGCTCAGCAGAGAGCGCCAGCCACCATGAAGCAGGAGCTCAGCTCCACAGAAATGGTCCACGTTATCCCCCTGCCCCTGTTGGCATCAATAATGGCGGTAAATCAGAACACCAGTTCTCCTGGACTTTGTACTGAATGGGTCCCGTGGCCCTCGTCTGCACCGTGAGGCGTGGGTGACATTTCCTTCACGTATGGATGGATGGAGAGCCACGTCGGGCTGCCACCGCCTCTCTGCCCACAGACGAGGCAGAGCCAGGACGGGAAGCAGGTCCCCTCCGCGCCGCAGCCCAGGCCCCTCGGCCCAGGGCGGACACTCACCGGCGCTGCCCCCAGCGAAGGCCCCCAGGACCAGCCTGTACTTCTCGGCCTCGCCCGCCATCTTGAACGAGCTGTACTTGGCAAATTGGCGGTTACCCTCGAAGTCCACAAGGTCTACACGGAGCTCGTTGGTTCCTGGGGCAGAAAGGCTGTGAGGTCCCAGCAGAGGGACCCTCTGTCTCCAGGGCAGGGAGGTGGGAATTGAGGAGAGTGGGTAGGGGCCGTCTGAACTTGGCAGGCAGGAAAGGGCCACACGATCGTAGAATAAGTCCGTGGTTATATGAAGGACTTGCAACCCACTTCCCAAGAGCCCTTCTACCGCACCTGAAACCCCCTCCTCCTGTTCGTCCGCTGGAAACCCACACCACTCTCCATCAACAATGTGCATTTTCCCGCCGGCTGTGGCCTCACTCGCAGACCCATGCCCTAACGGCTTTGGCGTCCCTCCATGTGGGAAGGTCGGCTACTCGCTGGAGCAGGTGTTTCAGGAGTCCGCCAAGGCGTATTGGGCAGGGAGGGGAGACGGCCCACCTGGCGGCCTCCCCAGGACAGCGACAAGTGACGCTCTGGGCAGACGAGCCCGAGGGTAAAGGCCCTGCCCTCATCCAGACCGCGCAGGCTGGGGTGCTGGGCGGGGACACAGGACCAGGAGGAGAGAGCCTCTCTCTTCCCCGAATAGGCACCTCCAGGGGCAGAGAAATGGTGGGAGGTGGGAGGATTGGGGCTGGACGTGGAGCCCACCCCTGAGGCTTCTGGTCCCTCCCGTCTCAGAATCTAAGATACCAGAGGCGCCATGCTTGCCAGAGTCCTTCACCTTGGTCCTTACGTGCTCCGACCTGATGTGTGAGACCACGACAGGGCTCCCACGCATGGGGGGGCACAGAACTAAGGGGTCCTGCTCAAATGCACCCCAGCGGGACGAGGGGCGTGTTCCTCAGCCCCGCGAGGCCAGGGCTCAGGTCCGGGGCAGGTGGAGGTCAGGGACGTAGCCTGGGCGGTCAGGGCGTGGATGTTGTCATTCCCCAGCCAGAACTCCCCCAGCTGACTGCCGAAGCCCTTCTTGTACGCGGCCCAGTCTCGAAAGAAATCCACGGAGCCATCGCTCCTTCACTGGAAAACCTGTGGAAGGAGAGCGGGTTCGGGGGCCCGGGCCCTGCTGGGGTCCACGGCTCAGGGGCCCTACCACCTTGGGGGAGGCCTTGTAGCTCAGGGAGCATCCCGGCCGAGAGCCTGGCATGGCTGGGAGGCTCATCTCAGACCCCAGAGGTGGACAGGGCCCACAGCTAAGGGAGGGGGAAACGGAGGAACAGAGAGGGTGGGTGACAAGTCCTAAGCCACACAGCTGGAGGTGTGGGCTCCTTCCGGGCCTCGCCCCAAAGTCTGCACTCGCTCCCATAGGGTTCGCCCCCCACCAAGGTGTCTGGTTCGCCCCAGCCTGGGCCAGAGGGGCGGGTCGGCCTCACGGGGGGATATGGACAGTTTGACAAAGGCCACACGAGAGTGTCCTCCCTCGGGCGGCCGAGCTGCTCTGGGGGATCCCCAGGCAGAGCCCGCCCTCCCCCGTGCACCGCTGGGCGGTCTCCGGGTCCGACACTCACGATCCAGCCCCCGCCGTCCGTTTCCATGTCACACAGCGTGCTCAGGGGCCTGCAGTCGGGCAGGTAGACGGTGTACCAGCCGCTCAGAAAGTTCCCCCTCGTGAGCAGCTCCTTGCAGGTCCGAGGTGCTGGGGACGGACCCGGAGGCTGATGTCAGGCAGGGAGCCCTGGGCGGGGCGGGGATGCGGGGCATCTACACGGGTGGAGGGGCACCCTGGGCCTGGACAGGCCCCGAGCCCCGGGTCGCCCGGCCGTGATGGCCATCCCCCCTCCCAGGGCTGCCCCACCGTAGTCCCCGGACCCCTGGCCTTCAGGGGACATTTGAGCTTCTTGAGAACATTGCCAGGTGCTAGCTGCCCATTGCTGAGTAGCCGAGGGAGGGAAACGTGTGTAAGAGTGTGTGGTCCTTGGATTCCGGAAGCCGGGGCAGTGTGGGGCTGTCCTCTGGTCCGCGGGAAGCGTGGGGAGGTCGGTGGCATGGTCAGCTACCTGTCACAGGAGTGATGCGCAGCCTCTCCTGTTCGTGGGGAGAGGACGCACCCATCAGGGTCTGGAAACGGGCGCCCCCGTCCCCTCCAGCCGCAGTGCTCAGCGGCCGGCATACAGCACGCAAATAGGATCGGGATCTGTCCGGGGCAGACCGTCCAGTCCCAGGGAGGGCTCCAGCCTGCCCGTCCCCGGGCGCGGGTCTGCTGGGCCCCCTGTGTCCAGCTCAGGCTCACTGCGTGCACCCCGTGCCGGCCATCTCCTGAGGGCCCCTGGGCCTCAGTGGCGCGGTATGGACTCGTCCTGGTCTCTCTGGTTGGTGTCAGCTCCACCCGCTGTCCCTCCGAGCCTCTGCTTGGGGAGAGCACTGGGGGCGTTGGGCATTCGGGTCTGCGCCCCACTCCTGCACTCTTGTACGTGCACGGAGCTCCTGCCTGTGTTTAGAGTTTGTGAGTTGCCTTCTCTGACGCTTACACTTTGATGTCGAAGTGAGAATGGATAGGAGGGAAAGTCCGTGAAGCGTCCCCATTCGGCAGTAATGTTGTCTTGCCATCCCTTGGGCCCTCACCGCCCGGGCCATCAAACCGAGCCCTGAGCCAGACCTTGCACGCCTCCCACCGTTTCCCTGCCAGAAGAGGGACTTGGGTCTGAGACCCTCCCCAGGGGAGGCTGCCAGGCTGACTGCGGCTCTGGGACCCCCACAGGGACAAAGCCTGCCGAGGCGCCCCCAGGACCGCGAGCCGGGCTCACCTTTCTCCCCACGTACTCCTTTCTCCCCTCGGTCTCCTGGAGAAGAGACAGGAGGATGGGCCCCCCGATGCAGGGAAGTGTGGTCAGTGAGAGGCCGCGTGAGCACTCTGGACACCACCGAGCTGCTCTGCCCTCGGGGACCAGCAGGAAGGACAGCGGGGGCCGAGCCCCAGGCCTCCTGCTCTGGGCAGGACACCCTCGTTGCTCTGCTGGGTCTCCAAGGATTCAAAGGCCAGGGTCTGCAAGCAGGGGAGGGGACCCCGAGGCCTGGGATCCTGCCCCCGGGAAGGACAGGTCACTGTGGACCAAGTTCCCTGGATCAGGACTCTGGTCATGCACTAGCTCGAGGCTCCTTGGGAATGGAAATATGTCCCCACCCTCCCTGTCCCTCTGTCTGCCTCCCTGTCCCACCCTGTCTCTCTCTCTCTCTGTCCTCCTCCCTGTGTCCCTGTCTCCCCGTCTCCCTGAATCTCTGTCTGTGTTCCTCTCTCACTTCTCTATGGGCAGAGCCCGGGGTCCCCCGAGGGGTCCTCGCTCTTCCTCACGTTGTTACCTTTGGGTCCCGTTGGTCCTGCCTTCCCAGGGACTCCAGGGGAACCAGGTGCTCCTACAAATTCCAAGGACAAGGGCATCATGGGCAAAGGTGCGGCCGCCACAATTCCACGTGAGCTCTCTGCCCCAAGTACTGAGGTCTGCCCAGGGCCTCCTCTCCACAGAACCGCTGCCCCAAGGTGGACGGAGCAGCCCCGGGCACAAGGGTGGGGAGCAGGCCGTCACCGGGAGCCCGGGCCCCAGGGCCGCTGCGGCTTCCTGCCCCTGCTGAGCTCTGCGTGGTGGGCCCAGGCCCATGCTGCCCTCACCGAGCCCAGCCATCCAGTCAGGGGCCCGGATCTCGGGGCACATCCTGGGAGACCCTGACCCCCCGGTCCCCGCAGGACCCGGCCAGGCTCTCCTGCAGTGGGTCCCGGGCAGGGCGAGCCAGACTGGCCCCGTGCCCAGCCCCCGGATCGGGTCATCCCGAGCCCCTCCACGTAGGGTCTGACTCCACGCAGAGAGGAGGCATGCGGTTCTGAAGCTGGCTGTGCACAGGGCCCGAGCTGCAGCCGAGGGGTGCGGGGGACGCCCAACCCTGGGTCTAGCAGGAGAAGGGCAGGCCCCCTGCCACCCCACCCCTGGCCCGCTGCACCTACCTCTCTCTCCATTGATGCCAGCGTCTCCCTTGGGCCCCGCGGCCCCGGGCAGCCCCGGGCAGCCTCGGAGGATGCTGAGCTTGTCGGAGCCCTCCAGCCCCACCACCTGCACCTCTGCAGAGACACGAAGTGACAGTCGGTCCTTCCACTTGGGCCTGACGGCTCAGCAGATCCCACAGACGAGCCGGCTGACCCGAGGCTTCTGCCTGCGTGGTGACCTCGGGCCGGGGCAGACTGCTGGGGACGCCTGGACGGTCTGCCTGCAGGTGGGTTTTTTGCCTCTGGTGTAGATAGACTTGCTCTATCCCCCCTCTGCCCTGCTGTGGGTGCTGGTCAGGCCGGAGGGAATGGCCTTGGAGTCCTCCCTGCCTGAGGGAGCCCAGCTCCTCAGTGCTGTGTGTCCCGGGACAAGTCACTCAAGCCCTCTGGGCTTGTGTCCTCTGAGCTCCAAGAGGATAGGAAGAGGTCTATCATTAGATGAGGCACATGTTTATAATCTGAGCAGGGTCCATGGCATTTACAAAGAGCTTCCTGAACACTGGGCACTTTCAATAAATAATAACGATAAATATTGATAAGAAACCTGGGGAATTGGGGTCAACATGGAAATTTCACCCCAGACCTCGGGCATGTGCTCACGGAGTTTCTGAGCCAGAAAGGGTCCCTGTGGGTCCCTGGAGAGGGACATGTTGGCTTCAAGGACACAAGGGGCCACAGACCGGGAGAGGAGGGTTATTTACTTCGTGGACTTTAATTGTGTCGCTGATAAAACTAAAATATCCTCGGGCGAGGCCTGAGGCCCGGGGATGCCAGGGGGCCGCCTGGACACCACAGGCTCCTGCAGGGGACAGGGCTGTGCCACCATCTGGGGTCTCTTATGTCCTCACCTCACTGTCAGAACAATGGAGACTTCATTTTTGAAATTTGCTTAATTTTTGCTCATTAAAAAAGAACGCTTGGCAATTTTAGACACGTTAAGAAACAAAACGTGCTTAGGGAAACAAATTAACTGTGCCATGATGGGGTCCCGTGTGCGTGTCGGGCCTCACGCGCCGCAGACCTCTCGGGATCCTCAGTTAAGTCGTGTTCGCCGCCCCGCCCAACCCTGGCTAGCCGAGGCAAGGTGTGGCCCTCGGACCCCGGTAGCACACCTGTGCCTGTCCCGCCCGGTCCGGAACCTCCCACAGGTCAGCGCAGGTGGAAGGGCTCATGAGAGCCGCCAGCCAGGGAAGGGCGTTCCGGAGCCTGCCCTGATCTGCCGCCTCAGGGACACCGCGAGGCTCACGGGGTGAGGTCCCAGCGCTGGTGCCAAGGGCATGCCATCTGACCCGGGCGGCATCCCGCCCTCTGCCTTTGCACACAACCCACGGGGTGGGACCTGAGGATCACCCCCTTCCTCCTGGACCCTGGTGATCGCCCCCCGGCTCGTGGACCCTGGTGAT
>NW_023270433.1:2327568-2400474 GCF_011800145.1 Mirounga leonina
TGGACCCTGGTGATCGCCCCCCGGCTCCTGGACCCTGGTGATCGCCCCCCGGCTCAGGGAGCCTGGTGATCGCCCACCAGCTCCTGGACCCTGGTGATCGCCCCCGGCTCCTGGACCCTGGTGATCCGCCCCTGGCTCGTGGACCCTGGTGATCGCCCCTGGCTCGTGGACCCTGGGGCCCAGAGAAGCAGGATGCCTGTCCAGCGTCCTCTGCCAACGGCACAGGCCAGGGTTCAGGCCCAGTGGGTCTGACTTCCGAGCAGCGCCCATCACCTCTGGGTGGGGCTGCCTCTCCTTCTTTGCCCTCCAGCCTCCTCTTCTGGAAAATGACACTTAATGTGTGCTTTCACAAGGACTATGCAGGAACGTTCGCGGCGGGCCGAGCGCGAGGCTGGCATGCAAGTGGAGGCTGCCGGCTTGCCGAGCATCGGATCCATGTCCGGGCGGCTCACCCGGCGTCTGACTCACCTGGACAGCTGTCGGCGGCGGCGGCCCAGGCCCCAGTGCACGAGAGCACGATGGCGAGCGTGACAGCAGGCCCGGTGGCCGCGGCAGCTCTGCCCCGCTCCATGGCTCTGGTCTGCGCGGCCACAGGAGCGCCCTGCCTTCTGTTGGCCCGGCCGTCCACCTTGACCTCTGGCTTGCTTTCTCACGCCAGTGGCCACTTCCTCCTGAGGCGCCAGCCGGAGGCGACACAGCCTCACACCCTACTTAACGAGCGTCCGGTGTAATGGGCCTCGCTTCCCCCGGGCAGGGACACTGTCCCCAGGAGAAGGCCCCCAGGCCGTGTGCGGGGAAGGGCCAGCCTGCCTGTTTGTGTCTAAGGAACGTCCTCTTGCGGGTTCGCCAGGGAGACGCGAAGGGAAACGGGTATCTTAGCTGCCCCGGGTGGCTTAGCCTGCGGGCCCAGGTGCCATCGTACTAGGGGCAGGAGAGGGACAGGCCCTTGGGGAGAGGACCTGGCTTCAGGAGAGGGGACCCGGCTTCAGAGGAACCTCAAAGGTCTGGTGGTCTGGGATCGCTGTCTGTGTGTGGGGTCACCCCTGGCCTCCCGGCTGGCTGGCAGAACTCCCGGAGGGGTGGCGTCCAGGCTCCTGGGGAGGACCTGCCTTGAGGTGGGTGAGGCCGTTCAGGGAAAGCCTCTCCCCGCATATCCTCTTTTTCAAGGGCCCTCAAGCTCTGAATAAGCCACAGGCCAGCGTGGCCTATCTTGGGGTGGCGTGTCCTGCTACCATCAACTCGGACTGGTCCGCAGCGGGGAGAGGCCACACCCCAGTGGCGGGGAGAGGCGCGCTCCCTGGGGACCCGCGGAACGGGACGTCCCTCGGGGGCCTGCTCTCGAAGTTCGGGGCAGGACAGACGCAGACAGCCAGGCCGTTGGCTCCACGAGCAGGAACTGTCCTCCCGCAGTGTGTAGACAGGTCGAGGGACCGAAATGCGTCGAGCTGATATTGTAGCATAAGGCACTCCACGGCAACTTGGTGTTTTGAGTGTTGGCAACATTGAAGAGAATCTGGCCTGTTAGCCTAACAGCCTGCTAATCTCACTGAAAATGTGACCTTGAGTCTCGGACCTGTTGGTGATTTGAGGAGGAAATAGTCCTGTGTATTTAGCTTTGGAACAGGTAAGGGACCCCTACGTTCCGCACATTCACCTATTTGCATGATCAGACTTCTAAAAATTAGCTGATGCCCCGAAGCTTCCGTTAATGGCAGACAATTAAATGCTAAAACACAAATAGGGATACATTCATTTTACGAACACGCTGATGATGATTTCAGCCGAGATTTCTTAAGTCAGCCGATGGAACAAGGATTACTCCTAGGCCCCTTAAAGAGAGTCATGAAAACATACCTCTTATATACAGAGTAAATCAAACTAAAAAAGCTTCAGGAAGTCCCTGGACTTCTGAAGTTACAATTGTAACATACTGAACAAATCCCTTGTAAAGACAGTAGCCAGAGGAGTGGTCATCTCTGTGCAAGAGGCCAAACAGGACTCAGCCGTGAAACACCACAGAGGGGACTTAAGTCCACAGGTCAAGGGTCAGGCCCAGGTTGCCGCTGCACCTTGGAGGGCATCTCTGGTCATGGATACGGGATCTGAGGCCCAGAGAAAGAAGGAGGCTGCCCTGGGGGCCACATAGCCTGTTACCCGAGCACCAGTATTAGAACCCGGCTCCCCAGAGTCCGTGGATGCCCGCGCCCCCACTCCTTCGCCTCCCTCTGTCCTCCACCCTCTGTCCAGTCTCCCGATGAGAGGCGTGGAAGTCTATGCTCACGCTCCAGGTTCAGGGCTCCATCACGTTGCCGCCCGCTGCTCATTGGAAGCCCCTGCGCAGGAACTAGACAGTCCCACCTCCCCTCTGGAGGCTCCTGCTGGAGCCGAAAGGCCGCTCGATAGTAAGCGAAAGACCCATCTGGGCTTGAGGATCAAAGCTGAAGTCCTTTCATGGCTGCCTTGCCGTGGGCTTTCCTTGCTCCAGAATATTCCAGAAGTCTGTCACTGTTGGTGACATTTCTCGGGCCAGAGCATGGGGACGCGGCTTGGATCGGCCTCACAAGCAAGAGAGAGGAGGGATGTTTAGTGAGCACCTACTATGTGCCGGGCACTGGTCTGTGCCCTGGGACACCGCGGGAAGCACTCTTGGGAAGGCAGAACACAAACAAGCAGACCAACAAATAAACAATAATAATGTGCTAGGATATGATGCAATTAGAAAACCAATGTTTGCTGCGAAGGATGCGTACACAGAGTATCATCAACGGTGACTCAGCCAGAAACAGGAGAAACCTGAAATCTCTGTGGCTTCCCACCGAGCAGTGATGCCAGCCAACTGTGGGGGATCCTGTCTGGGCGCCCCTCCTCCTCGCAGGGACTCCGTGACCCACATCTCCTCCACTGACCATCTCGGCCACCTTCCACGTGTGGACCCTCTCCGAAGGGTCATCTTCACTCCAGCCAAGCTCGGAGGACCCCGCGGGGGTGGCTTCAGACTGGGGGGCACTTGCCTCCCTCCCTCCCTGTGTCCTCGGGCAGCCGGGTACTGTGGCCCCGTCCGAGCACTGGGAACGCTGAGGGAGGCAGCCTGGTTATGTGAAGCGGCGGGGGTTGGGGAGTGGGTGTTGCTGAGCCCACAGGACAAAGGCCTGACACTCCCCAGAGAGTGCATTTTCAAGGTCACTGTTTGCATCGTGATGCTTTTCCACTCATTCACTGACTTGCATCCTGATTGTCCCCTGGAGATGCAGTTTTCGTAAGCGGCGTATCATGGGATCCTGGTTTCTCCTCCGTGCCGCTCAGCGCAACCCTCAACGTGGTCGTGCTGTGTCTACCATCTTGCTCTTCACCTGCCACCCCATTGTTGTTCTCTCTTGCCTCGTCTCGTTGGGTTGACCTGGCTTTCTCGGTGTTTCACACTCTCTCTGCCTTGACTCTTTGGCTCTACCTCTTTGTGTGACATTCAGTGGTTGTGCGGGGAATCACGCAATGCAGCTCACATCATCACTGACCCCCTTGGGTGACCGGCACGCCAGGTCACAATTCACGTATGAACGTCTCACAATCCTTTTCCTGTAGTTGTTATGGATTTTGCTGCTACATATGTTATGAGCCCCTGAAATGCATTTTGATTATTTGTATCTTAAAAATTCAATTGTCCTTTAACAGCCTCTTTAAGGGGGAGGCGGGAAGTGTTTTATACATATTTACCATCTCTGCTGCTCTCCATTTCTTCCTCAGGATCTGCATTTCCACTTGGAATGATTTCCCATCTGCTAGAATAACTTCCTTCCTCGTTTCGGGGAATGTGGGTCTACAGGCAACACATTTCCTCTGCTTTCGATTGTCTGGAAGTATCCTCACTTCACCTTCACTTATGAATCCTAGTTTTGTGAGAATTGTATTCTAAGTGAAGAATTTCTGCCTTTCAGCACCTCTGAACATCCTTCCGCTGCCCTTTGCCCTCTGCCCTCTGCCCTCTGCCACCAGGAGAAGTTCCCCACACCCACCACCACCCCCATTCTGGCCTGGCCCCCACCGCGTCCCTGCTGCCTGCTTCTCCTGTCTCTCATCCCCTGCAGTTTCTAGCAGCCTGTCTGGGGGTGATTTTCCTTCTATTGCCCCTGCATGGGTGTCTCGGAGTTCTGGGATCTGGAGATTCGTGCTATTGATTGAATGTAGACATTCGGGGCTAACATTTCTTCATATATTCTTCCACCTCATTCCCCCTCTCTGCTTTTGGCACCACCTATACCCTTCTTGCAAGGACGCTTGGTACCTCCCATTAATTAAGTTTTTGTTCACTTTTTACAAAGCCTTGTCTTCCACGCTTCAGTTTGGGTAAAGCGACAACACGTTTTCAGAGTTGTAGTGTCCATTCAATGATTTTTTTTATTTCAGAGATGACAATTTTTTATTTCTAATATTTACCGTTGGTTCATTTCTTAAAGTTTCCTTAGCTCTTTTAAAATCCCTCACTTCTTCAGCCAAGACATCCATCTTTTCTTATATATTATATGACATTTATCTACTTATTCTGTATTCCGTGTCTGTAAATTCCAACATCTGAGACACCATTAAGTTGTTTCCATTGATTTTCCCTCTTGGTCATGGGTCACATTTTCCTTCTCCTGTGTGTCTAGTAAACCTTGATTCTATGCGAGACATTGTGGACACGATGTTGCAGAGACTCAGGAATCTGTGCTGTTTCTCAGAAGAGAGCTGAGCTCTGTGCTGGCACTCTGGGCCCAGGTTTGTTAGGGTGGTCCTCTTCTGTCCCTAATCCTAGGGGATAACTTTGGTCCTGGGATATCATCCTTTTACTCAAGGGTTCGGTCTTGTGAGGTTTCATCAGAAAGCCTGACGTAGTCATCAGATCCATCGAAATGAATGCACTTGAACTCAAGGAGCCTCTGGGCACTGGGGAGTGCTGATGTCTCTGCTCAGCTCGGCCCATGGCTCCCCTCAGCAGTCAGCCACTGACAGGGGAGGCTGGCGTGACCAGCTTTGGGGGCTTCCCTGCATGGCTTCCTTGGTTTCAGGATTTCCCAGCTCATGCCTCCCCCCCCCTTCCCCCTGTAGCCTAGATCTCTGATTCCAAGTCTCCAGCCTGTTAAGATAGCCTCCTTCTGCTGGAGCAAGCTCCCCCTGCCTCACAGGGTTCAGGGAGGGCCCTCAGGAGAAAGTTGGGGGATGGTACATTTATCCCAGATGGCTCACTTCTCTATGGCTTACCCCACATCAAGTTTCTGCTTTGTGTCACTCAGCACTGCCTTTAAATCGTTTGTGTTTTCATAGATACTCTAGAACTTATTGCTTCTATTGGCAGGAGAGTTAATACAGTGTAAGCTATCTTCCAATTTTTAGACACTAGGAGTCTGAAGCGTGAGTTTTCTAAGCTCTTTGTTCCTGAAGAGGTGGCATTTGAGAAGAGAACTGAAAGCCATGAGTCAGATACACAGCATTTCAGGTGGGAGTTGTACAGAAGGGGGAAGAGAGCTCAGTGGATCTGAGAGAGCAAGGTGTCAGGATAAAGGAGCAGGTCATCAGTCGGAGCCAGCGTGGGGGTGCTGGCTAAGGCGGGAATACTGAGTCCCACTCCCGCACCGAATGGGACAAACTGGTTTTGATGATGCGTTGCCATGTTGGAAAAGATCCCCAAGAGGCCTCTCCAACTGTCAGTGAAGACCTGGGGCCCTCAGTCCAATGGCCCTCAAGGAAACGAATCTTGCCAACGATGGGAGCAAGCTCAGCAGATCTCTCCCTGGTCAGGTCTCCGGATGAGACATTGGCCGGGGTCAGCACCATGCCTGCCATTTTGTGAGGCCCCACAGTGAGGATCCATGCGAGCTCTGTCCAGATGCCTGATCACAGGCATGTGACTAATGCAGGTGTGTTGTTTTGAATCTCTAAGTTTTAGGGTAGTTTTGAGGTAGTAATAAATAATACAAATGCTGAAAGTGGTTTCTTAGTCCATCTCTCCAGAAACTGGAGTCTTCTAAATACACTATTAAGGTGTTCTCCCTGTAGCACTTCCTACTTTTAAAATGAATTTGAGAAAATCCCAAAGGGAAAGCTGGATCCTTGAACCAGAGATCATGTCAGTTCCAATCATACGCCTGCGAACTGGACTTCTCCCAAACCTACGTGATAGCATTTGTCAATGTGGCAAGGAAAAAGAAAAAGGCAGGGTGTTTGGTGCAATGTGGCTTTTGTTGAAGTATTTACTCCTCGGAGATCGCTGGAAAGTGGTATTTTCTTGCCTGGGGCACAGGACTGGACCCCAGCGCCTGCAGAGGTTGGGGGGTAGCACAGCTGTTTGGGGGCAGCAAAGGCAGGTGTGCAGCTCTCCCAGTGCAAGGAAGGGGGCTGCGGGGAGAGGGGCCCTGGCAGCCATGGTTCTTGTCACCCCTTCTGGGGGGACCCTCGGATTGTTTTCCGTTGAAATTGACCTCATGATAAAGTCTCATTTGTGAGATCATCGGATCAGACTAGGTGATTACTTTTTAATGCTCTAGACAGTTTTCGTTAGGTTAGAAATAGCTAAAGCTCTTGCAACCTCCTCGTGCATTATGTTTTATATATTAAATCTATTATCTGTTGCCTAGGTATTTATATTTTATCCATGTATATAAGCTGTATATAACTTTATGCATAGACACCTCTGACTTTATTCGGAGTGATGTCTTGGGACCCCACTGGTTAGTTGTTGGAGATGAATTCGTTGCAGATACTGGCTCGGCCCACTTTGTCCTGTGAAGGGTGCCGTGGGGTGCTGAGGTGGGGAGGGGTGCCGAGGGCAGATGGGGGCAGGCCTGGAGAGGGGGCTCCACCTGCAGAAGTCTGGGTGGGTGGGATGAACATGGCTGTACCTGCAGGGGTCCAAGTCCCCGCCAATCGCAGCATCTGTGGGTTTCTAACCCCTTCCACGCCCAGGGCGTCTGGTTTAGAAGGTCTAGGGCTCCACATAGAACCTACATCTCTAGGAAGTGGTGCAGGTGATTTCAACGGACAGACAGGTTAGAGGAGCCGCTGGTGAGCAGACCTCCGTGGACGTCACCAGCGGACCCACGTGTTCCTGCACCCAGTAGTGGTGGCCTGAGACTGGGCCGTTTCCTCCCATAACCATGGTTGTCCCCTGCCCGATGGGCCATTTGTGAAACCCGCCTCCTCTCCCCTCGGCCCCTTCTCCATTCAAGGACACAGGCAGCCCGTCTTAGGCTCTGAGGGACCTCCGGTCCCATAGCAGCGCTGACCCTCATGTGTCATGTGTCCCATCTTACAGATGGGCCGACGGAGGCTCCGAGCGCTGGGCATTGGTGGCATCTGAGTCTGGGTCATGGAGACAGCCGTCCTCACTCTGTTCTTCTGGCCTCGCCACAGCTGCGTCTTACGTGCAAACAGGTGCCCGCACCTGCACGTGGTACTGGAGGTCTTGTCCCCGAGCCGGCGTCCTCCTTGGGGCTCTTGGTCCGCTCACTGCCTAACTCTCTCAGCAAGCCCTGCGGACTCCATGTTGGAATATCCAGACTGTGACCATTGTCAGCATGTCCCCGCGTGGTCACCTGTCACCTGCATGACTGTGGACACTGGCTCTGTCCTAACACGGCTCCCAGGGTGAGCGGGCCGAACACGGGTCCTGCCACATCACATGTCACGTACACGCACCCCCACACCACACACATGCACACGCTGCACACAGGCGCCCATTTTCCCTCTCACTTTACCCTGTTTTGTTTATGCTTAGAAAAAAAGCACACCTCGATCCCTTATGCGTTTTACGTTTCCTGAGCACTTGTCCCCCCGACAGGCGTCCTGCTCTTCTGTCTGCTTCCCAGTGTTTCCAGCGCAACGGGAGCTCCGTGCAGGCGGGACTCTGCCTCTGCTGCCCCAGAGCCTGGCCCGCGGCCAGCAGGCAGCAAACTAGAACCTCTTGGGGGCAAGAGGGGGGGTTGGGGGCAAGGACGGTGGGCGGGTGGTGGGGGAGCGTGCTTCCTGCAGAAGTCCCTTCCCAGAAGGAAAGCCCCTGGGAGCGGGCGCTGCCCCTCTTCCCCGCCCCCAGGAGACGTGGGGGCCCTCCTGGGATATCAATAGGCTCCCAGCCCTCCTGGGCCCCGGCTGCTCAGGCCGGCTCTGCTGGCAGGTGTGTCCACGCCCATGCACATAGGTGACCCCCCTAGTGTCCAAATGGAGGCACTGCCCAAGGCAGGCTGGGACCAGGCGCAGCTCTTGGAGGCCAAGGGCCCTGGCTGGTACGGAGGGACCCATGTCCCAATGCCCAGGGCCCTGGAGCCCAGCTCGGCAGCCACAGAGGCCTCTTGCCGGGCTGGTGCTCACACATTCCTCCCTCCGACTCAGGACAGCAGGGCTGGGATAAGGGAACCGAGGACACTTTTCAAAATGGGGAACTTGAACAGTTTCCAGCTCCAGACCATGAACAATGACCTGCTTGCTCCTTCCTGGCGACAGGTGTTTCCCCTGGCCCGGCAAGAGCGGACACAGCCCTCCGGGAGCGCTAACGGGAGAGGACTGCAATCACCCAGCTCCCGTGGGTCCACGCACAAACAGGGCTCCCAGGATGGGCCCTGAGCTGTGGACCTTCAACCCCCTCTGCAGCCGAGGCCAGGCCGGGACACGGTCATTTCCAGATCTCATCTTTCCCGACGCCGAAGTCAAAGCTGGGGTCGCGTCTCGACTCCCTCTCCAGGGGGCCGGTCCAGACACGGTGGCTGCAGGGGTCTAGCGAGCTCTTGCTGACGAGTCGTTGGGATGTACTTGGGTGCAGGAGAGCGGTGCCCGAGGCCAGTCCCGGGGATGCCCACTTGCAAGGATCACTGGGCTCAGGGCCGTCCCCACTTGCCGGCTCGTGCCCCGTAGCCCAGCTGAGCGGCAGGTGCTTTTGTTTGGCAGGTTTCAAGGATGAAGAAGGATGCACAGAGAAGTGGGGGTCTCCGCAGGACCTCGCCCTAGTCAGGCCTCACTTAGGACCCAGCTCTCAATCCCTGCTCTACACCCGGGCTCAGTCAGCTCACCTTTGAGGCTGAGTGCAAAGCACCAGGCCTCCCTCACACACACCCTGGGGCACTTGGTGTAGCCGCTGGGGCCCGAGGGGCACTGGAAGTCCCAGCCACCCAGGCCTTCAGGCTAGGCTGGTGCGGTCTCTGAAGGACAGCTGTCACAAAGGGTAACCAGCATCCCGCCTGTTGGATTTGAAGCGAAGGATGTGCCGCTCACACCAACGATGGCTGAGCTGAGCCTGGCATGGCCCTCGGTGCTTCTCAGTGTCCACGATGATCCTGACGAAGCCTTGTCTCCTCCGGCCCTCGAAGTCCTGGGTCCTCGCCGGCTCCTGCCAGAGCTCGTCTCTTCCCTGTACCACCTTCCAGTGCGGTCAAGAGCACCTGGCCTGGCCACCGCCCTTCCAGTTCCGGCTTCTTCCCTCGGGAACAACCTGCCTGCAAGCTGCCACAGGGGCAAACAACGGTCGGAGCCACCCCGGCCGTCAGCCACGCTGTGGCTTTGCAAGAAGAGCTTCCGGCTTTCGGGGCCCAAGCCCATTGAGCTCAGGAGGGAGCAGGTAGTGGCCACCTGAGGCCTTGCGTCTGATGCTCAAGGGCCCGAGACTTTGCATCTGTACCGCGGGGACAATGCCGATGCTGCTGGTCCCAGGACCACACTTTGAGAACCACCGGGTCTAGGTTTTGGTGGAGCAGCCAACACTCCTGGATATCCGTGGCTTGAACCACGAACACGGTTCTCTCTCTGTTGCAAATTCCTCATAGTGGGCCGAGGACTCCCTCCAAGTCCACTGGGGACGCAGCCGCTCGGGGGAACGAGGCCGGTGGCACGTGAAAGGGAGCCCCAGCTGTGGACTGGGAGAGCTCGGAGCCAGTGGCCGGATGAGCCCCACGAGCTCCAAGGGGCCGGGAAGTGCGATCCAGAGATGCAACTGGACAGCAGAGTGGGGAGGCTCGGGGACGCGGGCCAGGGCCCCGGGATGAGGGTGAGGTCTGCACGGCCAAGGCCTGGAACCCCAGGGGTGGCGGAGGCGCCCGCAGAGTTGGCCCCCCAGGAATGGCACTGGCCTCCCTCCGCCCTCTGTGGCCACCGGCTTCAGACAGCAAGCGGTGCCATGCAGGGGGAGGCCCTGTCGCCCTGAAGAAGACAGCCAATCACGTCTGTTTACGGTGGAAACTGTCAACTCGATTTATTGAGAAAGTCTTTCAAGGACTTTTCATCGCACAGGTTTAAAATATTGGAAAACGCCCCTTCCTGGGCATTACAGACAAGACTCAGGAACACGTCCATGGGGTTCTTAAGCAGTGGACACGTATCATCGGACATTGTGTTTTTAAGGGCCCGATGCCCTAGAACCTTTCCTGTGGGTTTTCTGTTGATGGTTTTTCCCTTTTCATCAGCCTGTGTCCAGTTATAGAGAGAAGGAGGAACAAGAATTACACCAGGAGAATGTTTGCAAATATAAGAAGTACTTTTATTGCAATATACCATAGCGAAGTGGTCTGGGGAGAACGGGACACGTTTGACTTCCATACGAATGACAACAGCTTTGAAGGGGCCATGAGGATGAGGAGGACAGTGTAAGAGGGGACTCGAGAGGGACGAGGAATCAAAAGGGAATCACATGACCTAGACAACACCCACAGGGCACCGCGCGGCAGTCCTCAGATATGGCTTTGCTTTGGAAGAGACAAATGTGAGAGTCATTGGCGCATGCCAGCCTCCTGAGCTTGAAAGAACCTCGAAGCCAGACTTCTCTTTGGCGACAGCAAGACTCCATGTCCACAGGGATGCGGGAAATCCTAGTGGGTGGTTTCCTGATGCCCCGGCGGGGGGGCTCTGCGGTGGTCTCCCCAGCGGGAAGCAGGGCCCAGCGGGCAGGGCAGGCAGAGGACAGCACCAGAACCGTCGGTCACAGCGGCTCCCGACGGGGCTGAGCAGGGCCTCGGGGCCCTGCCCGTTCCCCTCAGCACGGAAGGAAAGGGCATTGCACCAGGGCAGCTTTTCACAGTGAGGGGGTGGCCCTTCCTGGCCGGTCCATCGGGCCGTCTGCCCACAGAAGGCAGCCCCCTGGCCCTCGCTTGCGGAGAAGCCCCGCCAGCCCAGAGCTCCAGGGCGGCTGAGGCCGACGCCCAGGACACCTGCGGGTGGAACTCCAAATTGCTCGTGGGGGGCAGAAGCCCCGGAGAGACCCCCAGAGTTCATTGCACATCTCCCCGTCTGCACATGCAGCTTTAGCTCAGTGCTGAGCACAAACACAGAAATTAGCACCAAACATTCAGCAAACTGAAGACGACCTGCTCATCAGCACACCACGGACAGAGCGGGCAGCATCTTATATGTGTGCGTGTGTGTGTTTTCAAATCACAGAAGCACAATCTAACACTGGCAACAGGCCTCGCAGCAACCTGGGAGCGCAAAAGCATGTGGGCCCAGCGGGAAGGAAGGGGGCGAGTGTCTACCTCTCCATCCTGGGCAGAGACCCGCGTCCTGTGGAGGCAGAGACCAGGACCGAGAGAGGCGGGAGGAAGAGGCACGGCCAGGTGACCCCAGGGTCCCCTTTCAAGGAGATCTTAAAACAGATAGCACCACAAAGGAGAAGTGTAAAAGTGAGCACCAATTTTCATTTAATTATCATCTACAGAAAGTGTGGTTTCCCCGCCCTGGACACTCTCCCATCAGGCTCTGCGGGGAGAAAAATGGGGAAAGGAAGCAATTAAAATTAATTTATGCCCGCGATTTAATCTAAGTGCACGTAGGAAAGAGAAAGCATCAAGTTCTTTTTTTTTTCCTCTCCATTAAAAAAAAAAAAAAAATCCAGAGCTCACCAAAAAATTATCTGAATAGGGGCCCAGGCACCCGCTGTTCAAACGGCAGCGTGCCCTCCTGCTGCCCTGGGCAGACCTCCACCTTATTGCACGTTCTTGGCCAGTGGGGAAGGGGGCTGCCCCTTCCTCACCAGAACTGGACGCCCCCCCTTCCCCCACCCCCCCAGTGGGACCGACGCCGGGCTGACATGCGTGATTGAAAGTCGGGGACACTGAACATTTATGACAATACAATACAAATATTTACTTAAAACTCACAAAGACGAAAGCACCTTTAATCCATCGGAAAGGCACATGCAGAATGACATTTGGCCCATGAATGGATCGTGTAGTTGAAAACAGAGGCTCTGGCTGGGTGGGGATGACCTTTACGAGGCTTGCCTCTGAACATTTTTTGAAGGTCAGGGGAAATACACATCTTCAAGTTGAATTAAAAAAAAAAGTGATCTCCAAATACTGCAGCCCCACGCCCGGGCCCAGCGGCCTCTCCATGCAGGCGTCGGATCGGCCGGCTCGGCGGCAGGAAGTGTGGCCCGGTCCTGGTCCCTGCGGCGTGCGGTGGGGACGGAACGGGGCTGACAAAGCGGTGGGGCCCGGTGGCTGGGGGCCGTCTAGGTCATGTGATTCGGCTCCGGGGTGGGGGACTCGGCTCTTTCCCTTTGCTCTCTGTGGGTTTGGGGTCTGGCTCGGTGCGGAGCCGGGCGCAGACGAAGTCGGGGGAGGGACGAGGGGCCTTCACTGTCCAGGACGCCCGCAAACGGCGCGCTGAGGTCACGAGGTTGCTCTTGGGGGCCGGGCTCGCGGCTCCTAGCCCAGGAAGCAAGCCGGCCCCACTTCAAATCCAAATTTCTGTGACGCTTCACCGAAATCATTGAACATGATGTCCACAATGGGTACTTGCTCTACCTTGGGTGTGTCGATCTCCAGGACGGTCTTCTGGTACCCTTTCCTCATCTGGGAAGCAGAAGAGAGGCACGTGTCAGTAAGAGGGGGCGGGGGAGGCACCTGGCGGGGCTGAGCCGCCCCCGCCCCACCCGCCCCGCTCCCGGCTCCCGCGCGCGCCCAGACCAGCTGCGGAGAGAAAGTGGGTTTGCGCCGTCTCTCAGGGCAGGTGGAGGGAGGGACACGTGCCAGACCAGGGAAGGCAGCGCCTCCCACCTCACGACCTCCCACTTAACCCTCGCCCCAGTCCCGGAAGCACGCGCTCCCCTGCCAGCTGGGACACCCCAAGGCAGCCGCATCAGGACCAGCCACAGAAAACGCAGCTCCGCCGGAGTATACCCGGATACCAGCTCCTTGTTCAAAATGAAGAATTCTCAGACAGTGAGGGCTGATGGCCGGTCCTGCCCTTGGCAATCACACCCAGAAGTAAGAGGACTCCACACCCACAAGTGTGAGAAGAGGAGGGAACCTGACCCACTCCCTGGTCTAGAGGAGTACTGGGTAAACTGAGGCACAGAGGGCCAGGGATGGCACAGGGAGGGAGCACTGCGCTGCGGTGAGTCCCTTGCTCTGTCTGTTTAACCTCCACGAGCATCTCGTGTCACCCTCCGCTCAGCCCCGGGTCAGGATGCAAGCCCCACCTTACTAAGGAGAAGGGTGAACCCCAGGAAGGTGCCAGAACTTTCCCAGGAGAGGTGTCTTCGCTCCCCTGCCTGGCCACACGTCAGAGCACAGGGAGGGGAGGTGCAGGGTCGCCCCGGTCACTCAGCTCTGAGCACACAGGACGCTCCCACCTGAGGCTAAACGGGCCTGTCCTCCCATCTACATCCCCCGAGGCGAGGGTCCCCAGTGGGGGCGTCTGCCCCACAGACCCTCACAGACACACCCCGTCGCCGTCCAGGACGAGCGGCTATCTCTCCTTCCCACCCAGAGCAGAACCACACTCTCAGTGGGGTCTGGCCCCGGGGAGGGTCTCCCGGCACCATCCACGTCCTGAAGGAGGAACGCAGAGCCTCTGGAGGCCTTATTCCCTCCTGCGGAACGGGGGTCAGGGCGCCCAGACCTGTGCATGGCACGTGGGAAGCCACGGGAAGTGGAGCAGCCACAAAGTGGCTTCCACTCCACGGGTGGAGGTGTGCACGAGGGCCCCGGCTTCTGGCCTGCCCCCATCACTCCTCTGGGGGAGGCCACCGGCTGGGCAGCCCTGTGGAGGGGCCCATGGGGCAGGAACTGAACAGACCCCACAGCCCCAGGCCAGCGGCCCTCCCCGGAGAGCAGCCCCGTGGCCACACCGCACCGTGCTAGCCACCGAATGCCTGCGTCCCCCCACAGTCCAGGTGTTGACGTCCCGTCTACAATGTGAGGGTGTCTGGAGGCAGGGCCTTTGGGAGGTGACTAGGTCGTGACGGTGGTGCTCTGACAAGAAGTGACCAGAAAGCTAGCCGCTCTCTCCACCGCAGGAGGCCGCAGCGGGAATGCGACTGTCTGCGGCCCCGAAGCAGGCTGTCCCGTCCCCTGGGCCCGCCCGCGCCAGCACCCGACCTCGGCTTCCAGCCTCCAGAGCCGTGAGAAGCCCATGGCTGCCGTGGCCCAGCCACCAGTCTGGGGTGTTTTGTTACACAGCCCGAGCTGACGGAGACGCTCTGGGCCCGAGCCACCGGCTGAGCCACTCCCAGGTTTCCGACCCTCAGGAACTGAGTCTGACCCCTCCTGACGTGGGCGCCGTCCTGAAGGACTGCTCGGGGACGACCAGGACCTCGAGGCCACGGATGCTGGCGCTTTCTAACCACGTGGCCCGGGCCCGGCCTGGCGCAGCACATCCGGGATGGCTCATGCCTCCTCCAGCCACGCCAGCCCCCAACGCCGCCTGCCTAAGCTCTGCCTCTGCCCCGTCCTCACCGTCGGACACCGCACAGTAGGGATCAGGTGGGACGGCTGGCCCGGCCTTCCCGGCCGCTAGAAGGCGGGGCTGCCGTGGGACCCATGGACCTCGGCTGCGGGCGGCCTGCGCCTTCCCAGCGGCGAGCCGGCCAGCAGGGCAGCGCCCCACCGGCTCTTCCTCCCGCAGGAGGGTGGGCCAACCGGCCTTTGCGGGGCTGGCATCCGCCTCCCCTCCCCACGCAAGGGACGGCGGCGTTTGCTGAGCTGACAGGGTGTTTCTCCTGGATTTACGGGGCCCATGGCTGCACCTATCAGAGCTCTTAGAGAGGGTGTGTTTAAGCAGGCCGCACGCTCACCTGCCGCTCTGTACCCCGTTATTCCGGAGGCGTAAATAACCATTACGGGCTGGAAACGGCCCCTGAGGGTGCACAGAGCTGCACGGACAACCAGATTTATGTGGCACAGCTCCTTGGGCCTCTCGCCAGGTGATGTGTCTGTGTGCAGGGCCGTGCCCGCTCAGGGGCCCCTCACTCAGGCCACACAGCCCAGAACGTCTGAGGGAACCCCGGTTCTTTGGCCCTCGCTACACGACTCCAGCCAGCCTCCCGCGCCCGAGGGCCGAGGCGGGCCTCTCTACCACCAGCGCGCGTCTGGAGGCAGGGGCCCCTCCACAGTTACTGGGGGGGGGGGGGCTCCGATTTTTCAAATTGGGCTGAACTTTTGGGGGGCATGGGGTTGGCCGAGCACGACTCCCCAGGCGCGCCCCCATGCCCCACCTCCCTGTTCTGTGAGCCCCGCCCTCCACCCAAATTCCCGGTCCAGCCCGCACAGCAGGCTTTCTGCTCGGAGACCTTTGCTCTCCTCCTTTTCAGGGGTCAGCTCTTTTCTCTCCAGAAGCAAAACCGCCTGAGGAGGAAGCGGCCATCTTCCCGGCCCAGCGTCCAGTCTTCCTGTCCCGAGAGCTTGGGTCTCGCCACGGCCTCCAGAGACACGCAGAGGACCGTGGCAGAGTCCAGACTTGACCACCGAGGGGCCAGGGCACTGTCTCCTCCCCGGCAGCACTCTCTCAGGAGTGAAGGTGCACGGAAGCCGGCATGCTCCAAGCCCAACTCAAGGCCTTGTCCCCGGGGTCCTGCCTCTGCCATAGGAGACTCCTCCTGTCTCCACCTTCACGGCCTTAGCCTCGTGTGCCCCTGTTGTCAGAAACAGTCCCAGGAACGGAGGATTCTTCTGGGGCTTCCGGCGGGCTGAACACAGTCCCAAGCTTTGGAGGCGAGATGAGACGTGCTTCTGGGACAGCCCGATGGAGCAGGAGCCCCACTTGTAGGAGGCAGAGACGCAGGGATAATTCTCCCTGCTGCCTCATGACCTTCTCAAGGAGCTCGGGGTGCACGTCAGGAGCGCAAGCAGATGCCGGTGGCAATCCCTTCCCAGGGGGTTGGACTCCTCTGCTTTACTCAGGGATGAGTCTTGCACATCCCAGTCGGACCGTAGGACTGACCCACACAAATCCCAGGGTGCACGGAAGCAGGGAAGGGGGGCAGGGCACTCCAGGGAAGCCTGCCCGCTGGGTGCCCTCGCCCATAATCCCCAAGGTGGCCCCGGGGTGAGGAACAGGAACGGAGCTCCCCAGGGCTGGAGGGTGCTGCCCAGTCCAAGGGCACCAGCCAGGGTGGGAGGCAAGCGGTGAGCCTGGGTCCTGCTCTCAGCGGCTACCAGGCGGCTCTGCGCGCTCACTTTCCCGCAGGACCCAGATGCCCCGCAGGGCCTTCCGCTCGGGCCTGGCCTGGACGGCACCGGACCGCCACAGCAGACATTAGGGAAAACGGTCACATCCCATGCACGCTGTGACGGGCCGGGGAGGACGCACTAACCCAGGGGCAGGAGCCCAGGGGGTGCAGCTCAGTGCTCGGGCACGCCTCTCCCTGGCCTCAGACGCACTGTGACCAGCTGACAGATGCCCTGACTGCTCTGTTCAGAAGGTGGGGTGGGGGACAAAGGGGAGGGCCGCTGGGCCAACGAGAAGAACTCTCAGATGCTTTGCCCACCTGGAAATCTGCGGGAAGGACCCTGTCTGGAGCTGGTGCTAAGAGGGTCCAGAAGAGCTTCTGGGCCACACGGTGAGAGCACAGCCCCTTCTAGAAAGGGGTATCGTGTGCTGGCCCAGAGGGAGGCCCTTCGAGGGGCCGGCCCTGGACATAGAGCAGGGCTGGAGCCCACGCTAGCCCTGTCCCCGGGGGGGCTGGCCCGGGCACCTCGGGCAGGGCCTCTGAATTCAGAACAGGTGGCCCGATGTTGAGACGGGACAGAAGGACTCGCAGAGACGATGCTTCTTGGCAACCCCACCTCCAGCCTCTCAAAGGCCACACGAGGGACGTGCCTGAGGATTTCAACAGGACCGGACCCCCGGGTCATGGCTACAGAGACACCAGGACGCAGCTCAGACCTGCCCGGGTTGACGGCAGCCCCTGGAGGTACGGTCCCGAGGAGCTGGCCCTCGGTGGGGACCCTGGCCTCACTCTGGGAGGCCAGAGGTGGGGGCGCAGAGGAGGGCAAGCATCCCGGGGCCCGGGGCCCGGAGAGCGAACGCAACTCCAGCCCTGACGGGCCGTGTGGGCTGAGCAAGCCTCCTGTCAGGCCTGCGGAGCAGCTCGGCCCTTCCTGGCAGGCGGACGGGGCCCGGGCACGACCTAGCGTGGCTGGGCGACCTCGGGGGCTGATGCGGGCCCTGGACCCGCAGAGCACCGCCCAGCACAACCTGTGTCCTGGCCACTCCTGGGGAGGCGCTGCCTGAGGAGAGCTGCTGATTCCAGGCCGGACTGACATGGGCTTCGGGTCACAGCCGGCCAGGGCCGCAGAGCCGGCTCCCCAGCCTTTCCTGCCAGGGGTGCGCTCTCCCGGGTCCCGCGCCCCGCCCCGCGTAGCTCCATGGGACACTCACAGCGCAGCCGTCCACCAGGGCGCGGATGTAGGGGCTATTGTCGTAGGACATCTCCTCGTCGTTAGAGCCCAGGAAGCGCATGGCCTTGTCGTAGCTGCCCGTGGCTGCGTCCTGCCAGGCCACCGACTGGTAGCAGTTGTAGGTGATGTTCTGGTGGGCGGAGGCACTCAGCAGCCGCAGGAAGGTCATCTGGACCACGCCCACGGGGTTGCCCTCGGCGTCCACGTAGGAGAGCTGGGGGGACAGGAGGGGTTGCTCAGCAGTGAGGGGACAGGGCCCCCCTAGCGGCCCAGCCTCCACAAGCTTTGTCCACGTGCTGTCTCCTCCAGAGCGTGAGCCGTGCCGAGGGCACCGCCCTGGGCATGTGCCGCACACCCAGCCCCCCAAGGCCAGAACATGACACACTGGCTCTCTTGGGGGCTCCCTGGAACAGAGGGACATGCACCTCCTTTCTTTCAGAGACCTACACAACGCTCCTGTCCCTCCTGGCCTGGCTGGTGCCTCCTCCTCCAGGGCTCAGGTCATGGGCCACCTCCTCAGGGATGCCTGCCCAGGTGAGGTGCCCTTCCCCACCTTAGCCTGGCTCACTGTCTGTTTTCCCTCCTGGGCTGTAAGGCCCTCCACACCAGCTCTGGAGCCCTGTGTCACAGGCTCCCGGTGCCTGGGCTGCAGCCCTCCCTGGACTGTGAGCACCCTGAGGGCGGACACGTGGCCTCGAGCTCCCGTCACTGTGCCCGGAGGCCGGCCAAAGGAAGGCACTCGTGGGATTACGGTAATAGATGAAAACCATTCGCTGGGCACCCGTGATGTCCTAGGCCCTGGCCAGGGAGCCGTGAGAACTGCAGATAGAGAGGGCAGGGGGCCCGGGGCTGACTCGGGCCGGCCGGGAGTGATGCACGGGGTGCTAGGTCCTACGGCAGCAATAGGGGCCTGAGCCATCGGGCCGCGAGCCGGAGGGCTGGGGCGGCCGGGTGCCTTCCTGCAGGCAGAGGGGAGCCACAGGATGGCACTCAGGAAAGGCCGTGCCTGCCTTTTTAGGGCACAGAACCCAGGGGAAAGCAGAGCAGGCCTTCCTGGCCTGGGGACGGGGACTCAGCAATGGCCCATGCAGAGAGGGGGCAGCCGGGGGTGCTCTGGGGACGTGACCCTCCCTGGAAAGACCCACCCTCTGACAGCAAGCCCAGAGCAGGGCATCACTGATGACGTGCCCCTTCTCAAGAGCCTTCGCCGGCATCACCGGCTCCCCCCAGTTATGGGCTACAGAGCTCGACAGGGCGCGGGGTGGGCGCGGGGCGGGCATGGAGTGAGCCTCAGTTTCTGCGTCCTTGCAGACGCCAGCCTTCTGAACAGCCCGACACGGCCAGGGACATGGGTGCCTCCCGCCCCAGACGAGGCTCGGCCCCCTCCCCAACCGCAGCGCTCTGCAGGCCCTCTCCGCGGGAGGTGGAGGGTGCCCGGGAGGTCCCGGGCGTCAGCGGAGGGCAGTCCCTCCCTGCATGGCTGCGGCCACGCCACTGCTGTCCCAGGCCCTGGCCAGACGCCCCATGACAGCCGTGCCGGACACACGAGGGCGAATCGAGGCCCATGCTGCCCGCTCGCTCACATACGCGTATACAGAACCAGAGGGCGCAGGGGCGGGGGCCCGGCCAGAGACCCTGCCCCTCCCCGCCTGGGCCGGGGGGCACCAGGCTGCCGGCCAGCACCGGCTTTGCACGCAGCGACCGCACACGTCTCGGCCGGACCCTGAGGAGGACAACTGAATACCAACCGGCAATCCGGGCCATCAGGTGCTCCTTCTGGGAGGAAGCTCGACTGACTGGAGGTAGCATGCATGCGTGGGGACAGGCCAGCGAGCAGTGCGGGACACAGAAGGACCTGAAGCCCCCAAGGCTGAGCCGCGGGCCCCGGGTGGGAGTCCCGGGCCCCCGCCGTGAGCCCCCGCCCTCCCAGGGGGAAAGGGGCTCTGCACGATCATCCTACGGGCTATGGCCAGAGCAGCCCGGTCCGGAGAAGGAGGCTATTTCTTCAGGAAGGGACCTGCATCTGTGTCCTGTCCACAGGACAGTCCCAGAGAGCTGGCAATACGGCAGCGGGAAAACCCAAAGGAAAAGCTGGTTTCCGCTGGGGCCGTCCCTTCGCCTCTAAGCTCCGTCTAAAGTCTGAAACGGGACAGAGGTGGGAGGCGGGCTCCCCGGATCGGTGGCAGAAAGTGGGTGTTGTGAGTGAGGTGCTGGGGTGCGGGGCCACAAGGGGCACCCGGCTGCCCCGTCCGGGTCCCGGGCTCGCCTGACCCACCCTCACTGGGCCCGCCCGCGCTGAGGGGGCGTCCGAGGCAGGTCCTTCTGTGTGTGACTGCTCTTTTGGAGGCAAGCACAACAGGGGCGGAGGGAGGAGGAAGAGCAGGGGGAGAAGCAGGCGAGAGGCCTGCCGTCCATGCAGAGAGATGGAAGGAAGTCTCCGCAGACGGGGCAAGGCGAGCGCGGACGCGGACCTTCAGAGTGTCTGCAAAGAGCCCGAGTGGCTTGGAATCAAGGACACGGAGCGCGTGCGGTGTTGTTAGCCATGAAGTGCCTCGAGGTAGAAGAGCGAGGGGCCTTGAGAGGTGGGACAGGGCAAAGGCCGGCTGGAAGCCACCGCTCTGGGAGTCCTTGGGGGACATGGCCTCTGTGTCCCCCCAGGAGGCCACGGTGCCTGCAGTGATGGCACATGGCCTGCGGGAGGCCACGGAGCTTCCACGGCATGGCTTCTGGGTGACAAAGGACCGCCCCCCCGGGGCGTGTAGCAGGGGAATGACCAGATCGGAGGACGTGAAGGCAAGGAGCACAGTCAGGTGCCTGCAACGCGTCCGCATCCTGGACCCTTGGCCTTTCACCTGCTAGGAAGAGGGCACAGGGCTCCACGTGCTGTTCCAGGGAAGCGCCCGGACCAAACCCCTGGGACGGTCAGGGCAACATGCCCGAGCGTACGGGCCAGCCGCGGGCCTGGTATGAAGGAGTCCGCACGGCTCCATCTCTGGGCCGGCGACAGAACGTCACCTTCGCTCCCTTCAAGGGATGCAAGTGTCTTTCCAATTCTGGGACGGATTACTGAGACCAGCTCCCTGGGAGTTACAGTGGGGACTAACCGAGTCATGTGGGCGCACGGAGCAGCCCACGGCCGGGTGGGCAATCAGGGACGGCCCCCTCATCCGGCAGCCGCAGGGGAATGACCTCAGTGGCCCGTGTCCTGGGAAGAACTCGTGGTTTAGTGGTCCAGGACCCGCCTCACCCAACCCGCCCACGAGGACTGAGCAAGATAAAACCCTCCAGCTCCTGGTGTCTGCTTCCAACTCCTGGTGGCGCCCAGCTGTGGCTCTGGGCACCCCGAGCACCCAGCTCCCGACCTAGACGGGACTGGAAAACCATCCCCGGGCTCCCGTCCCCCTGCTCCCAGGCCGAATGAACTCTCGTCGTGGGTGGTGGGCGAGGGCGCCGATGCGGAGTCTGGCTGTCATGTGCCGTGGAGCAGCTCGGCCGAAGGGGCGAGAGCAGGTGCGCACACGGCGGCCACGAGTGCCATGCAGAGCCGCGAGCCAGGCCGTGCGGCAAGCGGGCAGCGCCCCGGCGGCCACTTACCAGGGACCCTCGCTTGTACTGACTATACCAGGTAGAAGGTTGCTCTTTGGGCCAGCGGGCCATTTTACTCTGCAAGATACGAAACGGGCGCGTTTGAAGGACAACCACGGAGAAGCCAGAGGCCGCCTTACCAGTTTACCACGCTTGAATTCACTGAACCAGGAACCCGGGTTTTCTTTGGGCCAAGAAGTGATCCTGGCCTAAACATCGAGCGGGGAGGTGGGAGGGAGAGAAACAGAGAAGGACAGGGTTACTTCTCCCACCACCACGAGGAGCACTCGCCCACCTGCAGACATGCCTTCTCCCGCCCGTGCCTCGCCCCCCATGGCCGGGGGGTTCCCGTGGAGTCGGGGTGCTCGCCCTGGGGCAGACTGCACTGAGGACAGGGAGAGGGGGGGCCTGCCGTGCATGTATGCACACCCAGCCTCTCGTGCAGGGCCAGGGCTTCCGAACTGCTGAGCGGTGGACGCCTGCCTGGCACCAAAGGCACTCAGGACAGTAAGAGCCAGCATGGACCCGGACAGACCAAGGGAAGGACACACAGCCTCCCTCTCATCTACTCTCATTTGATGCGTGTGTCCTGCGTGGCTCTGTGTGGTGGGCAAGGCCTCCCTGAAGACACAGCGTGAAGCTGACCATCGTCATCGGGAGGGACGGCATCTGCCCCCCACCCATGGGAGGGGAGGGCTCCCACTTGGGGGTCTGCTCTGCACGGGGCCCAGGAGCAATTCCCAAGGACAGGCCTAGCACCGAGCAGGCTCAGGAACGCTGTGGGGAGTGAACGCGTGACCCCTCCTCTAAGAGGAGGGCCTGCTGCGGGCTCCAGAGGCAGAAACGGGGAGCCACTCGCTGCAGAGCCGGGGAGCACAAGGGACGGGCCCACAGGCCTCTGCTCTGCCTGGACCTAGTCGTGCACAGCGGGGAAGCAGGACTCTGACTCCCTGTTCTGTCCCCCTGGGCTCCCCTCTGAGCTGGTCGCATGCAGGGGAGGGAAAAGGGCCTGTGGGAGGAAGAGGGGCCCATCCGCTCTCTCGTGTGGGCTTCCAGACCCGCCCATGTCAGCGCTCAGACAACATGCGCACGGCCTCCGCTGGGACCAGGGCCACAGGTGCAGGCGACCGGCGGAGGGTCCCTACTCTCACGGGGCTGAGCCCGAGGAAGAACACGGAGCAGTGGGGGTCACTCAGCCCCCCAGCCTGCTGTCCGCCCAGCTACACCACCAGCTCGGGCTCCTGGGGTGCCCACTAGTTCTCCAGCAGCAAGGCCACGTGTTGGGGACAGACAGCCACAAAAAAGATGAGAAACAGTGATTTTTCCACCTGAACTTCCTCCTGGGGCTCTGCCAAACGGGAGAGTCCCGAGGCTTGTATTTTCTTTTTGAACATCAGGCTGTTTGTTGCGGGCATACAGGTTACCGAGGATTTCAAATTTCAGGTTGGGGAGCGTGTATATAAAACAGGGGTCCCCAAATCGTGCCTGTCATGGTGGAGCCCCTGCCCCCATGGCCGGGCCTTCTGTCCAGGGGTGCTGGAGCTCCCCACAGTGACAGTGAGATGTAGGGGTGAGGGGATGGCACCCCTGCAGACCACAGGCCTCCCAGCTCCTCCCGCACCAGGCCACAACCTGCCTGGACAGCCGGCCGCCTGGGGGGCGTTGTGGCGGTCTGAGCAGGCCCCATGCAGACGGCGCTGTGTCGCGGTCATCTTGCAGTTAGACCTTGTCCACCTCACCTGTCCTGCACCCAAGGGGAAAGCAGCCCACGTCCCCACGCACACACACGCCGGCCGCACGCCTGTGTCCCCATGCACATTCACTCCCAACTGCACACACACAAAGACCCCCCACGGAGGGGACTGTTATTCGATGTGCTCGCAACTCTCTGTGCATCAGAACCTCGCTGACCAAGATTCCATCTGGAACAGACTTCAGACACACGCGCTGCCCTCGGGAGAGACAGGAGCGGGTGCCCAGATGTCCGCCAACACCGAGAACCGAGGCAAACGCCAGCCTCTCAAAGATGCATCTGGGGGGCTGTGGACTTGGCCCAAAGGCCACCCTATGGGTTTCAGGTTGGTCTGAGGGCAGACTTGTGGGGTCATTTCAGGAAGGAGCTGAGCACCCAGCGGTTGAAATCCCCATGTGGGGCTGGCCGTCCCCTCACCTGCCACAGCACCAGGCTGTGCCCACCCCGTCCCGCGGCTCAGGTCTACTTCTGGGGGAGAAACCTCGGCTTTGAAACCGTTCCCGCCGTGACGGGAAGGCAGTCGGGGAGGCAGGCACTCACCCCCTCGGACTTCTTGTCGGGGAAGACGCACGTCGCCCCTCCGGCTGTGAAGTTGCAGTAAACTTTGAAGGAATCTCTGGAGCACCCCTGGTTAGGATCCACCCAGTATTCACCTGGACGGCGACAGGGAGAGGATTCGTGAGCGGCTCCCTGCATGGTTCCAGAAGCAGCTGCAACCTGTCAGCGCAGCTGACGAGGGGCCGGCTGCCTTGAAGGGGAGCCTTCTCTTGCCCCCCTTCCCTGGCCTCCCGAGACTTGGTTCCGTCCTGCGAGCCTCCGTCGGCTTCCGGGCGAGATGCCCGGGCAGCGCGTAGCACAGACAGGGACACGGACGCTGTGTCTTTCCCGCCGCGCAGGCTGCCCCGCACCCACCCGCCATGGGCCCCGCGGGCCCCTACCGTCCGGGAAGTCGGGGTGGCAGAGCTGCAGGTCCTTGCACGTGCGGGCGGGGTTCTGCTGCGTGCCCAGGGGCCGCTTCATCTGCTCTATCTCCAGCTTCAGGGAGTTGAGCGAGCCGAAGATCTCCTCCATGCCGTCCGCGTAGTCCACGTAGTTCTCACCGGCCGCGTCATCCAGCAGCTGGCTGGCGTCGATGTTCCGCCGGGTCCTGGACGCCTGGATTGGCAGGGGCTGGATGACCTCGCCAGGGGGACCCTGCGTGTGGACAGGACTGGGTGGGTCCCAGTGGGAGCGGCACCAGGGCAGCCGGGGCCCCGTGATCTGGCTGCAGACGCCCATCTCCTCGGCCTGCTTTTCCTCCCTCTTTCCTGCTCCCGAGCGCCACACGCCCAACCCCACTGCCGGGCCTCGCCTGCACGCGCACCTCCCTCCTCCGGACCGCGGCCTGGGGTTCGAGCCTCAGCTGGGCTCAAAGCAACCGGCTCTCCCCGGCCTCTGCAGCCCAGCCTGGGGCCACACACAGTGGAGCCACGCGAATGCCTGCAGGTGTGGGAGCCCCAGCCAAGGATGGAGACAGGAATCGAGAGGCTGCACGGCCAACCAGGGTGACCCATGGAGGACTCCCCGCGATCTGGCTCATCACGGCCCCCACCCGTCCCCCGGGGGCCTTGTCAGATGCTGCCCACTGTCACAGCCCGCACACGCACACACTCTCTCCCTCTGGCGCCCAGACTCCCCCCACCAAGCTCTGGAAAGTGAATAGCACACACACATGCTCCCACCACTGCCTCAGTGTCCAGAGAGCCCCCATCCCCACCTCCAAGTCTTCGAAGGCTACTCACCGGCGGGCCGGGGGGTCCTGGGTGGCCCGCTTCACCCTTCGGGCCAGTGGGACCCTGGGAAAGAGAAAAGAGAACCAACCCTCATCACCGAGGCCTGATGGGACCTAAACCCACTCTGCGCTCCAGAAGGATCCCCAGAAACTGGCACGGAGACTGTGAGGGGCGCAGTCTAACGTGCCAGGGGGCAGGATGGCAGGGACCCTCCCATCCCCAGTGCCAGATGGAAGAGCCTGACGCCCCAAGACGGGAACTTAGGGGCACCACCCCGCTCAGGTGGGGGCAATAGCCCACATGCGGTGGTCTGCAGCAACCCCAGCAGGGGACATGCTCGGGACAGCCAGCACTGGAGGAGATGCATGAGCACCAGTCAAGGGGGGAAGAGGGTCCAGGATGGTGGTCATCGAGGGGGACACACCCCCTCGCTCAGGGCAGAAGGGGCCTATTTGGGGTGCACACCACTTACCGAGGAGCCCTTAGCACCTTTTGGCCCAGGAGGACCCTGTAGAGAGTGGGGGACAGAGCATCAATGAGCAGGCACCCCTTCACCTCCGGGCGCCTGTCCTGACCCACAGTCCTGCTCAGGCCTGGCTAACTCTTCACCCCCAGCCTGCACCTGAACCCCCTTTCCCAGGAGTCTAGGCTTGCACTTGCTTGACTCAGGGGGCAGGGGGTACGGCTGGCGCTCAGCCACATGGAGGCAGAGGATGGTCCTGTCTGACCCCAGTCATCCTGCCCCCGTGCCCACCCCAGCCAGGAAACCACAGTTCAGGCAGCCAGACTCGGAGGGAGAGCAGGGGCCAGCATCGGATCGCGGGGCCACCTTGGGTCTCATGGACCCAGGGCCAGCATCAGATCGCGGGGCCACCTTGGGCCTCATGGAGGCAGGGCCAGTGTTAGATCACGGGGCCACCTTGGGCCTCGTGGACCCAGGGCCGGCGTCGGATCGCGGGGCCACCTTGGGCCTCGTGGACCCAGGGCCGGCGTCGGATCGTGGGGCCACCTTGGGCCTCGTGGACCCAGGGCCGGCGTCGGATCACGGGGCCACCTTGGGCCTCGTGGACCCAGGCCCAGGAGGGGCGAGTGGAGGTTCACAGACCTGCAGGATGGCTTTGGCATGCCAGATGGCCCAGCAATGTGGGGGATGCCCTACGGGTAGCCCCCAACCCCTCTTGTCTGGGCCGGGCAGTCCTGCTCACGCCGATGGAGACAACTTCCTCACCTTGACCCAGAATGTCTGTGGTGGTACATCCATGTTTCCTGAAATGCCTGCCTCCCCTGCCTGAATCCAGGGCCCAGAGACCCCACTTCCTTGCTTCTGTCCCTCAGGGCCACGACGTGGAGGTGATGGGCAAATCCACCCCGGACCCCACGTCCACTCGGGGATGGGCCCAGCCCTGGGGCTCCTGACTGTCCCATAATCCTCCCTCTGCGCTCTGAGGTCCACGGCCAAGGCTTGCCTGCCTCCCTGCTGTCCCCAGAATGAACCGGGGCCACCCACCCCTCCCAGATACACACCGGCAAGCCGGGAGGGCCCGGGGGACCGATCGGGCCAGAAGGTCCAGTGATGCCCTGAAAAGGAGCAGACAACCAGTTAGACCATCACACAAGGAGGGTCACAGACGCGCACTCCTGCCTAGAAACCGTGACTCTCTGTGCTCGTGGTCTCTCCCCTAGCTGATGCCCTCCAACGAGGGGCCGACTGCCTTGAAGGGGAGCCATCTCTCCTTATGGGGCCTGGTGGAGCCCGAACATGCGCCAGGAGGCTGACCACCCCGGCCTGGCTGCCCGGGGGCTCACAGCCTCTGGTCAGACCCTCAGTCCACGCAGGCCAGGCCAGCTGGTGCGGCGGGGGATGCACACTACTTTTCATACCCAGCACCCCTGCTGTATGGGGGCCCTAAGACTCATTCCACCTGGAACCCGATCCCACATGACCCTCCCACAGGGGCTGAAGTGACAGCCGGGGCAGAGGGAGGCTGAGAGCAGGCACCCTGCCCCCCACCTCCACCATGGGGACCAGGGCAGCTCATCGTCGTCAGAATCTGAGAGATTCTCGAGCCAGCACCTCCCACCCGGGATGCTGCTGGGACCGGCTTATGGTGAGGGCACAGAGCGGGGCTTACTTTGGGGGCAGAGACCCCGGACATCTTCCTAATTCTCAAGGTCACTGGGCTACCACGCCCTGGACAGCACTCATTTAGGGGAAATGGTCGATGCCACAGGGAGAGCGGTGGCGGATGAAGCAGGGCTTCCAAGGACATCACCCTAGGACCGTACGGGGCCCCACACGAGTCCTACTTCATTCCCCACCTCCCTGGCTCTGCCTCCCGAGACCTGTGTCCTTGCAGGCCTGGCATGGCCCAACAGGGGCACAGATAAGAGCACACGCACCTTGGGAAGCAGTGATTCATACCTGGAATGAAGCCCTCACGTGGGAGGGGCACAGACGTGGCACGCCGGCCACGTGCCCCCGCCCACCTCCAAGGCACCCATCACCCTCCCCCTGACCATGGAGTCCACGTCAAGCAGTTCACTGGTGCAGGGCAGGGAGGAACTCTCTGGCAAAGGTTTGCAACGCTGTGGTTTGCTGGGGGTGCAGACTCAGTCGGCGACTGTGGTTCCCAAGGAAGCCTGGGGCCATGTGTGCACATCCGGGCTCAGGGTGCAGGCCCTGCCCCCCGTGTCTGGCAAACATGGCCCGAGCCTCGCCAGTGACGTGGGCTGTTAGCTGGGTCAGAGGCCTTTGCGTGGCCGTGAGGTGAACCGGCCTCCCCTCTGAGGCCAGCGGGGCCACACGGAAGGAGCTGCTGGTGGCCGGTCAAGCTAGGGCCGGCCACACTTTACTCCTCCCCACTCCCTGTGCACCTGGGCGGGCCGTCCGCTCCGCCATTCCCATCCAGAGCTGATGGACGTGAGGACGTCCTTCCAGCTCTAACTGGCCTCAGGTCCACTGGGCACCAGGTTATAAGATGCTTCTCACCACCTGTGAGGAGCCACGCTGGGGGAGGGGGGCACCACCTGACGCACCTGTTCTCCCTTAGGGCCAGAGGAGCCCTGGGGGCCGGGGAGACCACGGTCACCCTTTTCACCCTGTTCACCTGGAGGTCCGATGAGTCCAATCAAGCCTGGATGGCCCTGTTGGCGAACAAAGGCAGGAAGGGGTGCTCACTGTGGCCACGTCTCACCGCCAACCCCGTGGGCTGGCTGGCTGGGGCAGCAAGTCCCTGCCACAGGAACCACCGGCCAACTCCTCCCGGTGGGGGGACCCACCCAAAGGCAGGTCAAGGGACAAGACAGCAGGTGTGACATGGCTGGACTTCGGTAAACGTCACACCTAAAGAGATGGGGAGACACAGGTCCAGATACAGACCAACGTGGGAACATGGAGTCTTCCCGAGGGACGTTTGTGTGTGTCTTATAGGCATTGTCCAGTTTTTGTATGGTCAAAGTGTGTACCTTTTATTATAGGGCACAGAAACATCTATGGACATCAGTGAAAAAGTTACTGAGTATTACAGATACTGTAATAATTCATTATGATTTTTATTTTTCAAGAAAAACTCTCTACATAGGCTTACACGTGTTTGTTTTACATGAGTCTGCAGAAAGTTCTAGAAGGGCTTTTCTAGAGGTTGAGTGGTGATAGGCACCGTAGTAGAAAAGAAACAGACACCCCAGCCCTTCAGATGCAACTGTCTGGTTTGTGGATGTGCTTTACACTTGTCAATAAATCCACATGAGCAGAAAAAGTCACCCCCAACTGGAGAAAGTGAACGGGCTTTGCCTTGCTGCGGAGTCCCGGCACTTTCCGTGTGGGAAGCATCCCGGGCCACTGTGTCCAGAGTGGGCGCGCTCCTTGGACCCTGGATGCCCCTCTGCCAGGACCTGCATGTGGGCCTCTGGGGTCTCCCGCCGAGGGCAGGGACCCAGTGTCCCACATGGCAGAGGCCGGTTGTGGTTCTCGGCCTCCCAGGACCCATCCCCAGCCTGCGGCGGGCACTTGCCGGACAGGTGACTGGTAGTTTGAAACCCCGTGTGTCTGAGGGGCCCCGAGTTACAGCCTCAGAGGCACCTGACTCCCGTCTTACCTTTTCCCCTTTGGGGCCAGAATCTCCTTTGAGGCCAGGGAGTCCTGGGGGACCCTGTGGAGGAGATGGCAGGATCAGAGCTGTCCTCCCCAACTCCACCCTCCACCACTGCCGGGGAGCGTCCCTGGGGTCATCACTCACCATGGGTCCAGGGGGGCCATCGGGGCCCGGGGAGCCCGGGAGACCTTGCTCACCCTGAAACACAAGGGGCCGTCAGCATGAGCCCCTCCCCTGCAGCGGCCGCCCCTCCCTGGCCCCCATCCACTCACCACAGGGCCTGGGATCCCTCGCAGGCCATCAGGCCCGGGCTTCCCGGGGGCCCCCTGGGGCCCAATGGGGCCAGTCTTCCCAGGAGGGCCTTCCAAGCCAGCTTCCCCCTGCAGGGCGCAAGGACACAGTGGGACAGAGATGCTTGAGGCTGTGGCCACCCTGGCCCAGGACCACCGCTCCGAGAACCGCAGACGCCCCCAGATCCCTGGGGCTGCCCCAGGTTCTCCACGTTCTTTACAGGAGCCGCCCTGACCCATTCTTCTTCCCCCTAAATTCCTCAGCCAGCAGAGCTCCCCAGTCTCCAGCGACCCGGCCACCACAGCCTTTCCGGGCAGCCCTGCACTCATGGTGGGCACGGCCACCATTTCCTAGGTGCGCACAGGGCTCGGCGGCTCCCACCCCTGCCTCAGTTCCCGCCAGGACAGCTCCAGGAGGCAGAGCGGGCCATGGGCATCACAGGGAGCAGCCCCTCGAGGATCCTGGGCACCAGGCTGCAGGTGAGCAGCTCGGCATGGGCGCCCCGCCTTCTGCTCAGCCCCGCGGTGGGCATGGCTCAGGGAGGCGGCTGCAGGTCAAGCACCCGGCCGAGTACCCCAGCACTTACTCCCCTTCTTCAGGCTGGAGGGGCCGACGGCCTGTGGGCAAGCTGCCTCCCACCCCATGGGTGGTGAGAGCTCTCCGCTGCCCGTGTGGGGGTCCTGGGTGCACACCTCTCCAATCCCCACCCCACTCGGCCATCACACAAGTGGAGAAGCTTCTGGAAGCTCTGTAGTCCCAGCTGGGCAGAGAAGCACGTTACCTTGGCTCCCTTCTCTCCCTGTCTGCCTTCGGGGCCTGCGGGGCCTGGGGGGCCCTGAAACAGAGCAAGGGAACAGCACGTGAGGGGCTGCTTGCAGAAGGCAAAGCGATGAGCTCACTATCTGGAGGGAAACAGGCCTGGGCTCGACGGGTGGGGAGGGAGGGCCGGGAGGGTGGGGAGGGGGCTCGTGGGCCCCTGGCCAGCCATGACGAGGCCGTCAGAATGAGTCCCAGGGACCCCAGTTCTGGGCAAAGCCTCGGAGTCCATCCGGGACTGCCTCTGGCAGCCCGCAATGCTGGGGCCCCATTCCCAGTCACACACCAGACGGGCCAGCTTCCCACAGCACGGGCAAGGCTAAGTATTCCACGTGTAGAGAAATGCTGTTTCGCCTGCTCGGACTTTGGAGAAAGGTCTGACCCAGGGGGCGAGGCTTTTTCCGGCCTCGTGGGTGCCTTTCCCCCATGATGGGCATGACTGATGGCATCTTGGCCTCTCCCAAAAGCCGGGGGCGATGCGCCTAGCAGGTCCGAGGGCTGATGACATGGCGGGGCTGGAGCACAAACCACAGACAGAAGGCTTTTCCCCACCAGGATGGCCGAGAGCACGCGGGGCTGGGTGGAGGGCGCCGGGGGTGGGGGTGGGGGGCCTCCTGCGGGAAGCTGGTGGGCGAGAACAGCTTGCAGCATCATTTACCCTTTTTCCTGGAGGCCCCGACGGTCCCGGTTCACCAGTAGGGCCTGGGGATCCCTGGTGTCAGAGAGAGAACACAGAGTTTGGGAATCAGGGTCGGTCAGACAGAGGCATGGCGTGAGGTCAGACAGAGCTGGTGTGAGGCTGACAAAACACAGAGTCCCCAGTGTCCTCTGTCCTCGGCCAGCCCTGAGGCCGCCTCTCTTCCTGTGGAGCTGCCACGAGAAGTCCCAGGTGAAGTTATGCTGTACTTGACCTCTGCTTGGACCTCTGCACTGGGGGCTGGTGCCGCGGCTCTGTGGGCAGGCCTGGCTCACATCGCAGTGTGGCCGCATTTTATGTTTTTGTAAAGATTTATTTATTTGAGAGAGAGTGTGAGCACACAAGCAGGGGTGGGAGGCAGAGGGAGAGAGTCCTCATGCAGACTCCCCACTGAGCACAGAGCCCGATGCAGGGCTTGAACTCACGACCCTGGGGCCACTCCCTAAGCTGAAACCAAGAAGCGGACGCTTAACAGACCGAGCGGCCGGGCGCCCATGTTGCCACATCTTGAAAGAACACTTTCCCTCCGCACAGCAATTACTCTGGGTACTCGGGGACGGGCTCCGTCCGGACCGCCCCCCCGCAAACATCCCCTTCTACAGAAGTGGACCCCTCGAGGCACAGGGAGGATGAGGGTCATCCCAAGTCACAGGCCAGGGGGCAGGGGGACCTCGGGCATCTCTCGGGGGACCTGGCCTCTGAGCTGGTGTCCCTAAGCTTTCTTTGCTTGCTGCTCATCTGAACCTAGTGGGCCTGCATGGAGGAAATCCCCGCCTGGTTGGCGCAGGGTGGGGGTGAGGGAAATCGGTGACGGATGCCATCCATCCCCAGGGGAGAACCACTGGGCGCGGCTCAGTGTCAGGTGTAAGCGGTAAGGTCTAGTGTGAGCTCAGCCCCAGGGGCTGGTCTGGGCAGAGCCCTTGGGAGGAGAGGCGCCAGCCCGATGAGGCAGAAATAAGGCCATCCTGACGTTCACAGGTAGGCTTGGGGCGATCACGGACTCCCTGGCGGTGAGTGCCAAACCATGGGCACAGCCTGCAGGGGGCTCACAGTCCCCTGTCATGGTTAAGAGCTGATTCTACAAGGTAACTGGGCTTGGGTTTTTCTCAGAGATGAATAAAGCAAGCTGCAAATCCCCAAGTGCCCGGCATCCCCACCAGGAAGCTGTGCCGGGGTCCCTGGAGCTGACGAAGGGACTCACCGTTTGTCCGGCCTCACCATCGTCCCCTTTGTCACCAGGGGGGCCATCTTGACCCTGTGGGGACAAAAGCAGGTTCCTTCTGCCTCCTGATGGCACCCGAGTCACACACCAGCGCCCTCTGCATCCCCATCCCCTTCCTGAGAATCCAAGTCCGTCTGGGTGGTTCAGGTACAGCAAGCTCAAGCGGGAACGTGCTCTCTAACCAGCACCACCTGGATGCCACTTGGGAGAGCACCGTGCCCCAAAGAGAATTCATAAAAGACACCCAAAGAGAAAGAACTGGGGCTGGCAAAGGCAGGTGGAGGGCTATGGGGGGGGGAAGGGGCTCGGTGGCCCTAAACACCTACCGCGGGGCCAGGCTCCCCAGGAGGACCAGGATCTCCGGGAAAACCAACAGGGCCCTGAAGGGACGAAAACGCACACATGCACAAAACAGGCACATCTGGGCCCTCACCCACCGAGCTGCCACGGCCACATCCCCGCAGACCCCTGCCTCACCCAGCCCCTGCAACACCCTCCATCCTGACACCAGGAGGGCATCACCTCATCCCAGCGACACCACACCCCAGGCAAGATGGGCTCAGCGCTCTGCTTCCGGGCACGCAGAGGACAGGCGCCTTGCCCGCGCTTCTGCTCCCAGAGCTCCAGGCTGAGATGGAGCCCAGACCTTCAGGCTTCTAGAATGTGCCGCCGTGCAGAACCCCCTCCTGAGGCAAAGCCAGGGCAGGCCATGGAAAGGGGGCGTCCACATAGACCGCCGTTCACGCAGCGCATGACAGCGAGCTACCCGGGCTCCGCGCATCAGCCCCCACGGCCGCCCACCCCACAGCTCCTCTTCCTCACCTCCATGGCTCTGGCTTGGCAGCGGGGATAAGACCTCTACACTTTAGATATGTGACCCCAGACCCGTAGCAGTCGGGAGGCTTTAGCGCACTGCCAGTGAATGAGAATAAGCCAAGCACAGAGCTCCAGCAGCTTCGGGGCGCTGGCACATCTCGGAGCTACTCACGGGGCTGCCTTTGGGTCCGTCATCCCCAGGGGGGCCTTTGGGTCCAGGGGGTCCAGCTGCACCTGAAGGGCCTGACTCGCCCTTCTCACCTCTTTCTCCTTTGGGCCCCTGGAGGGGAAGGCCAGCGTCAGTGTCCTCAGAGCCAGGCTCCGTTTCCCGAAGCGCAGTGCTGGCCTCAGGCGTGGCCCCTTGTTCCCATGCATGGGACAGCAAGTGCCTGACGGGCCCCACACTGGGGGGGACCAGCCACTGCTCGTGCTCCCCAGCCCTCAGCAGCTCCCTGCACGGTCGGGCCCCACTGGCTTACGGGGGCCCTGAGAGGTGAAGCTTCTGGGTGGGAGGGGCTAAAGGGACTCAGGCCACTCCCTGGTTTGCAGGTGGAGGGAACAGTTAGAGGCCCAGGAGACCTTTGTCCACCAGCCGCCTCCTGGGCCCTAGAGCCTCCCACAGGCTGGCCTGGAAAGAATGCCCATCTGACCTGAGGTCAGAATCTTCCAGATCTGGGCTGATGAGGGGACAATCGCACCCACGTTATGGGTCTGGAACACCACAAATGGCAGAGCAACTCACAGGCTTCGCTCATGGGTGTTCATGGCACTCACGCTTGCACACATGTGCAAATGCATGCACCTACACACAGGCATGCTCGTGCACACACATATGCACTCACGCTTGCACACATGCACAAACATGTGTGCACACTCAGGCATGCTCGCCCACACAGACACACACATGTATTCAACCCCCATCTCACTCCATCTTGTTACAGTAATTCCAGGAGGTAAGCATGAGGGGAGATTTGGCCCCCATCTCATGGACGGGAAAACTGAGGCAGAGTGTGAGCTTCCCATCCAGCAGAGGTCCATAGTGGTGCCCAACCCCCGCTCCCCAAGTCCACTCACCGGGGGGCCCCCTTCTCCAGGCAGGCCAGGCTCCCCAGCTTCACCAGGCTCACCCTAAGGAGGAAACAGGACATGGTTATGGTGGCGCGGGGAGCAGGGGCCTCAGCTCCAAGCATTTAGCAACTCCTCCCTGTTGTCAGGCCCTAGGAGTGGGGAGCCTGGGGTGAGAGAGCGGTCACTGCTCTCTGACAGCCCCCAGGATCAGAGGGCAGACACATCCATGTCAGGAGAAGTGACACTGGCAAGCTCTGACGGTCACATGGAGGAGGTGACCACAGTACACGGAGCGTCACGGACAACGCTGCAAGTGAGTTCTGGGGGAGAATCACGAGAAGCCAGTGGAAGGGCTGGGAGGACAGCACAGGAGGGAAGGGCCAGGCAGAGGCAGACAGAAAGCAGCAGAGCATGCTCAGAGGGTGCAACTGCCAGGCGGAGGCAGGAGCCTGGAAGGAAGATGCCTCTGAGCAGAAGCAGGGCATCATTAATCTGTGGTCTTAGCAGGATACATTTCTCTGTAATTCTCGTATCATAAAAAATGAGCAGTGATGGAGAACTTCTTCCAATTTTATAGGCTGAAGTCAGAAAGTTCTGGAAACAGTGTACAGGGAATGCAAATGAATGGAAGCATGTCAGTTGCATTCCTTTTATCCCAAGGAAGTAGGACAAGTGTTAGAAGAAATGCACACTCATGAGCGCTGCAGGGGAGTCCTGCCTGCCCCACACACGCATGTATGGGCACACACACATATGTGCACGCACAGAAGCCCACCATGCTCACTGAGGCATCCCTAGGACCCACGCCCTAAAATTAATCAGATCAGATAGGACCCCAGGCTACAGGAGTACAGAATTGACCACAATGGGAACAGTAAAGGTAGCCCCCCACCAAAGCAGTTCCAGGGCTGGAGAAGTAGACCCATCAGCTAGATCCCGGAGAAGGGGTGGGGCCTGAAGGCCATGGTGAACAGGGGTCAGAGCTCCCACCTGCACCGCACAGATCTGCTAAGTGTCAAAGTGCATTGGACAGGAATGGCCCAGGCCCACCCTGCGTGTCTCCGTATCCGCAGCTGGACACGCACACACACACACACAGCCCCGGGCTCCCCGCGCGCACTCGCGCATCAGACAACGCTACAGCAGGAAGGGGTGAGGCTCACCTTCTCTCCCACAGCACCAGGATTGCCTATCCCGCCCGGAGGCCCTTGCGGCCCATCAGCGCCTGGAGCTCCAGAGGGTCCTCGGGGGCCGGGGGGACCTGGGGGACCCTAGGGGAAGGAGAACCATTGAGCACAGACAAAATGCAAACCATGACCAAATCAGAACAGGAGGTTAGGGCGTCCCGGGCACACTTACCATCTGACCCACATCCCCGGTCTCCCCCTTCTCTCCGGGAGGTCCCGGCAGGCCCTGGGGCAGGAACACAGCAGAAACTTAGCGGGTCAGCACTGCGCCACCCCAGTACCCACATGGCTTTCGCGGTTTCCCCGCCACGGTGCCAGGCGGCTTCCGAGAGCCTCTGAGCGTGCTTCTAAGCGTGCGGCCAAATGGGAGGACACCCCCATGATGCCAAGTCTCAGAATTAGCCCGAGGACATCATTAGAGAGTACTTGGAGATTTATGGACCAAGGCGCTGGCTGCAGTGTCCCATTAAACAGTAAAACCTAATGAGCCAACAGCAGGGATATGTCCGAATAAATCATGTCGCCACCATATGCTGGCACCCGATGCAGAGACTAAAAGTCACGTCTTCAAAAATAAATAAAAAGGGACACGTCCGAAGCACATTTAACAACACTGAACACAACTCGTAAAAGGAAATGGGAGAAGCTGTGCACAAACTTGCTATACACAAAACGGGATTCAGGTTTTCCAAAAGCCCAATGAAACCACCCATGCACCTCCGAGCACGTGAATACACGCGTGTGAAGGTTCGGAGCTGAAACGTGCCTGAGCGCTCAAGGCCACCCTCCCTGGGTGGTCCATACGGAAGTTTTCCTTTACGTGTTTACAACTGGCCAATCACTTCACTTCCAGCATCTCTACAATGAGCTCCGGGAGTCATATCACTCGTTAAGAGACGCAAATATGGACACGCCTGAAATTATGGGGACTGGCATGGCTTTCAATGAATGAGGAAGTCCTGGGAGGTCCCCAAAGCCTGGTCTTAGATTCCCCACTCTTCTAATGTCAGGAGGAGAGGGGAAGGAAGGGGAGGGGAGAGGGGAGGGAAGGGGAGGGGAGGGAAGAGGGGAGGGGGAAGGGAGAGGGGATGGAGGAGGGGAGGGGGAGTAGAGGGTGAGGGGAGGGAAGGGAGAGAGCAGGGAAGAGGAGAAGGGAAGGGGAGGGGGAGTAGAGGGGAGGAGGAGGGAAGGGAAGGAAAGGGAGAAGGGGAGGGGAGGGAGAGGGAAGGGAAGAGGGAGGGAAGAGGGGAAGAGAAAGAGAGGGGCAGACACAGCAAAGATCAGGAGCCCCCCCCCCACAAACCCTGCAGTTACCTGCAGCCCCACTGGCCCAGGGGGCCCAGGAAAACCTCTTGGACCTTCGTCACCTTTCTGCCCAAAGAGGCCTTGCTGGCCGCGAGGGCCTGGCTCGCCATCGGCTCCCTGCAGGAGAGAGTGGGGTGTGGATGAGGAGAGTGGGGTGTGGATGAGGAGAGCCGTACCCCACCAGCTCAAGGGGCTCGGGATGTAGAGAGGGCCCTGAGCACAGATACTCACGGAGGGGCCTGGCTGTCCGATGGGGCCCTGTGGACCGGTGGGCCCGGGCGGACCCTGTGGGGGAAAGACAGAGATGCGGTTGCTTCCTGGATCACAGCGGAGACCCAGGGGGACCACGGTCCGAGGCCATCAGCTCAGCCCCCGTGTGTGGCGGTCCAGGGAAGAGTCCAGCCCAATGTTGAGGACGGGTTGGGGGGGGCGGCCACTGTGCATCATCTTAGCTCCTGCCACACTCCCAGGACATGGGCCCCAGAGGCCCTGTTTTAAAAACAAGGCTGGACACCGGGCGGCTCGCCCACGCAGAGCTAGGACCCGACTGGAGTCCACGCCCAGCGGTGTGACGCCGGCCCCCACGCGTCCCCACACACACTCCAGCGCTGGCACAGGCAGCGAGTGAGAGAGGGAGGCAAGGGGGGGCCGGAGAGCACTGCCCTCGGGGAGCACGCCCAGCACCGGGCGGCAGGAAGGCCCGGCTGCGCAGCCGAGAGCACGCAGGCCCCCGCTACCAGGAGGGAGCCAGCAGCCAAGGGACACACTAGGACTTCCGAGCGGACAAATGAAGAGGCACCGGTCAAGGTGCGGCTCTAGCAGGGTGCCCGCGCCCTGAGCGTCGCAGGGCGGCCGTGACCCAGGCCTACGGAACCCAACACCGCACAGTCAACACGCCCCCCCGGCTCTATTCAACGAAGCCTGCGAATGCTTCCTGCTCGTCCGTTAGCGAGAGATTCGCTCGGATATGAACATATGTGTGCATCTACGCACACACCCCCGAGGGCACGTGTGCGTGCCCACCACCCACACACGAGTTCCAGCGGGAAAGGAAGCCCAGCAGCCGTGTCCTGCTACAGGCTGCCGATGTGGTTGGGTCAAGGACACCGTTAGCCCTGCGGTGAGCGCGCGTGGCCCCGTACCTGCTCGCCCTTGTCCCCCTTGCTCCCCTTCTGTCCAGGCTCCCCGATCTCTCCCTGTGGGAAGATGAGGAAGGTCCGTTAGCCCTGAGCTGTCTGCATGTTATCTGCTCCCCGTAATTAATTTTTCTTGGGGATTAAGATTAATCTCCTCTCCAGGCCAGCCCGAGGACGTTCCTAGGAAGAGACGTTTCCATAAACTGAGTTGACTTCCCTTCTAATACCACAGTGAACGGGGCGCGAGGCCTTGAGCTCACACGGTACAGGATTTTAGTGGATCTGAGAATCACAGTGAAAATATTTACTTTGTTTGTCAAGCGGGGGGCGTGCAGAGCAAGGCGGTAACGGGATAGCTTGGCTACTGAGCTCCAGAGCAGTTATTAAAGCCTCCGCATCCGCTGTGCGGAGCTGCGCCCTGCCCCGAGAGGAGGTGTCCCGTGCACACAGGTGACCCAGTCGGAACGGTCACCGGAGAGCCGACATAGATGGAAGGTTAAACCACAGAGCTAAATTTCATTGTCCTCACCGAATGAGGGATAAAATATAAGCTCCCACAGTAACAGCGCTGGAATTATAAAGCAGGCTCCCAACAAAAGGGGGTCTGGGATAATTCAAGTGAAGACATTTAAAAATAGATCCTGAGTAAAACCTCATTACATCGGCTCCACACTCAGAACCGACGTGACGCATCGAGAGCGGGGAGGATTTCTGCTGCTCGGGCCGCCAGCAGCGAATGTCCCGGGCAAAGGGCAGCACGCACGGGCGGGAGCAGTTCCCAGTGCCCCCCGCACGCCAGAGATCTCATCTATCACCGCGTGACTGTGAGCTTTTCTGAAATCATGCACTGGGCATGCAGGGCGGGCCGGGGTCCCTCGGCAGCCAGCACCTGCCGGCCGCGCTGTGCGTCGTCCGCAGGCAGGAGGACCCGTCCCAACTCTCCTTACCTTGTCTCCGTCTTCCCCAGGGGGGCCCACAGGGCCAGCTGGACCGGGGAGCCCCACAGGACCCTGGAGGCCGTCTCGGCCAGCTGGGCCTTGGGGCCCTTTCTCGCCCTAGAGAGGAGAGAAGATCCCCAGTCAAACACAGCTCCATCGCGGGAATGTCCTGCCACCAGCTCGTCACCCTAGAGAGGAGGGGCCCACGGGCGGGGAGCCAGCAGCCTGGGCCAGTGACCCCTGTCACAGTCCCAACAGATTTCAGCCAGCTACGCGGAGGGTGACTCTGAGCCGAGCCTGGCCCCGTGCCACCCACTTCTTGTGCACCACTGTGTTTTATCTGTGCCCGTCCTAAAAAGAGCGCTTCTTTTAGAAATGGGGAAACCGAAGCACAATTTGTGAACAGTGGAGCCGGGATTCAGCCCAGCCAGCCAGATTCCTGAGCCTGTGTGTGGGATCATCTATGTTAGCGGCCAGGAGGGCCTGAGCTGTGGCCTCCACCAATGCTCTTACCCTTTCAATTCTCTGCCAACACCCCCATGCCAAACAGGTATGCACACACCCATCTTTCTTTTCTTGTAATTTTGATTCATTTCCCTTGTAACTGCCCCTGGTCATCTCAAACATCCTTACTGAGGCCTTGCTTTGCTCAGTTTTCCCAATGTCAGAATCTCTCTAGGAGCGCAGAACAAAGGGGTGCGTGTTGGGGGAGGGACATGGGAGAGAACACGTGCACTCGGTCTCGGGATCTAAACGCGGCCAGCATGTACCCGGACGTCACTGCTCCATCTCATCCCTTCCTGCCCATACGATTCACTGCCGGCCCCTCAATTTTGTTCCTGTCGAGATAAATTTCTACCCTAATGAAGCCAGAAAATGCTCAGGCTAACTCTGGCTCGCCTGGAATCTTCCCATCCAATGTTACTGGTCAGGTCAGCTGTGCTTGGAGACACCTGGCCTTGTCCTCTCTCCGGAGCTATTCGGGGAGAATGACAAGCTTTCAAGTGGATAGTGCAACTCTGAGAGGTTTCTGCTCAAGTGTTTACTCTCCTGAAGCAACAAACCTAACTGTTTGCAACCGAATCTGCGTGCGCTCTGTGCACATCGAACGCCCCATAGAAGGCGGGTTTCTGGCACCAAGTTCTACTGGATCGATGTCCAATGGCCTCAGTGGAAATGATTAGATGCCATCAGAACTGCCGATACCAGACTGAATGGATTCTTGGTGGCGTAGACACTCCCAGTGTGGTGTCAATGGGGAGCTCCCGCCCGGGGATGGCCACCGGGCCCTTCCCACCCGTGAACCACCAAGTGAGGAACGTCTGGGGAAGACTGTGTCTGTCCAACAGGAATCCATCAGCATGGGTGTCCGAACTCCGTTGGAGATCATCTATGTGCACATTTGCCCTCTCTCCCCCTGGAACTCTGCTCATGCTGACATCTGAATGCAAAATGCAACCTGGAGCTGAAATTTGTCTCCATGACCATTTGAATGTGGGGCAGGTGGGAGTTTGCAAAATCCTGCGGGGGAAGCCAAACACGGGACAGGAGCACGTCGGGGCAGTAAAGGATATTTTGTGGTGATTCGGGGGAAAGCGCTTGGCAGAGGGCAGCTGTTGGCTTCCCAAGAGGGAAGTCTAGACAAGAAGGGGCCCATTAATCTCCTGCGTGGAAACTGAGGCTGGGGCGGAGGTCTCCCAACGCCTCCACACTTGGCTGGGCCACATGCGTGGTCACTGAGTGGTCAGCTGTTGGGGTCCAGGAAGAAGCTGCTTTTCCCAGCACACGCCTCCCAGCCCATCTGTTCTCCATTCCTGCCCCCAGACCAGTGGAGGGGGCTCCCATCCCAAACACCCATCCTCCTCACACCAAGACCAGCCTGGCTCAGGCCGGCCGGAGGGGCTGTGCACACAGCAGGCAACTTGGACCTGCCCACACATGGTGCCCAGAGCCCAGACCGAGGCCAAGACTACACCTGGACACACGCTGTCCCCAGCCCGTCCCTCTGTGTGCACATGCCAGCTCACAGACGCACAGGGACGACAGGCTGGGCCTTGGCCAAGATGCTCCCCAGCACCCCTCCAGCTCGGGTGACTCCCTGACAGAAGCCGGCCAACCCTGGGAACCCACCCTTGGACTCAGTCAGGACGCTGGGAACACACACACTTTCCTGGAGGAAAAGCACGCGCTCCACCCACCTCCCCCATCCCGCAAACCCCCGGGGCACATCCGCCTGTGGCAAGGATGGAGGAGGCTGGCGAGGGCCCCTGAGCCCCCAAGGCAATACTCACAGGAGCTCCTTTCTCCCCAGCTGGCCCTGGAGGTCCTTGGGGCCCGGGTCTCCCTGGGATTCCGATGGGCCCAGCAGCACCAGCCGGGCCTCTCTCGCCCGGAGATCCCTGTGGTAGGCGAGAAAATGGTTCATTTCCAAGGCTCTCAAAATGCATAGATCCAATTTCCCAAAGCGCCACCAGGTCCTCCTGCTCACCCTCCCTCCAGAGCCCTCAGTAGCTCCCAGGGCCCTCGGCAGCACAGACCACTCAGACCAGCTCTGGGGTTCTCTCAGCTCCCCACTTCCTATAATCCCAAGCACATTCCTGCCTCTCCCCCAGGGTCTGAGAACACATCCTCCTTAGGTGCTCCCGTGGGATGATCTCCTCGCCTGGGCTCCCATTCTGGGGCCTGCTTGCCCACAAAGGGCTCCCTTTCTGCCCTGCTCCCCCATGTTCTATGGGCGAGGCTCAGCCCCGGGAGCACCGCCGATGGGTGGGAACCTGGCCTAGTTCAAGGGTCAGCACTGAGAGGCCACAATTGCCTGGGGATCATTCCGCACTGGCCTTTATTGGGAAGAAAGGTGACATTTCAAAGAAAGGCCTGGCTTCCCAGCTGCCATCTCTGAAATAATGCGTGACTCAGTTGGGGAAAGGTAGGGTTATTTTGTGGTCTGCGCCCAGACCCAGACGGGGGCCGGGGCAGCTCCTACAACCCCCCATCTGTGCAGCAGAGTAGTGGCTGTGAGATGGGCCCCATCTGAAGGGCGGGGAGAGTCACATTTCCGTCAAGTGTCAGCCCAAGTGTCCGGGGCAGGGTGGACGCAGCCCCGCCTGGCCCCAAGTCCTCCAGGCCACAGAGGCAGCTCTGGAAACACTGCGTCTTCAGGGCTCTCGTAGCTGGACTCTGAACACTGGAGGGACCTTCAGGTGACAGGCAGCACTCATAGGAGCCCCCAGGGCCCTCAGCTCTGGGGATGGACCTGCCCCTGCGCTGGCTGAGCTCTGCGTGGGCAGCCCAGGCATGCGGGCCATCCAGCTCTCGAATCCACGCTCAGGGGCAGGAGAGATCTGTGCCCCTCCGCTCCGCCCCCACAGCCCCTGGCCCACACCTACACTAAGCACATCAGCGCTCCTTGCCCCTCCAAAGTCATGATGGGACCCCGAGGCCTTACCTTCACACCGCCCATTCTCCGCCTGCCCTCACAGTGCGCCCCTGGCTTGTTGTCACCCCGGCTGCCAGCCCACGGCCCGCCGTCCACTTCCTCCCATGGCCCTCCCTGGACCCACAGAGGGCCGGGGCAGATGTGCCTGCTCTCCTGACCCTTAGGACCCGTGTCTTGCCTGCAGACTAGGTTTTGAGGAAGAAGATGGGAGAAGAGGTCTGTGCTGGCGACAGTACTCACCGCGGGGCCTGGCGGGCCAGGGGGGCCTTCACTGCCTTTCAGTCCAAGTGCGCCCTGCAGGGCAACAAGAGTGTGGTTGGGGCACCATGGGGACAGGCCCCCGGGCTGGGCGGTATCCCGTTCCCTCCCCTGCCCGACCCCTCACTCACCACTGGGCCAGGAAGCCCTCGATCCCCAGGGAAGCCACGTAACCCAGGAGGGCCATCTTTCCCAGGGAGGCCGGCAGGACCTGGGTCACCCTGAAACCAGAGCCATCGATGAGTTTCTGAGCGATGCCCAAGACCAGGGTGGAAGGGGCCGGGGCGGGGTTTCCTCCCCCAGCTCCTCCCAGGGTCAGGTTGGAGCGGGGCCGCCCCGGGCACAGGCTTCAGAAGGAACCTCCGAGTCGTGAGTGGACTCGCTCGCTGGCAGGTCCGTGCACAGGAACGCCGCCTGTGCTCACGCCCAGGACGCACGTTCCACGGGCTGGCTCCGCGTGTGGTCTGAGGACAGACTCCATCCCTCCGGGACCACGGTGGGTTGAGCGGCAGCTGAGGGCCATGTGGCTGTGCTGCCCCCACATCTACACTTTGCATACTTTTGGGGTTCCTCATAAGGCTGCTCGGGTAAAGGAAGGGTGGCAGCATCACCCAAAATGGACTCATCACCCAAGTCACTGGTTCCAAATATCTTCCAGAACTTTCTCCGGGGCCGAACATGGGAGCAGAGGGGGCCTCCGACCAGCACACCCTTGGCCTCCTTTTCAAACTCAGAGGGCCCTCTCGGGGACTGGGATATACGCCTGTCGTGCACACGTGTATACGTGTATTTTCAGGACCCACGTGTATTCCAGTGCATATATGTGTGCAGGAGGAAACTTCCCTCAGGCAAGTCTGGGCCGGCGTGGAAGGCCCGACCAACTCACCTTCGTCCCTTCTTTCCCGGCCAGGCCCGGGAGCCCCTGTTCCCCGGGGGGGCCTGGGGGCCCAGGGTGGCCACGCTCGCCCATCGGACCCGTTTCTCCCGTGGGACCCTGTGTGGGAAGTCAGCATCAGCCACAAACATTTTCAAGAGACATGCCAGGGAGCAACCTTCTCTTCCCAAACTAAGGACAGCCGGGGCCGTGGAGGCCAAGGGCCCACCAAACCCCACGCTGCTTTCCAAGTCTCTTCCTTCCCGTAAAAATCCAGGAGGAAAAGAGCAGAGCAGACGGGGTGGGATGCAAGGGGGAGCTGCGTGCCGTGAGGGGGGCCAGACCGCCGGGCACGAGGTGGGCGGCGTGCCCGCGTTTCCCGCAGTCCGTGGCCGCAGCGGGTCAATATGTCATTTACTGCCACATTAGGTGGGAGCTTGCTGCCCGGTTTTGCTGCTGGAAGCCATTGGTCCCGGCTGCACAGGCTGGGGACGCTGGCCGGAGCCGGGGCGGGAGGCCTGAGCGGCTGGGGGCAGGCGAGCAGGGAAGAGCGGGCCCAGCGGGGCCCTGCCCAGGAGCCGGGCCCGTCCTGGCCGGGCCCCCACCGCCCGCGGGCCCTCTTGGCTCTGCCTGCTTGCTTCTCGCTGACTGCTCAACAGACCGTCCCCCATTCTCCCATCCGGTTCCCTGTGCGGAGCTCAGCTCTGAATGTTAACAAGCCTGTGGGACTCGGGATTCTCTGCTGCACCTACACCTTCCGAATCCGGGGGCACCTCCCTACTGCGTGGGCACACGACACAGATGGCCAGTGAAAGCCAGGGGCGCGCCACTCACCTGAGGGCCGACGACGCCCGGGGGCCCTGGGGGGCCGGTCTTGCCTTGGAAACCCTGTGGGGAGAGTCAGCGCCTGAGCTGGCCGAATGGCTCCCATCAGAAGGTTCGTGCCCCAACCCCCCCCGGGGCCCCAAATAGCACTGACTCCCGACTTCACCCAGAGGGCCCACTCTCCTGTTCCGTTTGCACATTAATTTCATGAAGATAATGACGCCAGACAAGTTCGCTTCACTAGCTGCTTTTTCCGCCGCCGTGTTTTTGTGCTGAGAAATATATTTTAAGACCGTTAATCTTTACAATGTCACTAAGTGTTCATTTTCCCAGCAGACTTGGTGCCATTTCTCAACCTCTGGAAGCTCGACTCGGGAGCTACCTCTGGGCCGTTTCTCCCTAGCGGCTCTGTGAGCCGGTCCCGTGTGGGTCGCTATCGCCTCTGCCGAGTGACAGGGGACCTCACGCGCCCCTGGGCGTTCGTGGAAATCAGGAAACAGCAGGCGCTTGCTGCTTTCGTGATCCGGCCGCTGGAACGTGCCGCGAGCTCGATTCCAGGGGAGTTTCGCACTTCCACCTGCACACTGCTCGTGGGCAACAGCCCCGGCTTCGCTGTGGACGTCCTCTGTGCTACACCCACTCCCTTCAAGGGGAGAGCGGGCTGTGGAGAGGAAGCCTTAATTTCTGGGCGCATCTACAGAGCAGGCACGTGCCGACTCGGTGCCACCTGCAGGTGCCTTGTGAGCTGGCGAGGCGCGCGGACGTGACGCCCGGGAAGCCGCGAGCGGCAGCTCCAGGGTCTGCAGAGGGAAGTCTGAAGCACCAGCGAGACCCAGAGGGCGAGTGGACCTGCCGCGTGGCTGATGGGCAAGGGCATCCCCGTGAGGACGGCCACCGCGCTGCCATTTGCAACTTCATGCTCCGCCGCTGGGCCGTGGGAAACTGTGGCGGATTCCGCGTCTCTGCAAATTCTCAGGGAGCTCTTCTCTTCAGGCCCAGGGGAGTTGCACGCCAGGCACATACATGCCCATTTTTAAAGCAGAATTCTTTGTAGGCAGCGTTTACAGGGTCAGAAACAAGGGGTGGGGACAGGTTGAGGGCACCCCCGCTTGGAGGGCCAGGGTCGAAGTGCCCAAGGGGAGTGTAAAGGCAAGAAGGGCCTCTCTGTTTGCCCCACGGGCAGGACCTTCGCTGGCTGCTAAGGTTGGAATCGGACTCCAGGCCCTTGCCCAGAAACGGGCTTTGGGTTCACATCCACAAGTATCGCTGTCTTGTGTATCTATTTCCTTAAGAGTGAAGTCAACACTCCAGAAAAGACCCTTCTGGACGATGTGTCTGGGCCCCATGTTGGAGCTGTCTGTCCTGGCCGGGTCCGGAGACGGGGGGCCCCCGTGTCTGCGAGGGCAGCCAGGCACGGCATGGAGGCTCCCTGTGCTACTTTCCCAGCAAACAAGCAGCTTAATCATTCTACCAGCCTCTCTTCAGGATAAGTCAGAGGGAGAAAAGCACACACTTGGCAAAACCTTCTATCTCGTCTCCTCGGAACAGCATCAGAGAAAAATATGCAAAGCTCAGATGAAATGTTTTAGTTTTTCTCTATAAACAAAAGAGCAAGCGAATCTGCATTTGTCAGCCAGCCTGCGCCTGCAGCAGAACACCGGGAAGGTGTAATTAAAAGAGGTTTCATCACAATGAACCAGAGAGACAAAGGGATTTTTTTTTTGAGCGAGCACCAAGATGTTAAATCTGGCATTCAAAGTCCCACTGGACGCAGGGACCCCATTTGCTGTGAGAGCCTCTCAGAGATCTGTGGCCACAGAAAAGCTGCAGGGACACAGGGGTCTCCCAGCAACCTCCCCCATCTATCTGGTGACCAGGAGGTCCCCAGCTGTCTGAGCCTGGAGCCTCAAGGTCACAGGTGTACCCCACCATGCCCTCCCCCAGGACACGCCCGCGGTGGACGCGGTGTGTTGGGTCAAATCCCAGGAAGTGACCTTATTTCTGAAAAATGATTTTGGTCCCAACCGAAAACGCCCAGATGACACAGCTTGCACTGGGCTCTTCTAAAGGGAAGGGCAAGGTGGACGGCGGGCACGGGGCGGCAAAGCGGGGGATCGGGAGCATAGCTGAATGCCCCCTGCCTCCTTGAAGGAGCCCTGCACGGCCCCTGCCACCAAGCCCGAGGCCGGAAGCGCCCGGAGAGAGGAGGCTGGGCCCGGCACAAGGCCCGCGGCCCCCCTCTTGCAGCTTCCCGGAATGACGCAACGGACTGCCCCAGAGCCCTCCCGGCTTCCTTCTGGTCCAAACTCGGGCAGCTCGTGCAGGGCTGCACTCAGGACGGTTTTACTGAGCAAGAGGAGGTCGGCTGCACACGGTTTCAGCGTGCAGATGGCATCTCATTTGCCACGACGGTTTAAAATGGGGCCTTGGACCACAGTTGCTAGGACAAGGTCGAGGCCGGCACCTGCCTCCGGCACCCACAGCTGCCCCAGGCGCTGTCCCAGGGCCTGCCCGGGGCTGTCCGCAGACAGGCTCACCCCAGGTCAGCGGAAGACAGCCCAGGGCTCAGGGGCCTTCCCGAGGCTGGCCACTCTCTCCCAAGTCCACGGGGCAGAGGAGGTGGTGCCCACGTGCGGGGCTGTGGGAAAGGCCGGGCCAACCCGCGTCCCCGTGTCCCCGTGTCCCCACGTCCCCGTGTCCCCACACCGCCAATACTCACGGTCTCTCCTCTCTGTCCGGGGTGTCCCGGGAGCCCGTCCTTGCCCGGGGGGCCCTGAAGAAAGAAACAAAGGGAAGAAGTTTCATTCGGTTCTGAGAAGCATGCCCCTTTGGGGTTTAATGCCATCCCCGGGGTGGGGGGGTGATCATTTCAGAGAAAATTCCTGTAACAATTTGTCACAGCACCTGTGTGTCACCTCCTAAACCCTCACAGCCTTCCTGAGGGCCACTCTTCACCTCCCAGGGGGGAAACTGAGGCAGGCAGCCCTGGGACCCAGGGCTGTCCTGTCCTGATGGCTGACCTCCAGGCATATACTATGCCTCTTCTGAATTAATAAAGTGTGTCCCCCAAGACACAGGTTCAGTCTTCATCCCCCACTCCTGTGAAGGTGACCTCACTTGGACACTGGGGCTTTGCTGACGTCATCAAGTCAAGACGAGGTCACTAGTGTGGGCCCTAATCCACTGACTGGTGTCCTCATAACAAGATGGAGGTTTGAAGACCCCGAGAGGCCCAGGGAGGAGACAGCCACATGAGGACGAAGGCAAGATGGAGTGAAGGGTGCACAAGCCAAGGCCGGCCAGCAACCATAGAAAGCCGGGAGAGGGGCAGGGGACAGTCTCCCCCCGGAGCCCCCAGAAGGAACCAGCCCCGCCAACTCCTTGATTTTGGACTTTTGGCCTCCAGACTATGAGAGAACGCATTTCTGCCATTTTAAGTGACCGAGTCGGTGGTAACTTGGCATGACAGCCCCCGGATACTCATACTGGGCCCCACTAGAAGGTCATGTTGGTCTCAGTGAGAAAGCGGTCCACACTTCCGAAAAGCAGCTCTCTCCAGCCAGTTTCCCGGCTGACCCCCCCACTCCACCGGCCCACTGGGAGGGGCCTGCATGAAGCCCCCAGGGAAAAGCAAACGTCTCCAGGAATCCCTGCACCTGCCCAACATGGAAAACACGTTACTTACAGGGGGGCCCTTGGGTCCAGGGAAACCGGTGGGTCCTTGGGGTCCGTTGGGTCCCTGGGGACAAAGCACAACCAGCTGAGCACAGAAGTCCTTTCCCCAATGCATGGGGGCCCAGCGCCCCCCACCACCGTCTTCCCGATTTGTGGGTTCCCTGAGCAAAATTTCTCTCTGCTCCCCTGGACCCATTCTCCATTTATTCCAGCCCCATCCTCACCAACGTGTAAAAGGAGGTCAGGCTGGGAGCTGAGGGGGCCAGCACGGGGCCGAGGGCCCAGGTTCCTGACGGCTCAGCCACCTCTGAGCCCCAAGACCAGGGCCAAGGGCAGGGGATTGCCGACTTCAACAGGCAGGAGACTTCACTCCCAGTGAAGGCTACCACTGACCTTGAGGGAAACCCTCTCCTCCAGCAGGGTCAAAGGCATGCCTCCCTCGCCCCCAGCCCACCCTGGGAAGAAATGGACAGGGACATTTCCCAGAGATGCTCACCCGTTCACCCGGTGGGCCGGCCGGGCCATCGCCTCCAGAGTTGCCCTAGGGAGGGAGGGACAGAGCAAGAAGGGCTTTATTATTATCCATAGCACTGCTGCTCTTGGGAACGCGCTCATTGCAGAAGAATGCACGGTGGCCTCTGGTGGGCACATCCAGTTAGCCTGGGGGCGGGCCGGCTCTGCACCCCGCCAACCAGAAGGCCCCCGGCCCCGGTGGGAACGCACTTGGGAACGGCGACCCGGCGGGACAGGGAGGGCCTGCTGGGCGGCCGTGCGTTTCTATACGGAGAATCGGGGGAGTTGGCGACAGTGCCCTTGGCGGGAAGTGGGGACGTGTGAGACAGGCTCAGGTCCTCTCCTGAGGCAGAAGAACTTTCTTTCAATTTCTGGCAAAGCTCTCTCTATAGCTTCCAAACATTCTTCAAGAAAAGAAATAGGGCCTCCCTACCAGAACTGGATGGTGGGGTACCCAGATGGTTTGGCATTTGTGCGAAGCCCGGTGCACCCAGCCTCCTAGGGCCTGAGGCTGCCGTCTCGGAGGTTCCAGTGTTGGGGGCCCTTCCTGCCTCTGCTCTCGGGGTCAAGGCACATGATTCCATTCAACCTGACCTGTCCGAGTGCTGTTAGACCAGCTCCTTCTCAAGGAAATGTCTTTCTTTCTTTTTTTTTTTTTTTTTTTTGTTTCTCCAAATGAAAAGGCCATGATGACCCACAGGTGCATGATTGTGGGTAGCATGGCAGGCACCCCAGAAAACACTGAAAACCTACCTTGGGGCCAGGCTTCCCAGTGATGCCCCGGGGGCCTCGTTCACCCCGCGGACCCTGCGCAGGCAGGAAAGAGGAAAGGTGAGCTCGAATCATCCCAGCCCTCGAGACCTCCCTCCCCCTCCCACCGAGCGCTCCCTCTCCTGGAAACCCTGAGGTGGTTACCGTCGGGCCTCGTTGACCCCGTGGTCCCGGCTTCCCAGGCGTGCCCTAGAACCAGAGAAGGGGCTGGTCAGTCACTCGAGACACGTGCCATGGCCTGGGCGCTGGCCGTCTCCTGGGTTATGGGGAGAGCGCTCAAAGACAGAAGCGAGGAAGACCCTGTCTCCTTATCTCTGCTTCTACAGGAGAGTTTTCAGGCCGAGGCACTCACTGCACATTCAATACACAGAGCTTTGTATTCCCACTCAGGCCTGCAGAAATCCAATTTTCTTCCAGCAGCCTGATGGATGTTTACCACCGCTATCTGGTTTCCTTTCTGCAAGTATAGATGCCCCCTCCGCTCGCCCACCCGCCCTCTCCCTCTCTCTCTCCATCTCGCTCTCCCAGCGGCGGGGGTGGGGTGGGGGGGTCATTATTGCAAGAGAAGAGAAGAACGTCAACCCCTTTCATACATAATTTACTTTTGCTACAGTTAAGAATATTAGCCATTAAATTTTCAACAGACTCCGCAGACAAGCAAACTTGCAACTCAATATATAAATCATATACCCAAAGTCATTTGCTTCTCTTCTAATAGAATTTGGACTCCTTTTTCTTGTCGTCGTTGTTTTGCATTTTCCAAACCAAGGAAAACAGATGCGCTGCATTTTTTTTTTTCTCTCCGAAGCAAAGCTCTGATAGCTGGTAAACACAGTTTACCTACGGCGTGTGGAAGCGGCAGGCTGAACGCCACCCCGGTGTCGCCACCGCCTCTCGACTGATTTTCCAGAATCTTATCCCACTTTCTAAAGATAACACCGAAGACAGAGCTGTGTTGCTAAAGGCCGGCCACCTGACATGCCGCCTCTCACCATCTCTTGCTTGTTTGCTGCCAAGATGAAAACCGCTTTCTGCAGCCTCCCATCTTGAAATGAATGTATGATGGGATAATTATGTTGCATTTTAACAATGCACTCTGGTTTCCCTGCTTTAATTATACGGCAATATCCTTTGGCTTCAAATAAATGTTTGCATACAAAAACTAATGAAGCATTTGCTTTCTTCCAACGGTAGACTTTCACCAGTGTGGACGCCGGGGCCGGCCCTGGATGCTGCTTGATGTTTGTGGGTGTGCCCCAGCTTCCACCCAAACCCCCACCCTCGGCCCCAGCCCGCTCTCGTCCCGCAGAGATGACCCACCCCGGAGCAGACAGCAGGGGAGTCCCAGCCGTGGCGCACCCGGGCCTCCCGGGTCTTCTTTGTAAACTAAGCCAAGACAGAGAGGCATGGACGCTGGTGGACAGAAAGTGCCCCATCCACAGGCTCCTCTGTGGCTTGCCTGTGAGCGCCTGTCCTCACGTCCTCGCCGGGGAGACACAGGCAGCCCCAGAAACAGCCCTGTTCGAGCCGAGAAGCCAAACGCAGGTGGCGTCTCAGGACTCTGGTCCCCCTCGGCCACCAGCCCCGCAGAGCCGCCCTCCTGGTCAGCAGATGGCTCAGGATCGGGGAGGAATAGGCTCCACCACCAGCACCAGGAACTTCTGCTTCTCACCACCTTCCCCACGGCTCTCGTCCGAATCTCGATGATTTCCATCTGGGACTCTCAGGGAGGACGTTTTAAAAGCAGCCAGCGCCATCAGTCAAGCAGCAAGATCGTCAGTCAAGTGGCAAGATCGCACCGTGCTCCACGGGGTGGCTTTGAATCCCGGGGATACCACCCCTTCTCATCTCCTCCACCTGCTCACCATCCTCTCATCCCTGGGACAGCCCCTGGCCCTGAGCCCCGCTCTGCCCCCCACTCAGGCCCGCTCCTCTCGGGCATCTGTCCGTCCCTGACCCCTGCCTACCTCCGCAGTGACCCCTCCCTGCCCATCCTGCTCTGTTTTGCTCCTAGCACACACTGCCATCTGCCACGCCATCCACTTTACTTACAGATTTGCCCACTGCCCCCACCTCTAGAAGGCAAGGTCCACAGGGCAGGGACCTGGGCTTCTCCTGCTGTATCCTCAGGGCTCCAAGAGGACCTGGGACACGGGGGCAGGGGAGGTGCTCCATGATTGCTGTTTGAACGGATGGATGGATGGACACGGTGACGGGATACCAAGAACAACCCCACAAGTTGGTTTAAAGGGGCGGTGACCAGCCGGACTGCCACAGCCCCTGGAGGGTTGAAAACCACAAGGGCACGGGGAAGGTCACTGCCCCTGGAAGACAATGCCTCCTTCCTTCCCTGGGGAAAGTTCCAGAATACAGACATCTCTCTCTGGAGGAGGCGCCCCGTGGACGTGCGTAATCAGGGCTCCTCTCCCTGCAGGAACATGGGTCCTCCGCCGCCTGTGGGGACTAGGGCATGGGGAGCCCATGAGCCGAGCAGCGAACGGTGCGGGTCTCTGCCAGGACGTGCATATAAAACCGCGCAGGACGCTGGTTCGCTTGTGCGCAGTGCCGTCTCGGACACTTCCCAGGGACAGATTCGGCTGTGTTCCTCCAGATGCCATGTCCTCTACTTGCCCCTGTGTCCCCAGCCCCCAGGAGGGGCACAGGGACTATTTCTCTCCCACGATGAGTGGACGTGCTGGCCGGTCCGGTTTGGTCGTGGCCCGAGCCATTCCCTTTTGTCAAAGTTCACATCTTTGTCATCCGGGCCCGCCCCCACCGCGGTGGCCACCGAATACAGATATCCCCACACACAAGCTGCAAAATCCCTGGAAATTCCCAGCGTAGATGGTTTCCTCGGGGCGTCCATGCTTCAGGGCCTGGGAACCATGAGCTCACCAGAGCAAGCCCCTGGCCCCACACTGCCCTGCTCTCCAAACACCTCAGTTTCCTCTGTGTCCCCGGAGACCCATGGCACTGACGCATGAGGACAGTGGCCCTTGGGGGCTCGGCGGGGGGAGGGGACCCTGGCATCCATCCGGCCTTCTGAGCCCAGGGGTGGGAGGCTGAGCAGCTCGAGGGGCAGGGAGAGGGCAGTGGGGCTTGGACCAGAGTGCAGCCCCAGGTCGCCGGCCGGGCCTCCACAGCTCCACAAGACCCAGCCCCTCAGGGGTTGTGGTCAAATCACATGGACATGGGTTGTGGTCAAATCACAAGACCGAATGCTGAATGTCATGACCCCCTTGGAGAGTCTCACTGCAGGGTGGTGTCAAAGGTCATGAGGCCTCCTCCAGCACAGGAACCATCCCCTTGTCACCCCACGCTTCCTAGTGCCCTCTGTGAGTATTCCAGAGGACAGCCTTCCCCAAAGACATCTGTCAGACTCTCCCTAAAAGGAAGAAGCAGATACACAGACAGGTAGGGAGGTGGGTAGATGAGGGATACACGGACAGACAGACAGGGAAGAGCCACACAGAGAGAGACACACGCAGATGTAGATCCAGACACAGACAGGATCTACGTGCCGATACACAGCAGAGAGACAGATCCAGACCCAGACCCAGATGACAACAGTGCCCCTGTGTTCGCGCTGGGCTTGCACCGAGAGCGGTCCCTTGTTCCCTTTTCTTGTGAATCGGGCAGACACGTTTGTTTACACGGGTTCGGCTGCCTTGACGTCTCTCTCTATTTTCAGGAGAGCTCACGGTCTCCGCTCAAACACAGTGGGACAGTTTGGAGCAGGTGCTCCGAGGAGGTGGAGGCCTCCACCTGTGCCAGGAACTCCAGTGTGGGGGTGGGGGGCTGTCCCAGGACATGCAAAAGCTGCAGTCCTTCTGAGGCCTGGGGTTCCCCCCAAGGCGTTGTCCGCACACATCTCACCGACCGGCCCCTCTGTCCCCACACGCCTGTGGATCCTGTGTCCCGAGGGCAGCAATCAGGCTGCATCATGCAAGCTCCCTGCGGGAAGGCCTGGGCCAGCAGGGAGTCAGGATGGTGCAGGGGGGTGGGGGGGGGCATGGCTTCCCCCCGCCAGCCCCTCAGAACGCCGAAGTTCACGCTGACGACAGAGGGGACCACGGCGCACCGCACTGGGTAGCTGCCCTGTGACTACGGCAGCCGGGGAGTAACGAGGGGGAGGAGCTTCCTGAATTTGGATCAGCCCAGTGGGTGACATACAAAGAAGGAGGAAATTCCTTTTTCTCCTTCCCTTCCTTTTAAACTTAGCCTGGAGGAAAAATCACTTGGGTGGAAAGGGAAGAATCCGGGTTTCACTAATGACTGGAGGAGTGTTGGAGTGTTTATTAGAAAGCTCTATTCCCCCCACATGCTTTCCTCTCCTGCTGCCCTTCCTACCCCACCACCACCCAGCCCCATGTGCAGGAAGAGCCTCTGGGGCTTGGAGCCGAAGGCCACGAGCTTAAGGTCAGCTGTCTGGAAAGCAGTTCTGGCAGCAAAGTGGGTAAAAATAAACAAGACGTACTAGAAAATATACCCATTAAATACCCAGGCAGCAGAACAAGCCACCGGATCAGAGGTCAGGCTAGCCTTACCCTGCCACCCTTCTCGCCGTTGGCACCAGGAAAGCCAGGAAATCCAATAGAACCCTGAAAGAGAGGTAATTAATGAAGAAGCATGAGAGCTGGGCCAGAGGATGAGCCAGGCTGCATGTGCCAGGCTGAACAGCCCCAACACAAACTCTACCCACCTCCAACCCACCCATCCATCCACACATTCATCTATCCATCTATCCATTCATCCATCCATCCTTCCATCCATTCATTCATCCACCCACCCATCCATCCATCCATCCATCCACCCATCCATTCGCCCATCCACTCACCCACCCATCCATCCACCCATCCACTCATTCACCCATCCATCTGTCTTTCTGTCTCCTGTCCATCCATCCATCCACTTACCCACCCATCCACTCACCCACCCATCCACTCATCCATCTATCCATTTACTCATCCATCCAACCATCCATCCACCACTCACCTACTCATCCACTCATCTATCCATCCATCCATCCATCCATCCACCTACCCACACATCCCCTCATCCATCCATCCATTCACCCACTCACCCATCCATCCACCTATTCATCCATCCACCCACAAATCCATCCATCCACCCATCCATCCAACCATCCATCCACTCATCCACCCACCTGTCCATCCATCCCCCCAGCTATCCATCCACCCATCTAACTATCCACCAATCTGTCTACCCATACATACATCATCCATCCATCCATTCACCCATCCACTCATCCATCCACCCATCATCCATCCATCACCCGCCCACTCAATAAATATTTCCTGAGCATCTCAATAAATATTTCCTGAGCATCATTAGAGTCCAAATCTAAAAACCAAAGCTGTCTTAACCATGCTTCTCTTTTCTCCCTTTCTCTACACCCAGGTCTTCAAAACACTGGTATTTGGGAAGAACAGGGCGCACAGACTCCTGAGATGAACTGGAGATGACGTGTGAATCTCACGTTTATGATATTTTGTTTACTGTGCCTTGTTGTCATGTTTTGTCATCTTCCCAGAGTACCTCTAAATAAAGCATGGCAGCTTATAAAGTCAGAAATCAATGCAAATTTATGCACTGGCTGTAGCAACTAACAGCTATTTCTTTCTAGAGACCTACAAGGGGCATGTAGACAAAAGATGAACTCAGGACTTTGATGTGGCGAATATCCAGACACCTACCGGGTGAGCTTCCCGTGACATGAAGGCGCCCCCCCACCCCTCACATACACGGGAGGTGGTGACTATCTTCAGTGGGCCCCTACTCTCCACGTGGCTCAAAATCCTGACCCGAATGTGTGCTTAGACCAGGAAAAGCTCACAAATGTCCAAACCTTGCACTTTTCACAGGAGCTGAGCGTGGCCCACCGACCCCTATGTCCACCTACCAATCCGGGCTGGAGACTGTCACAGATACCTGGCTTCAGGTCCCACAGAGCTCAGTGGCTGCATCCAGTCACTCCCAAGGACTTCCAAACCAGCCAGGCGGCTTCTAAGTTCTACCCTTGCCTTCCAAGGACACTGCCTGAACTTGATCCACACACCCCCAAACTTCTCTCGACTCTGCCCCCCGAGGGACATGTACTTCAGGAGAGAAAATCTGTCCATCAGCCCCTCTTCCTCCAAGACGCGGTGGGCACCACATGACAGCCACGTCCAGCGTGCCACTTTCGGACACGAAACAAATTCCTGCTTCACAGCAAACTGTCTCCCTGCAGATGAGGTGCGGCTCCTTCCACGGAAGGACTGCTCTTTCCTGAGTCAGAATGGGATACCCAGCAGGGCAGCCAGCCCCCAGGGCCCTTCCCCTTAATGAGACTGAGCCTGGAAGTCTGGAGAGGCACTGAAGCCCCGGGAAGTAGGACAACACAGATGCAAACCTGGGGAGACAGGGGCTCTCCTCCACCACTAATTATGTCTCCAGTGCAGGCGGCTGGTTATTTTTTAAGGAAGAACCATGAATAATAAAAGCTGAGATTTGAAAAAAAACAATGTTTTAAATGATTTCCAAAGCCTCGAGGAGCTGTTTCACTTAAAGCAGAACATGATTTTCATATAAGGAAGGTTTCATCTCTCTTTGACACTCAGTTACAAGCAAATAACCTTCCAATCTCCAGGGTGAAGCAGAGGTGAGCGAGCCTGCACAGCGCTCGGTGTAGAGAAAGCAGCAGGCACAGGCACTGGGGACCCCGCGTGCAGCCCTCAGCTCCGGCTGCCTTTGCCCCATTCTCTGAAAGGCTCAACTAACGGTCCCAGCACCTCCTTCCAACTCGGCCAGACTAATGCAGAAGGCTGTGAACAGGGCAGAACTTGGGGTGGGGGGGACAGAGTAGCCTCCCCAGGAACGGTGACCGGGCGAGAGGGGGCAGGGCAAGCAGGAGCCCTGAGAACACCTGACATGCTCATAGATTACCTTGGGCCCTTGTCTTCCTGGGTAACCCGGTAATCCCGGCACTCCGAGTTTTCCCTGGGGAGAAAGAAGGAGTTGCGTTATCTGGCCAGCACCGTATTTCTCAATCCATTTTCTCTGAGCGGGGAAAGCCGGCATGTGTCAGCAGGGGCCGGAGCAGGATGCGGTTTCCAAAGACCGAAGGACTTGGAGAGACCCCTGCCTGCCCCCTGGGATGGTGTCTCCCGAAAATCCTGCCCTAACTAAAAGCAAAGTCCCCACAAGTAGAGAAGACAGCATGGCTAAAGCAAAAGCAACTGGAGACCAATCTTCCATAAAAGGAACCCTTTATCTTTGAGATTCTGTTTAACCCTTTTATAAAAGAGTCCTAGCCTTGGGGAAAGACAGGGCGGATGTCTGGGGCACTCTGAGAGCCCACTCCTGTGCCAGGGCCGAGGGGGAGGGTGGGGCAGCCCCGAAGGGCAGCGGTAAGGACAGCTGCAGGAGTCCCCACATGAAAGACGAAGCCGGGGTTGCTGGGGCTCACAACCCAAGCTCTGGGAACCTCTGGAGGAAGGAGCTCTCCCAGGATGCTGGCAAAGTGCTCAGAAAGACCCAGCTCAGGACGAGAAAAGGATGGACCTGTCAACAGATAAATCCCTTGGGGAGGTTGGTCAGATCACGCCCATCCCCATCTGGGGGCCTCAGCCTGGCGGAGTTACAGGCTGGACAGCCAAGGCCATCAGGAGGGCCTGTCCCCGGGGGATGGTGGGAGCATCCCAAGTCACATACCTTCTCCCCAGGGGGTCCCAGAGGACCAGGGTCGCCATTCGGACCTCCACGACCCTTCGGGCCTTCGGGGCCATCCTCTCCTCTAGGACCAGGGGGGCCGATTTCCCCCTGCAAGTCAGAAAAGAGAAGGTGAGGGAGAACCCCCAGTCTCATCCCCCACCACACGACTCCCACGGCCCTTCTGGGTCTGAGAGTCCAGGTCCCGTGTAAGACGGGGCTGTAGGAGCCGCTCAGCCCGCTCAGCCCAGCAGGCGGCTCAAGCAGATGGAAGGTGTTTGGGTCGGACAAGACCAGAGCAGCGTGCAGCAAGCTACAGGGCTCTGCTGAACGGCCACGCCGTCCCTCTGCACAGAGGTGGGTGGCTCTCTTCTCAATGCCACATGCTTCTGCTTCCCAGTTCCCTTCTCCAAACGAGCCCCTCCCGGGTGAGATAACCGGTTAACACGGGAGCTCTGAATCACTACTTCCCCAAATACAGCAGAATAGCAATGTGCAGGGGCCTGCTTTTTCCCTTGAAGGCCCAGGAGGCAGAGGGACAGACCACAGCCCCTGGCTGGGCAGCTGTCTGGGCATGGCTGGCACACAGAAGACCATGGCACATGTCCCAGAGATGACAGGGTCCCCATACTGCCCCACCCAACTTGCCCACGGTATGGATGGGGAGGCCTGGGCCCAGACAAGCGCGAGGGTCTGGGGGCTTGCTGAGGTCAATAGCAGCACCCCGGCTGAGCGCCCACCCTGGCTCTTTGCCCAGTGCTGAGTCTCCCTCTGATCGCTGGCTCCCAGGAGCAGCCGTGGGGCAGCTGTACCACCCACAACAAAAATGCGCACCGCGCGGATGAAGACCAATAGCTCCCCTATTTGTAAGGCCCAGTGTGTCTGCAGGCCCAGGTCCCTCAGTTCCTAACAAGTGTTTTTCTCCATCAACAAAAGAGTCCTTCACACATTTACTGAGCACGTAGAAAATGCCCAGTGCCGGGTGGAAATTTCTCTCGGGGGGAAATTAAGACCAATGCCTCCAGCTCCTTGGCTGAGGAGGGGTCCCGGCTCCCAGTCCCACCCTCACCTAATTCCAACAGCGGGCCCGCTCTCGGAGCCTGGCATGTGCCTGCCTATCGTCTTTAGTGCAATCTCTTTTGAAAATGCATCCTCGTAATATGGGCCCCAAATGCAGGCTACTGCAGCGTTAGAGACAGAATAAAAAGCACTTTGACCAGCCAAACAGAGAGGCCCCTCCGATGTGGGGAGTCGGAGTCCTGTCACCATGGAGAAAGTTCTAGAACGGCTGTGTTTAGCAGGAACATAACTGGGACATAACTGTGAAACGCATCTTTCTCTTTTATTCCTCCTCCTTTGATAGAAACCAAGATTGCTTCTGCCTTTGGAGGTTGGGACACCGCGCCAAGCGTGTGGGACTCTCACGCCCTGGCGTGTTCTGAAGAGGCACCTGCAGTCCCGGCTTGTCAGGGAGTAATTTCGGCAGCCGCGTGACAGCCCTGTGTCTGCTGACAGCCGTCGTCCAGGTGTGTGTCTGGCTGCCACCGTGGCCGTGCCCACCGGGCGGCCCAGGCACCTGGCTCCCTGCTGCCCAGGCTTGGGCTCACTCTGAAGCTGGAGGGAACCTTCAAAGTGCCCGCACCGCGGTGTGGCAGCCGCCCGCTCCCCGGACACTTCCTCCCGCGTCATCTGCACCACCCTCTCCTCATTTAGATGAAAACGCAGCCGGTGGCTTTCTGCTGGGCGCCTGCCATGTGAGCAAGCCCCCTCCTCCCCCAGCACCGACTGGCTTCCTCTGGAGTGGAGGTGAATTATTCATTAAAAAGAATGGGTTTGCTGCAGCTTCTGCTAGGCCAGGATGAGGTTACAGAACACAGGAGCTGCTCAGGGTCCTAAAAACACGCAAGAATGCTTGGCAGACCGAGATGCTGTGTGGGGGTGGGCAGGGACCCCGGCCCTCCCTGGTCAGAGGGCATGTCTGCAGCCCCTTCCCCTCTGCCCCCCACCACGCCCCCACCCTTCTGAGACAAAGGAACTGCTCTGCTGTCTCGAGTGTCGGCCGAAACATGACAAGTCTCCACCGAGCCACTGTGCAGGGTGAGGACATAGGGCACAGGGGCCAGATGACCACAGGTGACCCCAATAACGGGGGGTTAATACCAGAAGAGAGCCGCCAGGGCTCTGAACCAGAAATGAGGGGCCAGTGGGGGGGGGCATGCACAGAGCCAGGCCCCTGGGCCCCCAGCTGTCCCCGCCTGAGGGCCAGGACCCCCACAGAGGCTTCACCGAAGGAGAAGCTGTCCTGTGGCCCCAAAAACCCCAGCCCCGCCCCTGGCACCTCCCCATGGCCCCGACACCACCCCCTGCCCCGACACCCCCAAAACACTCACCCGATCACCCTTGATGCCCATGTCTCCTTTAAACCCAGGAAAACCATCTTCACCCTGAAAAGGAACAAGACAATGCCTGGGCTGCGTGAAAGAGCCCACCTCCCGGATGGCCTGTCCCCAACACTCAGCACAAGGCCCCCAGCAAGCATGGGCCGGGCCGGGGGGGGGGCTTCTGAGTGCACGAGCCATCCCTCGTGAAGGGCATCCCACTAACCCTCCGCGGTCGTGGGGCCAAGCTCACGATCCGCGGCCCAGCGCCCCCTGCACAGCTGGGCATAACTGGCCCCTGCGCCCACAGCTGCATCCGGTCCGGGCATCGCCGGGGCCCAGTAACCGCTGACCAGCGAGCACCGGAGGGGGGCTGCAGGGAAGAGGCCCCACAGAAGCCAGGACCCGTGAGAGCTGTAGGCGAGGGAAGGGCCTGGGGCTCGGGCAGGCCTGCCGTGGGCCCAGGCCTCAGTGACACAGTCCTGCGTTTTCTGGGCCAGTGGGACACGTTCCTGCTAGTTGTGAATTTGGGGATTCACACATGTCAATGGCCTGCTGTCCACTCGAGTCCCCACGGAGACACCCTCAGAGACCCTCAGGTGGTTTGCCCAGGGCCACCTGGCTTGCCCTTCTCTCCCAGGGTCCAGGCCCTGCATCCTGATCTCATTCGCCCATCCAGGGCCTGGTCCTCAACACCCAGGCTGGCCAGGGGCTCATACCCAGAGGGAGGCAGCTTTCTGGGACGGGGCGAGAACTCGTCCCTCCCCAGGCCGCCGTGACTCGGTTAAGTGCCAGGGACTCATCCGCAGCAGCTCAAAGGGTGCCACGATTCCGGGAGGTGGTTCCTCACCCCCTTCCCACCCCAGAACTGACTCAGGGACAGCGCAGGGACCCTCTGGGAGAAGAGGCCTGCCCCATGCCATCCAACCCACATTCTCTCAAGCAGCCCTGTCTCTAGCTAAAGGACAAAAGTGACAAGACAAACGTGGCGCTCTGGGGGCTCTGAGCAGCCCCTCCAACAGGACACAGGAATTTGGGGAGATGGGACCTGCTGGAGGGGACATGGTCTGCCCTGCAGGGAGAGTGCATGGCCCTGACCCACCGGCCCTCCATCCCTACGCTTCAGATGCCCCAGAACAAGGGCTCAGAGGTCTGCCTTGCCCTGGCTGCTCCCCAGAGGGAACTGAGGCAGCCCATCTGTGTCCGCGCCTTCCACCAGGCAGCCGGCTGAGCAAACGCACAGCATGGAGGGTCCGGCTTCCCTGCCATCCCCGTCCAGGGCAGCCACGTGATGAGCCACCTCAGGACTGGCAGGTGCCGCAGGGGAGGACCCATGCCTGGAGCAGCCGGAGGCCATGGGGGCACTGCTTTCCCTCCGCTCCCGGCTCCGCTGCAGCATGAGGGGCTGCCCCTCCCCCTGTGAGGCAGGAGTGGGGCGTGGGGCATCCATGGCCTCTGCAGGTGAGGGGCGGGCTGTGTGCTGGGCCAGAGCCATGGCCTTGGGCAGGGGTGCAAAGCCCCAGCCCCTCAGCCCCGCCAGGAGGGACACCCATAGCCTATCCTCTTCGACTGGGTTTTCCTTTTGCAAACAGTCTGGCCCTCAGGGTGCGTCCAGTCCCTGCCGCTCAGAGGCCACAGCAGTCTCAGCTGCGTCGGGCACTGTCACAGTGGAGCCACCCGCCCGAACCCCGCTCTGGGCTGCGTGCGCCAGGCGGCCACGGCAGGAAGGAAGGGGCACTCACCTTCTCGCCCTTGGTGCCCTTCAGACCACGGATGCCATCTGCCCCCTGTGCAAACACAAAGGGAAGGGAGTGAGTCAAAGCCTCTCCAGAGCTCTCAAAAAGAAAGGGTCTACGCCCCCAGTACCAAGGAGGGTGAGGGCTCAGCCGCCCCAACCCAGGCAAGCTCCTTCGTGCTCCCAGTCTCAAAGGAAGGGCTCCGTGGGCTCCCAGAAACACCTCCCATCCTCGCACCCACGCGAGGCCCCCCGTGCCAGTGATTCCCAGATGGCCTCCACTGACATCCCACCCTCATCCAGAAACATCTGCCTCTCTGAGGTCTGGGGAGCAGGTGGGACGCGAGGCCTCGGCATGTGCTCTGGAATCAGGTCCCGGCCCCGGCTCGGTGGCCTCTGACTCGTCCCAGGTGCCTGGTGTCTCAGTTTCCTCATTTGGAAAGTTGGGGTGAAGACAAGCATTACCCTGTTACTGCTGGTGGGAGGGGAACGCCGGACAAGCCCCCAGGACGTGCCCCAGCACACAATGTCTGCTCAATTACCAATAGTAATGCGCTCCTGTCATTCTGTACTATTAACACATGATCATAGGTATAATCATGCTAATTACCAATTAATAATAATAACAGCACTGCTGACAATAATCAGCTCAGGACGTACCTCATCTCTGTGCCAAACAAGAACTGTAAGGAGGGAGGACATGTCCTCTTCCCTCTGACACCCCCCCACCCCCTGCGCCAGCGCCGTCCCCAGGCCAGGTAAAGCCATCCGTGGAACGGAGTTAGGTGGCCTCCGCCTGCGCCCTCCGAGCAGGGAGCAGAACTGACCGCCGACTCCAGAGGCCTGCTGCCCGCAGGACCCCAGAGAGAGGCCAGGCCCCCATCTGGTTCCAGCTGAGGCTGCCGCCAGGGCAGCCGGGCCACCTCCCATGTCCCTCGGGTGGCCAGCAGCCCTCTTGTGGCAAGAACTTCACACAGACTGTGCGGTTTGCGCCTCTTCCCAGGGACTGAGGAGGGGGCCCTAAGCAAAGCTGGAGCCAGATGCGGAGCTCGGACTGGCCCGGGGGGCGTGGCCTCCCCTGGGGCCATCTGCCACCCAGACGCACCCCTGCTCTATCGGCCCCAGGCAGCCAGACATCTCAGGGCAGGGGGTGCACGGTTACCCTGAAACCCTGATGCCCTGGGGGCTGTGGCAGCTGCTTCCTCCCTCTTGCCATGCTGGTGGGTGGGCTTCCCCTGCCCACCCCTCCCAGACCTAAACTTCTACCATTTCACGACCCAGGTCCGAGGCCAGGGGAATGCGGCCCAGGGGACAAACAGACCAGGTCTCTGAGCCACGGCACTGCTGACATTTGGGGCTGGGTCACTTCGTCACGGGGGCTGCCCCAGGCAGAGCAGCGGTCTTGAGCAGCATCCCTGACCTCTAGCGATCAGATGACAGTAGGATCCCCCAAGTTGGGACAGTCAAAAATGTCCCCCGATGTCCCCCAGGGGGGGCACAAATCCACCCTGGTTGGTTGAGAACCGCGGGACGGCAGCATCCACTGTGGCCCCCGGGGGCCAGTCCTGGGGGACAGAAAACAAAGGGGCCAAGAGAGGGACAAGGCTTTGCCCAACGCCTCGAGAGAGTTTGTATTTAGGGTCTTCACCAGCCGGCCCGGCTCCTGCAGACTCGCTGAGCAGTGGATGTGACTTTGCTGACAGTCAGGCCTACACAGATAGCCCTCAGGAAGTTCGGGGACATGAAAGCACACGGAGGGGCCCTTCCCCAGAAGGAAGGCAGGACTTGGTGGAGAAGAGCCAGGCCTCCCTTACCGAGGGCTGGCCATCCCTACCAGTGACAGCTGGCCACCTCTCCGCCCGGCACCGTCACCTCCCTTGGGGGCCTGCTGCCCCTCAGGCTGTGAACACCACTGACAGTTTCCAAAACCCGGGGAAGGAGAATCTATTTCTCCAATGAAAAGAGCGTTCAGCTTTGCTTTTCCTCCCACTCTCCGCTTCCAAGTCTAACTGGATCACTCGTGGCATGAATGAATTTTAATCAGATAGACAAGATAAGAGCATCCTCCATAAACATTTTAAAGCAAACACCTTTCAGCACACAGACACAGCGTTATGCAATTAGCTGTGTATGGAGCTGGTAGATGCTTTTGTTCTACGACAAGAATTTGTAAAATAAACATTCGGGAGCTCACATCATCAGCATTTCTGCTAAAAAATCATCCTTGTAAGTAAGACTCATTAGGCGTGCTGGTAAGAGCCTGCTTCGGGGAGAAACCAGGCCCTCCTAGGGCTCCTGGCCCCGGGGAAGTCTGCCCGCGGCGGCTCGGGCCCTCGGCAACCCGCGATTCCTGGGACACGTAGCTGGGCGCCTCGGGGTCCCGCCCGGGGCCCTTGGTTCACAATAAGCAGGTCTGGGTCTGAGTCCTGACTGAGGCACCGATGTTAGGCTAACTAGGGGCACATGACTGAGCCCTAAGGTCTTGGCTTCTCCATCCTCCACACCGCAGGCCATCCACACACTCCTGATGCACAAGAATGCTGGGGAGCATTACGCATCCGGAACGATGCGGATCAGGTGCAGGAGCCAATGGGTGTGTTGGTGCTGAAGGCTCAGGCTGAGCTCGCTGTGTGTATACATATGTATGTATTTCCCTTCACAGCAGGTTAAAATCATTTTGAAGGAAAGACTCCATTAGCTTTCTCCAAGCCCCAGAATCACCTAGAGCTTTCCGACGCTACGCCCTTGTTGTTCTCGGAGAAAGCAGAACACCACCACCCCACCCCCCGGCCCAGCGCACGTCCCTCGGGGCACCTCCCTCTCCACATAAACGTGCCCGACGTGTCCAGAGAGCTGGCATGACTGGAGATTACATTACACGACTCAAAGCAAACATGGTTAGCTCTGGAGGAACAGACGGGGCCCATGCGTTGGGTATTGCTCCGGAGCTCTGTGCCCCGTTTAACCAGGTTCCAGGAGGCTTTCAGTGGCAGAAACGCAATTGTGGATAAATGGACACCTCCCACCAACTCCCCCCGCCACTGAGGCGCTCGGTCTGCCTAGGTGTTATCCATGGGGACGGGCTCTCTCTCCGGACGTGCAAAGGCCCCGGAAGCCTGCATGCCAGGCTCTTCACCTCAGCTGAGGTGTGCGTCCCTGTAGGGCTTGGGAGGGAGTGGGCTCTGGGTGACAAAGAGAGCAGCGTCCCAACAGATGGACAGACGGCCACGGTCCTGCTGGGTTGTCACAGACGTGCCAGAGACATCCCCTGCTCGGGATCAGCCCCTCCTGGCCCCCGACGGTCACTCCCCCGCCTGCCCGGGACCTCTGTCCCAGGATCCCACAAGCCCAGGAGGGCCAGGGCTGCCGTGCCCTGCTAGCCCAAACTTGACCTCCAGGAAGCCGTGAAGCAGCAAGAATCTCACCTTGACTCCTCGAGGACCCGGATAGCCGATTGGGCCCTGGGGGCCAGGTGGACCCTGAAACCAAAGGGGAAAGACCATTAGCTCTGTCTCAGGTGGGCAGGCATGGCTGTGTCCGCCTGGGTGCTCCCCGCACAGCCAGAAAGCTTCCCTTCCACCAGCAAACTCCCCCTGCTCTGAGCAGAGACGACATCCCAGATCAGACCCTCAGAAGAGGCTCCTCAGGAGATACACAGGACCTGCTCCCAGGGGACCCAGCCCCCCCAGGAAAGCAGAAGTACAGGCTGTGTCCCATGATGAGAACACAAGGGACCAATCCAACTGCGGCCTCAGCCCAGCAGGTGGGGAGTAGGGGTGGGGCGGTGAGATGGGGAGGAGGCTCTGATGCTTTGGGAGGGCCAGGCTGCCGTGAAAGCAGCCTACTCCCAGCAGAGGCACCTCAGATGACATGGGACAGCTTCTGGCTGGGACAAGGGAACAAGGGCTGACCATCTGGGAGGGGAAGCCATTGACAGCCAAAGACAACTGTCCCAGCTCACTGAGCAGGTGTGGGCCCGGGGAGGGCCGGGAGAATGAAGGGAGTACAAGTGGACTTTGGCCACAAACAGGGCAGGAGGCAAGTCCCTGGGGTCTCAGACTGCCTGGAGACTCCATCCCACCTTTAGACCCCCACGTCCTGGACCCCAAACAAGCAATGGCGAAGGGTCACTCGGAGCCCCTGGCCCAGGACCTTCACTACCACTCAGCTCTTGTGTGGCCAAGATGATGGGAGTGCCACACCCCATATGCAGTAACCAAGGGTGGGGAGGGGTCACGGGGACCTAGATGAGTGGAGGTCCCCGCCCCCCCCGGCTGGGTCCCCTGGGCACGGACACCCGAGGAAGGGCCCAGCCGCCCCGCTCATTCCCTCTGAACCCACCTGGCCTCCTTTCTCTCCCGGAGGGCCTTCTTTGCCGGGGTGCCCCTGTCAGGAGAGAGAAGGCAGGCGTTAGTCGGTGGCCGCCCCCACAGCTGTTGTCACGTGTGGGAGGGGGAGCTGGGCCCCCCCATCTCCTTCCCCCACACCCTCAGCCAGAGAGGCTGGAAGTCAAAGGCATCAGATGGCAGCTGAGTGCGGAGGTCACTCCCAGCCGCGTGGCCCCGAGCCAGTCGTTCAGCCCTGACCCTCGGCTGCCCCCTCTGTGACGTGGGCTCCGTGGCAGGCCCAGCGACAACCCGAGCTGCCGTGGAGGAGAATGTGCTTGGACGCCCACGGGCAGGATCCGCACCCGAGGATGTCACCAGCCTAACTGACGCCCAGCCCACCTCCAAGAGCAGGTGAGCCGGAACCGTGGCCTCGGGCCCTCGCATCAGGGATTCTGAGCCGAACAAGGAGGGATGAAGTGGGACCAGGGGTCTGGACATGCTGGCCTCCGGACCAGCAGGTGCCACGCTGTTGGCAGGACCCACTCTCTCATGCTGGGAGACATGGGGGTGGGGGCAGGCTGGTGCCGGGACATAGACCACATCCTGTCATTCGGCTGGGGTCCCAGTGCATCCCTAAGTCTTCGGGCTGTTTGCCTCCCAGCCTCCCAGCTGGTGCAGGCTGAAGGGGACGACCTAATCCCACGATATGCGTTCAGAGCCAACGCCCAGCAGACATGGTCACGGCCCCCCTGGTCACTGCCCTGTCTACCTGAGCCCCAACCAATCCCATTCTCAGAAATGCGAGCTCTCTGACTTTCCAACCGAGGTCGGTCACTAGTTTTATGCCTTTGAGTTCATGAGGCAAGCCCAGAAATAAAAGCAGAAAGAGAAACACTTCACTGCTGGAAATACCCCAAGGATTCCAGTAAAGAGGCCGTGTAGTGTGGTGAGGATGCTGGCAGGGCAGCGTTGGATTCTAGGCCCGGTTACCCCCCACCCGCTGTGTGACCTTGAGGAAGTCACTTGCTCTCTCTGGGCCTCCACTTCCTCGTGTGTCAAAGGAGAGGGTGGACTAGGTGCTCTTTCAGCTTGAGTGTCCTAAGCATCGAGGACTCCATTTCTAGAACGCAGCAGCATTATGGGGACCTAAATCTCATCTCTCTGAATAAATGATTTGTGGGTGTTCCACTTTATTTGTATTAGTTGTACAATCAGATTTAACGCTGTTGCAAACAGCCTGCTCTGAGGGCCAGGCAAGCAGGGGGCTACAGGAGTTCCTCTGCAGGGCAGGGTGCCCTTAGGGAGCCTCGGAGCATGGGGAGTCTGGGGGTGCCCGCCTTAGGGGGAAATCAGGCACCAGACAGACCACACCTGCCGCTCTGGACCAAGGGGGACACGCCTTCCACCATGCTGCCTTCCCAAAACAAGGCTCACGGCGCCAGCGCCTCATGGGGCAGGGCTGGACCCAAACAGTGCCGAGGAGAAGGTGTCCTGATTCGGGGTGACTGGGTCGCAGTGGATCCTGCCCCCCAGCCACATGGCTTCTTGGGGGCATTTTACTCCAGCATATTTCCATTAAGGACCCCGGGGGCACGGGGAGGCCATCTGGGGGTGCTCGAGCCCCAGGCTCCAAGTGACACACACGCTGGGGGCAGAGCCCACATGGGTCCCTCGGAGGGCAAGTTTCGCCCTCCACGTGGTAATGTCCTCGCTCACGTGGTGCAGATGATCACGTGTCTGCCCCACAGCATCGCTACAGGGAAGGGAAAGAGCAGGTTTGCCAAGCTCTCAGGACTGCGCCCAGCACGGAGCAAACAGCCAACACGCGTCCACAATTATCGTAATTATTAGCATTATTTGAATGGAGGCTAAATGTCTTTAGGTGCATTTTAAGTTGTGTTTATAAAATGAGAGCAACTACATGGGGGGAAGCACAAAGCACACTTATTAAAATGTCAGAACAGAAAAATATTGAAAGGAAATACATCAAAATAAGAGATTGATTCTCCCCTAGGGAAAAGCCAGGCTGTCTCCCCTCCTTTGCCGTGTGTTTGCATTTTTGCAATACTCTGTAACGAGCATATAATGTGTAATGGAAAAATAATAAAGCTTAAGTTATGTGTATTTGATATTTTTCTGATTAAAAAAGTAATGTATGTTCTCTGTAGCCCATCAGGCAAGAGGCAAAACAGACGAGGTCCCTCATAACCTCACCGCCTGCAGCAACCCTGGCTAATTGTGCTACGGGTCCTCTGATCCACGTTCCGCACGCCGGAACACAAAACTGGCATCGCATGGTGTGGTTTTAATTTAATATTGCGCGGTGTGCCTTTTCTCATGTCACTGAATACTCGCCGAAAGTCGGTTTTTACTGGCTCCGTAATATTCCTTCGAACCATAATTCACGTCCCCGTTTCCCCGTCGTGGGCTCTCCGGGATGATTTAACCATGCGCTCCAGTATGTGTCGGCCCCGAAACACTCCCTCCTTCTGAAGGGCTTTAAATCAACCTTCCTTTCCGCAGCCGAAGCCAAACCCAACCAACTCAAGGGAAGAAGAAACAAAACCCTCTCTTTAAGGATGATCAACAGCCCCGCTGCCTCAGTAACAAGAGTGTGTCAAGGTCTCTATCCCTGCGGATTCACGGGAGACAACCGGCCGGCTCGCTGGGGCTGCGGCACCAGTCGCCCCCGCGGTGTCTGCCACGTGAAGCACCTGCGGCCGGCCACACTCAGCCGGGTCCGCGGGGCGTTCCTGTTACAGGTTCGAGTGTTCGTTGGGGGAAGAGAGATGCAGCCAATGGGCCCCACGGTGGGAAGAACACTGGAGGAGGTGTCAGTGTGGGGACGGGGCGGGGGTCTCCCCGGCGGAAGCAGTCAGGTCGGGGGTGGGGGTTTGCAGCCTGCCCCACCCCCAGCACCCTCTCCCCTGGGGCCGCTGCACAAGCTGCACGGGGAAGATGCACGTAAGGACGCCAGCCTCTCTGCTGTCACGGGTTGGGCCTTGAAGTTGGCGTCAAGGTGGTTTGTTTGGTTTTTTTTTAAGATTTTTTATTTATTTATTTGACAGCGAGAGACACAGCAAGAGAGGGAACACAAGCAGGGGGAGTGGGAGAGGGAAAAGCAGGCTCCCCGCAGAGCAAGGAGCCCGATGCGGGGCTCGATCCCAGGACCCTGGGAACATGACCTGAGCCGAAGGCAGATGCCCAACAACTGAGCCACCCAGGCGCCCCAAGGTGGTTTTAACTTTGTTGTCATTTCATTTACTTGGCTAATTTTCCATAACAAGATGTGTTATTTTATAATCAGAAGAGGAAATTAAGTGTGAATGTAAGTTAAAGGAGAGGAGCAACATGCTATGTCCGCGCTCGCAGACGTGTGGACCCAGGAGGACGCGGGAGGCCCAGGGCAGCTCTCGCGCGGTGGGGCGGGTTAGCCGCCAGCTCGGGGAAGGACAGGGCGGTGGCGGACGTGCGATGCCCTGGACCGGGCCATGCTCCACCTTGGAAAGGGAAGCAGACGGTTGTGCCTTAAACAGTCACCAATCAACTGTCAACATATTGAGCTCTTGCTTAGTTTTTAATGGCTTGATTAGAACAATAAAATACGCCCTGTCTGACACAGGTAATTCATCCAATCTTGTCTGTGGAAACAGGCTGTATATGCAGCACCACCTGAATCCTCTTAAAAAAACCCAAATCCCCAAATCCCACCAGCGACTTGCAGAGAGGGCAGTGGGTGCAGATGAATCCACACGCACTCACACACACCGACCGTGCGTCACCTCCCCGCCCCTCCCTCCGACAGCCCAGCCTCGGATTGGACGGGCCACTGGCTCGCTATTTCTAGGCGCCATCTAATTTGGCTCCACAGCTGTGCTCACACAGAGCAAACGCGCTCATGAATACCCTCCTTCTCAGTGTGTGATCGATAAAAATACACTCGGCAAACTCGCTGTCCTTCCCTTCAAACACCAGCGACACAGGGACCAGCTTGGAGCCCAATCCACCCTCCTCCTTGGCGTTAAAAATGCAGGCTGGGCTCTGGTCATGAAGCAGCGCCCCCAGTAAATAACTCATGTTCCTATTCATGCAGTCTCCACCCCTTGATTGGAACCCATTATGGAAAAGTGTGTCCAAAGCCCAGTAATTACTGAGCAAGCAAGCTCGCAATCAATCGTCTTCATTTGCGGAGGTGGGAGAGAGGAAACGAGGGGCGAGGGGGGCGGCTGCGGGCCTGGGTGCCAGGTCCCCACCCCTAGGAACCCCCCCAGGGGCCAGGCGGTGTGTGAAGGGGTGAGGCGGGCAGGGTACTCACCGGGGGTCCGTCGGCACCGGGCATTCCTGGGAGGCCTGGTTTACCCAGGGGACCCTGGAACAAACCAGAGACCCCATGAGCCCTGGGGTCTCCTCTTCCCTAGGCTACCCCACCCTCCACCTGCCCCCAAGGGCACTTCTCAACATTTCTGCTCAAAGAACATTTGTTGAAAGGGATGCTCAGAGGCACGGAAGATTCCAGCAACCGAAGCATCCAGGGCGCAAGGACCCTCGCCCTCTGCTGTTTCCTGGGCCTGCAGGTTTTGCTACCAGAACAAAACACACCCGCCAAGTCCAGAGAGGCGGGGTTCCCAGTGCCGCCTGGCTATCTGAGGTACTGATGACCACACCTTAGAGGCAGCTCTGAGCCAAGTGAAGCACCTGGGGTTGAGCACAAGCTCTCAGCAGGTGCCCGGGATACACTCAGGGTTGCCAGATTTAACAAAAACAAAACAAGATGCCCAGTTAAATTTGGATGTCAGGCAAACAAGAAAGATTCAAATTTAACTGAGTGCCCTGTTTTCTTCCTAAATCTGGCAATCCTCTACATAGCTAGACAATGAACGCATGGTGAATTTATGATCAATGAAAGACGAAGATCCCCGATCTTCCCCTGAGCTCATCTGCTCCATGCAGAGTGAGCTGAGCTTCCCTGCGTCTGGGGGAGGACAGAGGCACACACAGGCTGGGGGTGACCAGCACTCCTGAGGCCTGGACCCTGGCGGGATGAGCTTCCCAGGGGCAGAAACACAGCCTGCTGGCAGGTGGGGCCGTCCCTACACCTGCACAGCCCACTCACCTTTTCCCCTGGAGGACCGATGGCACCCTGGGGGCCTGGAAGACCCTAGGAGAGGTGGAGCGGGGCAGGAAAGGTCAAGGAAGTTGGCTCCAAACTCCTCCCTGCCACCCGTCCACCTTCCCCGGCACCCGCTCCCTCATGACTGGGTTTAGGTCACATCCAGGCTGTAGGTCCCTTTGGCCAGGACAGGCAGCACGGGGCCTAGCACACCCCAGCGGAGACCCCCATCTCCCGCTGCCCATTGCTGCTCACTTACCTGGGCACCTGGATTACCCTGCTGTCCCGGGGGGCCGGGCTCTCCCTGGGGTCCCTAGAGGGGACATAAGCAAGGGCACTGATGGGAACTCCGGAGGGCAGGCAGGGAAACAGTCTGCTCTCACGCCCAACACCAGCGTCAGAGGACGACGCCCAGGCAGGAGGAGGCAGGTAGCCCCACAGCAGGGGGGACCCGGGCCTTGGCACCTGCAAGGCTCTCCACGCTGACCCCGATGCGAGGAACACTCAGTGGTTTCTGCCAGCGACCCAGACAGCCGCCGGGAAGGAGCCCGCGAAAGGAACGGAACAGAAAGTATTCTGTTTGGCAGAACATTCCCAAAACATTGCGCTGAAGTCTCGCGGTAGAGCCGTGAGAACGATCTCTTGTGGGCTTGGCTCACGGTGCATGCTCATCACCAGGGCACAGCGCGGGGAGAGGGCGAGTTCCCTCCGCGCCTGTGTGGCTGTGGTCCGGCTCTGGCGGGAACAAGCCCGAGCTCTCCCACTGCCGGCTCCAGGTGGGGCCAGGGCTCAGGGCCTGCGCCCTCCTCCTCGGAGTCCCTTCCGTTTTGTTGGCAACAGCTGGGTGGCAGACCCCGGAGACTTACCACGTTTCCTTTTGGGCCTGGTTGGCCGTCCATCCCCGTCACACCCTGGATGAGATTGAAAGAAAAGAAACACCAAGACAGAATGCTCAAGAGTCCACGATGCTCACAGGGAAAATCCCATCCGACTCAGCTTGGTGTCCTGGCCACGTGTCTTAGGATGGCACACCCTCTGGGGACGGGGCAAGGGTCGATTCTAAAAAGCCCCAGAGGCTCAATCGGCCAGGGCTCAGTGGAGCTGCCGGGCCCTGGCACTGGCTGGGGCAGGCCCAGGGAATACACGCGTCGGGACAGGGCCCCACCAGACCCATGGGCTGCCTCCTCCCAGAACCTTCCCAGAAGGAGGACATGAGGCGTCCTGGCGACTGGTAATAACAGCACATGCCGCATGAGGAAGGGGAGAGCCGCACAGCCGGCTGGCCTCCGTGTCTCCACCCGCAAAGCCACACGTGCCGGAGGGCTCCTTCTGCCTGGGAGCATCAGGGCCCTGCTGACCTCAACTAGCCCTGGGCAAGTGTCAGAGTGGACAGACGTGCAGAGGTGACAGGCCTTACCGGAGGTCCAGGAGGGCCCGGGGGCCCCTTCGGCCCCAACAGACCACGTGGCCCCTGCAAGAGGAAAGGACAAGGCTGTTCACACTTGGCCAAGAATCCCCGCCCCAGCCCTGCCCCCAAGCAAATCCTGCAGCCTCTCTCCTCCCAGAGCCTCGCTCCTCCCAGAGCCTTTGCTGCCACGCAGGTGTCCACATCTCCCCGGGAGGCATGGCCAGTGCCCCGTCCTCACCTGCCTCACCTCCTCGCCCCACCCCACCTCTCCACCTCGGCTCTGGATGCAGAGGCGGGAGCCAGGAATTAAGGGGCGGCTCAGGCCACGGAGGAGGGGGCATCCTCAGAACAAGGGGAGCCTTTCAAGTCAAGGGGGCTCTTTCACACTCGCTCAGGGCAGGTGCACACAAAAGCTCTCCTCACGGAGGCCACAAGGACACTCTGCTGCATGGTGTGCTTTGGTCCATGTGTCCTTACTGGCTCCCTCTCAGACCCCTCCACACAGGGACGCACGACTGCATTTCTGACACCAGAAGGCAGAGGGTCACGCTGATGGGGATGCGGTGGTCAAATGCAGAGACAGAGCGTGGGGCTCAGGCTTTTTCTGGGACACCACGACAGCCCAGAGCTCAGTCCCTCCCTCCCCTGCAGCGAGGGGCACGTGTGGGGACAGCCCCTTGTGCTTACGGAGGGACACTCCTCCAAGACAGCGCCGGCCCCAGCACGGTTCACGAGACTCAGGAGGCCACACAGCAGAGCTGTTGTCCACCACGCGAAGGAGCCCCATCCTGAACCACTCACACCCGCCTTGCCCGCTGCGGAATCATCCAGCCCTTAATCAACGCTTGAGCACCCTAAATTTTGATGGTCACTCGTCAGATGCCGTGGAAGGGAAATCGTTCCCATGCTCCTGCCATGTAACTGTTCCCTTCGTTATTTAAATGCCTGGCCCTGTAAATGCTTTCTAGGAGTTAATAACCCAGAAGGTATCACTTAGACGCGTGTTAAGGGGAGGACTGGGTAATGGATTCTCCTTAGGGGCTAATCAGACATCCAGGGTATAATTTAGTCCCCAGTGAATGTGTGAGTGCAACCCCAGGCTCTCTCTGTGCCATGTTCGCAATATTTCTCCTCCATTGACATCGCCAGATGAATACGGCCATGGCGACGTGGACAACACAAGTGAGACATTTGAAAAGTAACCATAAGTGAAACGTAAATGGTGTTCTTTGTCACTGAGGAAATGTGCTTGGGCCCTGAACAGAGCTCGGCTTGGGGAAAGAGCTGTTTGATGTCACAGGAGGACCACCCTGATGGAAGGCTCCACTTTTGGGAAGTGTAGACATCAGAAGGGATGGCAAACCATTTGATCAGTCTCTGCAACTGCCCCTGGACACTTGCCTGATGTGTTCTGGGTGTCCACCATGCCTGCAGCTTGGACACCCCCATGATGACCCTGGACACCCCCATGATGCCCCTGGACACCCACCATGATAAGCCTGGATACCCACCATGCCTGCAGCGTAGACACCTACCATGATGGCTCTGGACACCCACCATGATGACCCTGGA
>NW_023270433.1:2400484-2417560 GCF_011800145.1 Mirounga leonina
GGACACCCACCATGATGGCTCTGGACACTCACTATGATGACCCTGGATGCCCACCATGATGACCCTGGACACCCATCATGATGACCCTGGATACCCACCAGGCCTGTGGCCTAGACACCCACCATGATGGCTCTGGACACTCACTATGATGACCCTGGACGCCCACCATGATGACCCTGGACGCCCACCATGATGACCCTGGACACTCACCATGATGACCCTGGACGCCCACCATGCCTGCGGCCTGGAGTCCCAACCACAGCCCTCCAGGCCTCAGCTTCTTCCTCCAGGGAAGGTCATATTTGCCCTACCAGCCTCTCCAATGTGCTCCTTCTTTTCCTCCCTCAAGAGTCCCCCAGATGTCTCTGTTTCTCTAATCTATGCTCTGGGTCGGTCCCTGGCTCTGCTCAGAGTAGCCTCCTCAAGCAGCCCGTGGCCATGCTGAGGACACAGAATGCGATCAGGACTTACAGGTTCCCCAGGCAGCCCTCTGGGCCCGACTTCTCCATCGTCACCCTGTGGGGGAGAAAAGAGGCAGGATTTTAGAGACAAGTTCTAAAGCTCGGACAGAGAGACAATGTTCCCTGCAGCTGTGCAGAAGGATGCTTTGTCCTGGGGCTGCTTCTGCCTCTGCCAGATTTACTGGTCCCGGTACCAGCCGGGAAGGCCCAAATGTCCTCACTCCCAGAAAGCTGCAGGGAAAAGGTGGGATCTGGGGCCCTGGGACACTCTGCTCAGGAGGTCACAAACCACAGGTCCAACGAGGAGAAAGCTACACAAGAAAAATCACATGAGCAAAGGATCTGGTTACCCTGATGGGTAAGAATAGGGATGAATGATAGAGGGATAGAAGCCAGATGGAGACAGAAAATTGGGAGGCGGTGAGAGATGATGGGGAAGGAGGGAGGGAGGGAGGGAGGGAGGGGGAGATGGAGAGGCAGGGGCAGGGAGGATGAGAGGGACGAAAGTAAATGACAGGCAAGAACAGGAGTGATAGAAGCTGGGGAGTAAAGGAGTCACGGATGGTCACCAGATCCCCCGGGCCAACCCCAAGGTAGCCTAACCTCTCTGCCAGGGCCCTAAACACAGCTGGGGGAGTAAACCAAGATGAGTCTTCCTCCCAGCTGGACAGGGAAATGCTGCCTAGACTCGACTGGTCCAGATCAGGAGCTGCTCGTCAACATGCCACTTCTCGCCAACAACGGGCCGCTCCCTTCTCTTCCCCGCACACGCACGCGCACAACCAGGCCCGCACATCTGCACACGAGCATGCGTGCACACCGGGCACACGCATGCGCACGTGAAGTCACGCTCACACACGTGCGCGCACATGGGCCCTGCGCATGCACACACGCGTACACACGTATGTATCCACACACGCGAGCACACCCAGCCCTGCACACGCATGCGCACACACACGCACACACCTGCTCTGATTCAAGGAGCACAGACGTCCAGGAGGACCCTGCTGGCCTTTCTCAGGGCGCAGCGAACTGTGCTGGGGCCCGGACAGCAGAAGGTGCCCTGACAAAGCCAACCTGGGAGCTGCTGAGGACAGAAGCACAGCCGGGACCTGCCCTTCCGACGCCCCACCTGCTCCCCTCACTCACAGGGCTTCTAAACCTTTTCCTAAAACACCCCTACACCCCCAGACACAGTGTAAGTGACTGGGGTACATGGAGGCGGGGGCTTAAAAGCCCCCCACGCGCTTCTCTGTCGCAGGATAATGGTGCTTAGGTCTAACACTGAGCCTGCAGCCCCAGAAAACACCTGACAAACACTGGGACTCTGTGCAGCCCCCTGGGAGAGGCCCAGCTCCCGGCCCGGCTCCAGCCTCGGGCACAGCATCGACCCCGCTGCACACTCCCGGCCCGCTGCCCCACCCCCGCTCCAGAGCCAGGGACGGTCTGTCCCAGACTCTCCACCCCCTCCCCAAATCCCCGGGCTCCGCCACCCACAGCCTCCGCCCGAACCACGGACGTGCAGGGACACTGAGCTCACGACCTCTCCCGCCACCCCTCCTCCACGTGACCTGGGCACCTGCCTCCTGGAATTGGGGGCCCTCTCTCTGAGGCCGGTGGCAGGTGAAAGCCGCTCCGCGATGCCACACAGCGTAGGACCAGGGGTCAAGCTAAATGTTTTCACCTGTTTTACCTCAGAAGGGCTTGCAGGCTGTCCCCACCTCCCGTGGCTTCGCCCTCCACAAGCCCCCTGCCCCCAGCCCCAAGCCTGGCAGCCAAGCGCTCTGCTACCAGCGTTTCCCAGCCGTTTCCGGCCCAGACCCCCTGAGGGGCCGGCAGGCAGGCACGTACCCGTTCTCCGTCATCTCCTGGGAGTCCTGGCGGCCCAGAAGGACCAGGGTCACCCTAGGAAGTCAAGCAGGGTCCGCGTTAGGCACCTGGGGCAGCCGCCCACGACTGTCCCAAATGCCCACCCGTCTTCCTGTGATTCTGACACTGGAAGCCCCGAGCCCGCTGAAGATTCCCTGAGCCTCTGACGTCCATCTGGGAGCTAGTGTCAGGAGGCAGGGCCGGGGGCAGGTCCACGGACACGGGGCGCCCCGGGACACTGCAGCGGGGTCTGGGCCACACCCTGCCAGCTTCTGAGAGCACCCCAGCCCCGCAGGGTCCCCCCAAAAAGGGCTGCCGTCCTGCACAGCAAGTGTCCCGAGGGTGGGAGCTGGGCCACCTCCCACCCCCGGCGGCTTCAGGCTTTGCACACAGTCGGTGCTCAATATGTGCTCATCCGTCCAACGGACGGGCCCTGACCTGGAGCCTGCCTTTGTTCCAGTCTCCATGTCACAGGTGGAGAATGTGGACAACGCAGCTTTGGTAAATCACTGTGGCCATTTCTCAACATGCCGTGGGACGTGATGGGTAACACCCGCCCGCCCCCGACACAACCAACAAGCGTGTGTGCATGCCCGCGTATCCACACGTGCCAAGTATAAAAGAGGTATTGTCTGCTTCAAAGAGAACAGGCAAGGTAGAAAGTGTCCGGTGAGTGGCACAGGGCCGTCGCGTGGAGACCGCCTCCCACGGGAGGAGACACGGGCCTGCTGGCCACAGCACACACCCGCCCTCGTCAGCTGCAGCCACGTGGGCTGTGCAAAGGGCCCTCGGCAGCTCGTGGTGCACCACCAATCAGACAGCGGGTTTCTCCAGGGAAGGCTCACCCTCGCCCTCCTGCGCCCCTCGAGCGCGGGCCCTTTCTCTGGGCTGACCTTCCACCAGCAAACGCATCACGTTGGCACTGGCTTTCACCCCCCACACCCGCAAGTTTCTTTAGGGACCACCCGGGACTGGAGGGAACCCAGACCCACGCGAGAGCGCGAAGGCCTCCGGAGAAACAGAACCCATCAGGGCCTCTGCCGCGAGCGCTCAGACAGGACACTCACCCGGTGGCCCTTCTCCCCCGGCAGTCCGGCCAGGCCGTCGAAGCCGCGGTCACCCTGCAAGGGGACAGAGAGGCTGCTCAGACGCCGGGCTGCACACAGCTCGGCCGCCCTGCCTCGGGCCACGGTTCAGGTGGTGTCTGTGCACCCGGGCCCCAGGAACCCCGTGCGCGGTGACCCCAGGCCTCCGCTCACCGCACACCCCACTGCCTTGGGCCTATGTTCCCGGGCTCTTTTCCCCCAAACACCAACAAAGGCCAGAAACACAGAGGTGACTTTTGTCCTTGGGCCACAGACTCTGAGCCTCGCTGGCAGAGCCGGCATGTGCACCTGTCTCGCTCACTGCTCTGCCCTCAGCACCAAGGAGGCCCGGCACACGCAGCCGCCCATACTCATCTGGTGGATGGGCCGACGCGGGGCCGCATGCACCCTGGCTCCCCGGCCACCCCGGGCTGCCTCCTGTCTCGTGCATGTGGCAAACCACGCAGGGTGAGGCTGAGAGTAGGCTAATCCAGGCTTAAGATACTTCTGTGGTTGGAAGAAGACCGTGGCTACTGGGAGAGAGTCAAGAAGCCCTTCTTCCCTCCTGCCGCTCTGGGGAGCCGAGACCAGAGCCTCGCAGGAGCTCAGTGGGGAGCACCCGAGCTCATCCGCAGCAGCTGCTAGGTGAACAGATGTCCGACACCTGGCAGGTGTGGTGACCCATTTTCTGCCCACTCTGGGTAACAGCAGCTCGTCCATATCACAGTGTGCTCGCTGGATGAGCGTGAACGCCATGAGTCATTACTTGTCATCAGAATTACATTCACCCCATGACGGACATATTGGCCACGTCACCAATTCGATGACAGCAATGGCAGCCACGGTTCCGAGGACACCGGGAGGCGGTGAGCGTAGCCTACCTTGGGGCCGGTTTGTCCAGGCATCCCTCTTGCTCCGTCACTCCCCGCTCGGCCCTGGAACAGAGGAGGCAAGCTGTCACCGGGACCTGTGAGTGGTGGCTTCCTGTGAGGCCCAGCAGAGTCGCACAGCCCCACATGGCCGGGCTGGTCCAGAGGACCCAGAGCCGGGGTCCTGGGGCTGCTGCGCGCCTCTCGACGTGGTTCCCGTCTCTGTGAGCCTCGTCATCTGAAATGCCAGATGGGGGTAGGGCCGCCCGTCTCTGTGTCTGGGCTGAGACCATGCTGCAGGAGAGCCAACTGGCAGCTCCGTCTGTCCACGGGGCTGGGGGTCTGTGGGTCTGTGGCTCAGAGAGAGCGTGTCCCTGCATCAATACACAGCTCACTTCCCTTCCACTGTTCAGAAGCCAGATGACAGAATGGAGAGCCACAGACGGCAAGCGCCTAGGATCAGTCCAGTTGGCTACAAAGGAAACTGAGCCCCCAGTGGTGGCTGGTCTCACAAAAGCCACACAGCCGCCCACTGCAAGCACGACACTCCATCTGTGGAGGCCACTCCCCAGCCCATTACTTCCAGCTATTCCCAGGGAACTGCAAGGACAAGGCCACGGCCCCCACCTGACTGCCCGCGGGGACAAAGGGCAGGCTCACCACAAAGGCCCCGCGGTCACCCCGGGAGAGCCCCGCCAGGCTTGGGGCCACCTGGACGGGGACGGGGACACACTCAGCCAGGTGCCGACTCGCTAACGAGCGATGTCAGGCAGCTGAGTATGAAGGGCTGACCCAGATCAACGTCCTCTCTCCTCCCTGCGTCCGGCGTGCAGCTGATCAAACAAGGCCGTCCCCGGGCCGCTCACCTCCCGGCACAGAACATTTGGAAAGCGGCAGCTTTTGGCCTCAAAGTACAGGGGAGACAGAGCAGCAACAGAGAAGAAAGAAGCCAGGGACCCGGGTAGACCACAAGGAGACAGTCTGCCTCCCCGGGGTTCAAGGTTACAAGGAGCTGCCAGGGATGAAAAGTCACCTCGGGAAAGGCGCACAAGAGGCGCAGCTCCGGGGCGAAACGCTGAAGCCAAGCCAGGCGAACAGAGCGGCTGACAGGGCCCCCCCGCAGGCGGGCACACACTCAGAAATCATGGGAGATTCGTCAGAACCGCTCCCACGACCTCACGGCCCGGCGCCACTCAGCGGGACGCGCAGCCGCTCCCATGTTCGCAGCCCGCGCTCCGGCCCAGCTACGGGGCCTCCAGGGAAGCGACAGACCAGCGCAGCCCGCCCGGCCTCCCGCCGCCTCTCCTCCCGCACACTGTGCGCTCCAGGCGCCTGGGTGCTCTCACCCCGGGCCGCGGAACCCCGCCAGCCGCGGGAGGACCCGCTGTCCGCCTTCCCCACCCTCCCATCCCTCCCCTGCTTGCCCGAGGATCCGGGAAAATGGGACACTACGCGTTTACAGAGACTCACAGAAACCTTTAATGAAATACAATTCTTTCCGGAATCAGGTCCAAGATAAACCCCCGACTATCTCCCAAGAATCACCGAATTCCGGCTTTGGTGGGCTGCGTGGAGGCATGGGTCTGACCCTGCATGGGGCCTGGATCCCCCACGCATGGGGGACCCGCGTCCTGACGGCCACACAAGAGCCGTGCCCCCATCACTCCTGCTCAGGACCACTGTTAGCCCCCCAGACGAGTCCTGTCCGCCCCACACACTTTCCAAGCAGAGTGGCCAGGTAGCCCCAGGGGACAGCACCCCTCAGACAGGCTCACATCCAGAACCTTCTCTTCCCTCCCCTGAAGCCTTCTCTGGCTGAAAAGACCTGCTCCTTAGCCATCTTTTTGGTGAGATGTGAGTTCATTAGGTTCTCCCTGGCTTGTCTGGATAGGGATCATTAATTTATACCAACCTGTAAACGCACGTCCTATTCAGCAGCCATGGTCATATGGAAACAAACTCATTCCATCCACTGGAACTGCCCCCCAGAGTCCCGGGGGCCCCGGACATCCGCTGGGCCATTCCCCTGCCCCATTTCTGGAGAAACAAGGCCACCCCAAGGAAAGAAGGCCCACCAATCACTTTGTCTTCTCCATGCTTGCTCCCGGAGGGCCTAGGAAGCTGCCTCAATTAAAAACGTTTGTAAACTGAACGAACGTGCTCAGGACAGAGGCCAGGCCAGCAGAGGTGGGTGAGCTGCACCTGCCCCAGGACACTGAGCACCCGCTGGCTCAGCTCGCGCCCGGGGGAAGGGGATCCGGCCTTGAAAACAGTCGCCCTTCGATGGGAGGGGAGTAGCCAGGCTTCGGGCCTCGAGCCTGGCCCCGGGGACAGAGCAGCCTCCCCACCCCTGCGTGACCCGGCTGTTGGCACTGACCCACAAAACTCACCCTCCTTCCAGGCTTTCCGGCCGGGCCAGGTGGGCCCTGCACACCTCGGGGTCCCTGTCCGGAAGCAGAGAGGGCAAAGGGTCAGGCCGGATCCGTGTTTTTCAGAGGCAAAAGCAAAGCCTTGTCCCGTGTTCATCAGCCCAGCCGATGGTGGCTCTGGGCCGCAGCGGGCAGGGCACAGGATCTGCGGCCCTGAGTGAGGGCCCGACGGGGCCAGCTTGTCCCCCTGCACAGCACAGGTATTTCTGCTCTATGCCCAGCTGTGCACAAAGCCACAACTCCCACCGGCTTCTCTGAAGACACGCAGTGTCGGGTCCCCCATCCCAGCGGTCACCACCTCCAACGCACTGGAGGTGCCCCTCCAAGCAGCAAGAGTGAGGTGCCTACGTACCTGAGGCCCCATGTCTCCCGGCTCGCCCTTCAGACCTCCGCTCCCTGGAGGGCCCTAGAGAGACACGGTCTGGGTTAAGGAACGCTCATCAGACCCCGGGAAAGGGGTCGCCCCGTGGGGCAGGGCTCCGCTGAGAACGAGCAGAGGAGTCCAGCCTGCCTGCCTTGGACAGAGCCTGAGGGACGATGAGTAACTTTCCAGTTGTGCGGATGTCTTCTTCGTTTTGAACAAAATTCTGGACAGCGGGAGCCATGAAGCCCGCACCGTGTTTGCTTCTCTCTCCAGGATGAGTGTGACTGGGGTCTGTCACAGCCCGCAGCTCAGGGCAGCGTGTGGGCATCCTCCGGGCCCACGACGAGGCAGGAGCCGCAGAAGGACTGAGCAGCCCTGAGCCAGCACTGACGGGGAAGGTGCCGGAGGCAGACCCGGGGCAGAGAGCCAAGTCCGCCCCTCCCAGGGAACGGACTGGCGGGTGTTTAAATCTTCCGTCTCCTTGCAAACGGCAAAGGCCGCCCACACTCCCTGCGGATTCCGTTTGCCGGCCCTGAGTATGCTTGGGCACACACCACACACGGCTTGTGCAGCTGGGGAGGGAGGCACGAGGAAGGCTGGGTCTGCCCCCACTCAAGTGCTCTTGACTTTGGAAGTGTGATTGTAAAGAATAAAGATAGCTGGAAAGAAAGGCTCCCTGGGTCACGAGGCAAAATCACAGCCAGAGCAGGTATGGTAGGCCTCCCAGCCCCCGGGCCACCAGGGCCTCCCCCCAACCCCCGCCCAGGGCCCCCATACCCGCTGGGGTGCCGCTGATATATTAGCGGTTGAAAAGAGCTTAAAGGGTGCTCTCTCCGGGTAAGCTGGGAGGCAAAAGGGACTGACAAAGGACTCCCCAGCCCTCACCAGGCTCCCCCACTCTCCCCCACCAAGGACTCACCATGGGGCCAGGTCGCCCGGTAAGACCCATCGGGCCAGCCGGCCCCCGCAAGGCCAGCTGCAAGAGAAAACAGGGCAGGCTGAGGAACAGCTGGGGAACTGGTCCTAGCAGGGGAGGCTCCACTGGGCAGGAAAGGCCCGACGGGGCACGCCAAGGACAGGGGCCTCTGCAGGAGGGGGTCAGATGAAGCTCCAGAAACCCAGCACCGAGACTCCTCTGGGGCCTCTGAGCCAACCACGAATGGAACAGAGGAGACAGAGGGGGAACCCGGGGGGGGGTCGTGCCCCCCTTGTAGGGGTAGGTTACCTGCTCCTTTCTCCCCAGCCGGCGCCCCCTCCCACGCCCCTGGGCTGTCACCCACCCTGAGCATGGCTCCCACCTGCCACAGCCCAGCTCAGCCCCCTGTCCTAAAGGATCTCTTCTGCTCCTGTTCTGCGACTCAGTTTCCCGCCCCCTCTCCCCACCCCGGCCCCTGCACCATGCCATTTTCATTTTGGAAAAGATCTGTGCACATTATAAAATCTTGTAAGCCCATCACCCATTTGGCTCCAATTAAAGCTCTCAGATTAAAAGGCCAGCCAGGCAGGCCCAGCCAATAAATCCAACCGCGGGCAATGGGGTTTGTCATGCACTGTGTTGCATCACGCGGACAATTTATTCCATAGCAACAACTCAATACTCAAGCCGTCCTGTAATTACCCACACGTTCTGATCATTAACATCACCTCTGCTGCACCAGAGCCACATAAATATTGCCCAAACAAGGGATTATTTAGCAGCTTCCTGAAACGCCCCATTAGCGGCGACGCTCCACTGACGGATCACCCACCCCACCCACCTCACAGAACCGGGCTTTGCTCTTGCCACCTGCAATCAGCAATCTGGAGCATCATCAATTAAAGCCTCGGTTCACTAACCAGCTGATTTGCAGAGAGTGGAGCCGTCAGGAAGAAAGTCTCCTCGGGAACCCCAGGCCAGGCAAGGGGCTTTGGGGCCCACGGGTGCTCGCCCAGAGGCTCCATCTCAGTCCCGCCCCACCACAGGGAGCCCCTTCCAGGCCTGTCCATCCCCGGAGCCCCGCGGGGGACGGCAGACGGCCCTGCACGTCCGTATCCATGCCGAGGGAACCCTGACACCCCTCCTGCCCCTTTCCCAGTGCTGGCCTGGGCCCCCAGCTAGACAAGGACAGGTGCATGCCCCCACAGGGTCCTGATCCCCCAGGAGGCGAGCCCCCGTCCACTGGCCCCCCACCTGGGCCACAGGCACCACTTACCCGGGCCTGCTGCAGAATGGCTTGAGCCTGGGACTCCTGGGCCGACACCATGGGGCCTTTGGAGCCGGTGTCACCGCCCCCTCCGAAGCGGAACTGCGGGTGTAAGACGGGGTCACCCGGGGTGCACTGACGCAGGTGCCCACCCTGGGCCCCGGGGCCTCTTGGGCGACAGCGGAGCCCCGGGGGGTCTGGTCGGGCAACATCTGGCACCGACCCCTCCAGGGACACGCTGCCCCAGCCCCACTGCCAGCTTCAGCCCTGGGGCCACCTGGAGACCTGGCCCAGGTCCGGGAAGAACTTTCTGGCTTCTGTGGCCCCTCACTCTGAGACCCCACAGCCCCTACCTACTGCAAGAAAAAGCCAAGGGCCCAGTGCAAAGGCCTGCATTGGGGAGGCCTAGCCAGGAAGCTCCTGGCTCTACACAGAGTCTCCCTGAGCTATGCCCAGCCTCCCAAGCAGCATTGGGCCACCAGTCAGAAGCCTGAGGTCCAGGCCAGCATGCCACACAACGCCCTCCTGGGCCTGGGCTCCCAGTGGAGGAGATGGCACCACAAGGCCAAGGGCAGGTCAGGCACAAGGGGGAACCAGCTGGCGGCATCCCACTTGGGAGATCCAGCGGAGATGGACAGACGCCACTCAGCTTTTTTGCAGAGAGCCAGACTCCCTGCCCCTTGGATGGGCCAGCCCTGGATGCCAGCAGAGAACGGGAGGCCTTGACCACCAGGGTCCACTCTGCTCATCGGCAGAAACGCCCTCAGAGGAGCCCATTTCTATAAGACGGTTGGCCCACATCGGAGTGACTCTGTGGCCAGGGGATGGATCCTCAGACAGAGCCCAGGGCACCCTCTCCACCGCATTTTGAGCCCTGAGCCCTGAGCCCTGGCCACCCACCCCCACAAATAAGGATACTCACAGGCAGCATGAGCATGGTTCCAGGAGGACCAGGCAGCCCATCAGCCCCAGGAAGGCCTGGGCGTCCAGGGGGACCCTGTGGACAGAAGGCCCAAGACAGCTGTGTCAGAATGCAACAGGGATGGAGCAGGGCTGTGTCCAGATGAGGTCAGAACTGCAGCCCGCGAGGAAATGCACAGAGCAGCAAGACCCCATGGCATGGAATGTTCCAGAAGCCAAGCGCAGGGAAGAGAGAGGCATTGGCTGTGGGCTGAGGAAGAGGAAAGGCTTCTGGGGGGAGAGGGATGAGGGAGGGGGCCCTGAGCCAGACCTAGAGCGATTTGCAAGGGCAGAGAGAGGTGGGAGACTGCAATCCGGGGACACAGGTCACACTCTGGGACACGGGCAGCATCCACCCTCCAGGCCTGCGCACCAGCAGGCGGGGCCGCCCCGAGGACACCAAGGCCCGAGTCCTCCATCCACCAGCGTGCTGCCCTTCGTGACCCGGTCCCCACCGACTCTGCGTGTGGTTGCTTGGACAGAAGGCAGTCGACGCGTTTGCTCCCTGGGACAGATGTAAAGGACATCCACGGGACACAGACCCCTCTCCAGCGATTTCAGGAGCCCGTGTGTACACAGCCGACCCCGTGGTCTCCACAGACCCCGTTAATCTGGTCCCTGAGGCAGGTGCCAGACAGACACCTTCTACAGATTCTCTAGAGGGACCCTGCCCCTTTCAGGACTCTACAAACATAAGACAAATAAGACCGTGTATCTTCAAAAAAAACCGTTCTATCAGCCCAGCTTCCTCACTAATCCTGGCGGACTCCCACCCAGCCTGAGGTGCATAAAGCCCGTTTTGCCTCCAGAAGGAGGTTTGACTCCCTCTTCCTGACGGAAAGGGACCCCCATCGGCTGCACCCCGGTATAACTCTCTGCACCTGAGAGCTGTTGTAGAACGTGATTTGTACAAAGCGAGAAGGGGAAGCTCCCTCTCCTCCCCCAGAGTAGCCAGCACCAGCAGGGACGGAGGCAGAGCGCGCCCGTGGGGGTGCGGGGGTGCAGGGCGTGCGTGCGGCTCGGGAGGTGCTGCTCCTTCCCCAGGAGGTCGCCCCCTACAACACCGCCCCGCAATCTGCTCTTGCTCTTCGCTGGGCACCGCAGCCTGTTCACGAGCTTAGTGGCCGCAGAGCTGCCCACGCGGGAGGGGCTCCTCATTGACCCCGCCTGCCTTCCGAGGGCGCGGGCAAGTGCCTGGAAGCAGAACCCCTGGATCAAAGGTCTGCTAACAGACGCGGCCAAACTGCCCTTGCCTGCCATTTTGGAAAAAAATCCTCAGAAGACAAGAAGTGTGTTTAAAAAAGAAAAAATCGAGAACAGGTTTGGCTACCCGGGGTCTCCTCTTGGAAATCTGGGGTGCTGCTCGCTGCTGAGCCTTGCACCTCGGGGTCGGTCCCAAATCAAACCGCAATTTAAGATGCAGGGTCCGTGTCTCCCGGGGACCTGACGCTGGTGTCTCGTGGCCCTGGAAGCCGAGGGCAGGCTGGAGGCGGCCCCTCGTCCACTTTCCCCTCCCCAAGACCCTCCCACCATGTCCTCCTTCCCTGCTCTTTCTGAGCCAAGGTGCTGGGACCACAGCCTCGCTAGGGCTGGGGAGGCTCTGGAACCAGAACGATGGAGGCAGAAGGTGATGTCCCACCCCCGTGAATCCTCCCAGAGCTTTACAGTGTGATGTAAGTCCCGCAGAACCCCCAACCCATGACGGCTTGCAGAACTGTCAGCAAACCTCTGCCAAGCGCCAAGGTCTGTAACCTAACGCCTCTGTCCCCGAGCGGGAAGGCGGGGCTACCTCCAAGCCAGCCCCCCACTTTTCAGGACACTGACCACAACGTGGCTCACTCTGTTACACGGCCCATGTGGGACACCAAGGGCCGCCCCAGCAAGCTAATGGGGAGGTCACGGGGACCCCACTCGGCTCCAGCTACTGGGTTAAAAGCAAAATAAGAAAGGTCACCTGTTCTGTATGACTTGGTCAGCTGTCCCCCAAATCAGTGTCCGAACTTGGTGGGAGAAAAGTGTTGTGAAGCCCCGGCACCGCGGGGCTCTGGGCCACACCTTGAGCGAGTCCAGAAACAAGGGGGCCGCCTCCGCATTAAGAAATCGCTGTTGTTTAATGGGGGTGTCGTGAGGCCATGCTGGCCCTGCTCTTGCACCAAGATGAAGGGACAGGGCACTCAGATCCTTGGCGAAGCTGCAGATCCAGACCCAAAGCTGAGTCCGTGAGCCCTCAGCTCGGCACCCGGTGAGCCGCCCAGCAGCAGCCCATGCTCCTGCTCCCGAAACAGGCAGCAGGGTGTCGGGGAGGGCCCCCAAAGGCCAGAGGAGTCTTTATACCGAGCTATTTTTGCCTGGCTCTTAGAAAGACCCAGAAAAGGAACCTGGCATGAATCCTGGAGATCCTCAGTAAGTGTGCCGCTTTTCCTTGCAGGACGAGTTCCTGGGCAATTAGAGCTTGGGAGTGGCCAGCGATGCTCTCCGTGGGGTCAGGGGCTGGCCACATGTCCCGCTCACCCCACCTGCCCCCCACCATGCCCGCCCCCCCGGAACAGGAGCGGGTGCGGGTAGGACAGCCCGAGCCATGCCCACGGAGGTTTTCCAAGCCCTGGGCGGCTGCTGGAGCCAGACGGAGGGACTAAGATGTGCCCAGGACTGTTTCTAATTTTGGCCTTGTCCCCTCTTGAGGAGTGCCCAGTAGGCTCCTGCTATGAGAGGGGGTCCTTCTGGCTTCCAGGGATTAACAAGAAGACTCAAGAGGCCCGGCTGAGTGCTCAGCGATGTCTCACAGAGCGGGGATGACCAAGCCACAGAGAGGACGGTGACCCATGATGCCCAGGGAAGGGCCGTGCCCCCGTGGCTTGTGGGCACAGATCCACAGGTTTCCTTTCAAGACACTTCATGTCCAGAACGGAGACCCTTTCCCACAGGGGCGCCTCCCTCCCTGCAGAATCGGATGCACTTCGCACCCTCCGGGTGGTGGGAGCAGCAAGGGAGGCCCACAGCCGTCTGTCCGGGACGGCCTAGTGAGCTCAAGCACAGAGACGCCTGGCTGTGGGGGCACGTGAATAACCAACTGTGGGGGGTTGAATGGTGGTCCCATCAAAGAGGTCTGACTCAGGAGCACTCGGGGGGAGAACAGGTCCGCATGCGTGTCCCCAGGAGGCGGGGAGACAACAGAGAAACCAGCCTGCCCTGCGGGCCAGCAGACGCATCACTAGAAATGGCGTCTGCAAAGCAAAGCGCTTCATACGATCAATCCTCAGTGGAATCTGCCGTCAGGGTGCCAGCGACCTGGCCTGTGTCCGTTCCCCTGGTGCTGGGCGAAAATCCGGCCAGCCAGCAGGGAATGCGGTGGCAGGGTGGGGTGCCATCCCCGAGGTGGTGCTGGGGACGCCGCGGGCACCTGGCAAGCGCGCTTTCCTAAGGGAGGGGGCACCGATGGACGCCCTTTAGAGCACGGCTTACAAACTGTGTAAGGCACAGAAAACGTATTCAAGCAAAATCCCACGGGAAACCCCAACCCTTGAAACCTGAAGAAGTGGTCGGTGGGTGGGGGCTGAGACCCTCCCAAATGGGAGACAGGGCTGGCCAGGCAGCAGGACAGCCATGTCCTTATCTCGGACGGACAGGTGTGGCCTCCCTTGCCGCTCCCCTCCCCCCCCCCCCCCCCCCCGCCCCGAGAGTACCAAATGCATCAGATTCTGCAGGGAGGGAGGGAGGGGGCCTCCGTCCTGGACATGAAGCGACTTGATAGGAAACATGCATGTTGAGTGGAGCTTCGGGGAGTACTCAGCCCCACGAGGGAGCTAGCAGCGCCCTCAGGACCCCCGGCTCTCTCGTCCTCAGTTTCCTTCTGAGCCCCAGAGGAAGGAGTGGGAGCCTCCCCACTGCGTGAAGGAGAGCTGGGCCACATCAGCCCCAGCCCTGCCTTGCCTCCCCCTGTTGCTTTCACAATTTCCCCCCACCCCTGCCTGCCTGGGCCTCCCCGTCTGTCACTAGGGGAAGGCGGATGGGGTGATGGCTCAGGCCCCTTCTCTACTGGGACACCGCCCAAGGGCAAGAACAGCTGGGAGGAAGTGGCAGCCATCCCGTTAGGAAGCCAGGCTCAGCCAGTCAAGGTTAGATAAGAACTAATTTGTAACTGGTGTCCCTGGGTCGCTCAGTCAGTTAAGCAACCGACTCTTGGTTTTGGCCCAGGTCATGATCTCGGGGTTGTGAGATTGAGCCCCGCATCAGGCTCTGTGCCGAGCACAGAGTCTGCTTGTCCTTCTCCCTCTGCCCCTCCCACTCATGGGCATGCTCTCACTCTCTCTCTCTAAAATAAATAAATAAACCTTTTTTTAAAAAACTAATAGGGCGCCTGGGTGGCTCAGTTGGTTAAGCGACTGCCTTCGGCTCAGGTCATGATCCCAGGGTCCTGGGATCGAGTCCCACATCGGGCTCCCGGCTCAGCGGGGAGCCTGCTTCTCCCTCTGACCCTCTCCTCTCTCATGCTGTTTCTCTCTCGCTCGCTCTCTAATAAATAAATAAATAAAATCTAAAACAAACAAACAAACGAACAAAAAACTAATTAATAAACAGTAATAGGAAAGGCTAGGGAATCCCAGGATGGGGGAACTGGGCAGGGGGGAGGGCAGGATCCTTCCAGATCACCCAGTGAAAACCTCCTACGTACAGACAAGTAAATGAGGCCAAGCCAGTGAATGGGATCAGAATGTGCCACCCCAAAATATGCCACTTTGCTGTGAGGACTATTTTGAGCTGAAGGCAACTGAGAATCAACAAAAGTCCTCTGCCCTCCCCTCCTCTGCCTAAAAGGAGAGCGTAAGTTTTCTTTCATGAGCATGGCATGAATTATCCCCCATCCCCATCTGTACCAGGGCAAGAACAACCCCTATCACTGGAGACAGGGAGCCAGCACGGAGGTAAGTCTGTGTAAGCAGACCTTACTAAAATGACCCTTACCTTCCATTAGTTCCCCCATAGATTTGCTAGTCACTTCTCCACAATGTGTCGCCCTTGGCTGAAATGATACATAAGTCTATGATACTCAAGTCTAGCTGCTTCTCTGAGTTTTTACTGCCTTTCTGTGATGCCCCTGTACACATGAAACTTAAAATATTAATAAAAGTGCATGCCTTTTCTCCTATTTACACACTTTACTGTCAGTTTAATTTGCATGTCCCAATCACAAAACCTAAGAGGATGGAAAAAAATGTTTCCATTCCCTACAAAGGGATTTTGAGGTCTCCCTAGTGGCAGGTGGCACTGTAGAATCCTGGCTGTGCCTCCAGGGTTCTTTGCCAGGTGACATCCAGGAGAGCAGGGCATTGAGAGGATGCTGAGCTGTGAGCAGAGACCTCTCCTTAGACAACGGTGGCTTCAGTGGGATCCGGAGGGGTGGGCAGTGCTCGGCTCCTGGAATCAGCTCCCACCTCCCCACTTGGAAAGGCACTGGGGAGGCCGGGGGGCTGCAGGTTTCCCTCTAACTCCAGGGACAGCACACTTTATAGGAGTGGGTGTCTCTGCTGACCCCATGCCCAGTCCCCAGGCTCCTAGATCCTGGCTTGAATTTAAGAGACATCAGTGGCTCAAACCAACGATATTCCACTGTCCGGGGCCTTGGGTCCTCCAACAGAGCCGCCGGGTCCGGCTGCGGTGCGCAAGGCCCCAGCTGACCACTCACCACTGGCCCCGAGCCAGGCTCAGCCCAAAGGCAGGGAGCAAGTGGGGAGGAGTCGGCCTCAGTGACAGTCGGCCTGTGCGCTGGGTGGACGGTGGACAGAGGGACGGACACTTGGAGCAACACCGAGGCTGACTGTGGTCTGTCCATATCCATGCACGCTGTCAATAGCGTCCTCTCCTGCATCTAAGGGCCAAGACAGCATCTGCCACGCCATGTGGTCCTCCCTCGCTGACATCTGGACTCGGTCATGCTCATGGGGCCCTCCCACGAGCATCCGTGCGGGCCCCTGGTGGTCGCCCCATCTCACACAGACCTTTGGGGACTGGGTCTCCAGAGCAAGCTGGGGTAGAGCCGGCAGAACTCAAGTGGTCTGGGGCTGGAGCCAGGGGCAGAGCAGTGGTTCCTACATCTGGGGTCGTGACCGCGTGGCAGAGGGGAGGGGCCGGGAGGTGTGGAAGACCATCCTCGTCCATGGAGAAGGACCCCCGTCCTCTGGGGCCCCAGGGCCACCAGCTAGAGAGAAACAGCATGGCACAGAGTCTTGTCTGATGCCCATCTGAGGGGTCCTGAGGTGACCCGGCCACACAGAACGAGAACCCCCTCCTTCGGCCGCTGCTAACCCTAATCCACACAGTCTGAAGTCCACCTCAGCGCTCACCTGCTCTGTGGGCGGGGCAGCCCGCCGCATGGCCCCAGCCCCGCTCCGAGGCCCCAGAGCCCGGCTGCCCGCCGCTGTCCTGCCTCGGAAGCAGACCCTAGCCGCCTCGCCACGTGACCAGACCCAGCCACCGGCCCCATCCACACACCCGCCCAAACCCTTAGGTCCATACTCTCTGGGCAGCGTGCCAAGTCCTGGGGATAAACGTCCATTAGGACACACACACACACACGCTCCTAGTTTCTCCTGTCCACAACTTAGCCATCTGATGACTAGCTCTTAATCTGATTGTGCTCACGTCGATATTCATTAGAGCCGCAGGAATAATCAACACAGGAGAAGAAACGAGCCAAGCGGGCCAAGAAGCCCCAAGGCTGCAGTACCCCAAAGCTCCACTAGGTGTCACAGCGAAATTGTGGCGTCCTGGGCTCAGCCCGCGTTCTCCAGCAGCAACCCGGTGTGGGTCCGTCTGACCCCGGGGGGCGCGTCCCCTTGACAGAGGGAACCCAGGAAGG
>NW_023270433.1:2417570-2425737 GCF_011800145.1 Mirounga leonina
GGGAGTCCAGGGTGAGTCCCTTTGACTGGGAACCTGGGACGGGTCCCTATGATCAGAGGACCCCGGGGAGGGTCCCTTTGACCCAGAGCAAGCCCTCCCGTTCTGTTGCTTGATTTCCAAGAAGGAAGATGGAGTGAGGGGAAATCGAGGCCCAGGAAGCTCTCATACTGAGGAAGGATCGATGCAGATCCTAATCCCGGGTGCCGTGGACAGCAGTCGTCGCTGGGAGACTAACGCAGGCCGCGGGGCCCTCTGCGAGCCGAGCACAGCAGCCTCCGTGGGGGCCTCGCAGACACCACCTGCCCCAGGCTCAGGGCCGCGAGGGGGTGCCGCTCCCCAGGTGTGTACATGGACACAACGAGGAGGTGCTGTGAGAGGTAACAGGGCCGGGCGGTGCGCACAGGAAGCTGACGCTCCAGCCGCCATCTGCAGGCGTGAGGACACCAGCCACAGAACGGAAAGACATGCGGACACCCAGCGAGCTGAGCGCTAAGCCACCCTTACCCTCTCTCCAGGGTCACCCACTTGGCCAGTGGGGCCCATCGTTCCCGGAGGTCCTGGGAGACCCTGGAATTAAAAACAAAATCAGGACCGAATTCAAAGATACAGCCGCAGGGCAACACCCCGTTCCTGCCTCGCTTCAGGGGAGGGTGAGGGGGGCAGTGCTGGGCCTCAGGGGCGGGTGCGGGGTGTGGTCTGCAAAGGGCAGTGAGTGCCCCCCTCTTTTCCATCCCCCACCCCCAAGCACCTCCCACAGGCCTGAGAAATGAAACACGACACTCACCGCGGGGCCTTCAGGGCCTGGCGGCCCCTCCATGAGCATGCCCTGGAAAAGACAGGAGACAGTGTCTGAGACCCCAGGACCCCATCCCTCCTGAGATCCCAGCATGAGCCTGGACCCCCGGCAGGCCCTGCTGGTGAGGATGACACCGTGAGGACCACAGACTCGGACCTCAGGGAGCATGCCCAGCAGCAGCCCGAGTCCACGGGACACTCGGCCGCCCTCCTACATAAGCCCCTCACCCTGCCACTGGCCCTCACAGTCTTCACCCCCAAGCAGGAACCTTCTGCCCCCCACCCCATCAGCCTGGACCCCAGACAGGCCATGTGGGTAGCAGAGGGGTCATCAGATGCAGCTCCCGGGCCCGGGGGGGGCAGGGTGCCCCCACTCCCGAGCATCCACTTCCAGCCCCTTCCCAGAGTAGGACTCTCCTCTCTCCTGTCCAGTCAACACCAGACCGGGCACCTCCAACATCCTGTGTCTCATGCCCCTTCCGGGGGCTCTGAGACCATGCACAACCATGCGGGAGGGAAGGGGTCACCTGCCCCCCGCAGGGATTTGATTGCTGAGAACACAGCAGGAATGGCATCTGGGGGTCCTGGGACCAGCCAGGTTCTGCCTGGCCGGGCCAAGTAGGCTTTAGCCACACTCGGGGTCAGCAGAGTGGACACAGCGATGCCCTCCTCCCCAGTGATTCTTGAGACTGCCAGGACAGGGCTCGGGGGCAGACCTCATGCTCCCTCTTCCCCCAAACCAGAGAAAGCAGATTGCTTCCCTCCAGGGATGGTGTGCGTCCCTGTGCCCAGACTTCCCTTCCAAAGTGAGTGGTGCCCTTGACAAACGTGGCGTGGCCTCCCCAGGGGGACAGGGGAATGCCCAGCCGAGGCTCAAAGACCCACGCTGGTGAGGGGCACCGGGCTGCTGGGTCCTCCGACCCCCAGCCTCCCCACCAGGGCTCCCCAGTCCCTGCGAAGATGTGTTTACACAGATGTGCACTCAGAGGAGTATCTGTACTCAAAATGTACACAGACAGCTCATGCAAATAGCTTTCGAATTTCCTCCTCGGACAAAAGCAGCTGGGGAGGCTCAGTGGCAGAGCTGGTCTCAAGCGAGAGCCCTCTGGCCGAGGCGGGCCCGGGGCCTGCAGCTGTCTTCCCAGACACACTGGCCGTTGTTCTCAGGGAGCTGGGGCGATGCCGACCACGGATCTCCCGGGAGCAGCCTGGGAAGGAGGCCGGACGCCGGGATGAAGGAGCCCAGCGCAGGGAGTCAAACCTGTCGCCAGGAACCGGACCCGTGGCCATGACCGACGAGCGAGAAAGGTGTCGTTGATGAGGGAGAGTGGTGGTCTTCCTGCGAGGTGCTGGCCCGGTCTACACCCCAGCAGGATGTAGACACCAGTCTCAAAATTCAGTGGGGAAGGTATCTGTGAGTGATGATCTTGGCCTTGGCCCAGCTGAACACAGCGCTCAATGCAGGTGCATCCACCCGTTAAACACACACAAAAATGTTTCTTCCCAACCACAGTGGAGAGTAGAGACAGTGATTCATATGCCTCCCAAGGACAGTCACCGGGTACCACGAGGCACGGAGTCTGGGGACCGGTCCCTGGAGTCCCAGGACGCCGATAAACCCAAATCCCCTCAGCAGAGAGGTCTGCTGCCCTTTGAAGGAGCCGCTCATCCTGCTGACAATTTACAGGAGGTGGGGCTGCAAGGTCGAGAGGGAGCTGGTTCCAAGGGCTCCACAGACAGGAGCCCCTCTCCCCAGAGGGCAGGTTCTGGAGCAGGGTGGGGACAGAGGAAGCAGCGGCCACCCCGCCCTCTGCGGTCAGCGGTCAGCGGCGAGACCCACGCCGGCCGGCTCCCCGGACTCGGCCATCTGTTTACAGAGTTAAGACTTTGAGAGCATCTCTGGGTTGAGAAATTCCAACTATTTACATGGCGTCCCCAGGGGCCCGGCAAGGGCCCAGAGGACTCGCGGAAAGGGCTGGGGACGGGGCAGGACTGAACACTGGGGCCAGAGGAGGGAGCCCTCCCCTCGCTGCGTCCGGATGCCTCGGTTTCCCTCCCGAGATGAGGTGGACCTGTGTAGACACGCCGTCTATGCTGGGCCGGCTCTCCTTCCTCAGTCCCTCCTCCGCCCACCCCGACCCGAGCGCCTGGCAGCCGGGGCACCATGGCTCTCCTCCCGGAGGCGCATCTGGAGGCTGCGAGGGGACAGGAAGCGCGCCCAGAAGGTGCGAGCCTAGCCCCTCCCTGGCACCTGCCCGCGCAAGATGCCCTGCCAATGAAGCCATGCAGGCCTCACAAAAGGTGCCCCAAGTCAAGAGCAGGTGCATCTGGGGACCAGAGTGTCTGGGGAAACGTGTGGTCAGTGAGACCAGCCAGGCTCAGGCCAGCCCCCGCCATACAACTGTGACTCAGCGGCTGTCCTTCTGGGGTGCCCCCACCCCAGCTGCTGGCTGCCCCGCGCTGCCCCCCTGCTCACCCTTCCCCTGTGTCTGGACTTGGTGTCAGGATTTTTCATGTTACTGAGCAAGGGGTCACCGGGCGCTGGCCCCACCCCCTTGGCACCTCTGCACCCTTCCCCTGCACCCCCATCCTCCACCCTCGGTCAAGCCGTCTTCCTTGAACCCGCAGAAAGCCCTGGAAGGGGAATGTTCTCAGCCTGAGACAAGGATGTGTCCAGGGACCACAGCCCCGTGAGGCTGACGGGTCCCATCCCCAGACAGGCTGGGAGGGAAAACCACAAGGGGTTGCCTTCACCATTATCCAGATGCTTCCATGGGCCGGGCATGGGGCCAAACCGGGAGGGCTCCGCTGAAACTCTGCCCACTGGGCGTTCCACCCCAGAGATGGCCCATGTCCCATCGGCCCCAGACACGGGGCTTCGGGTCTCTCTGGGGGAGACCAGCAGTTGAGGTTCTAAAAGCACCTTCCCAAGTCCGCGGGAGGATGGAGGCCACAAAATTCCCCATCCCAGGAATCCAAGGTCAGAAGGCCCTGGGAACCCTGACGTCCTATCCCAAGCTGAGCCACCAGGAACCACCCTTAGCCCAGTTCCTCCTTGTGACCAGCCGCAGGGCAGGACACTGGCCTCCTCCCTCCGGCGCTTGGACGACGTGGCAGGGTGGGCCTTGGCCAGCCCCTCCCCGCCATCGCGTCCACAGCAGCTGCCCGGCCCACACCGCCAGGGCCACCACACGCAGCTGCGGAGCCCGCCCCACCCGGCTGATCACGTGGTGCCTCGCTGGCCTGCTCAGGGCCTGACCTCGGCAGCTCTCAGGCCACGGGGTGGATCCTGGTGCTCCCAGCCGGGCTCCCCAGGGGCAGAGGAGGGCTCCCCTGCGCCCCTGGAACAAGCCCCCTCCCCCCGCCCCACTCCATCAGTAGCCACTGCCTCTACTCCCCGTGATCCTGCGCCCAGCAGAGCGAGTTTCCCAAGCTCCCTGGCCACCGGACAGCCCGCCACGCTTCACCAATTTCTACACTCACCCCACACGGTGGCCACGCCGGCCCGGGTGCGGCAGCGTTAAACCCCCCGCGCGGCCGCACCCAGATCCGAGGCGCCCCACGAACCCTCTGACCCCTCCGGAGGGGCTCCCCTCCTTCTCACGAGCTCTGAGTCTCTCCCCCCGCTGACAACAGCCGCACGCAGTGAGAGGCTCAGACTGCAAGTACACAGCACAGCGTTCTCACCAGCTGGAACCCCAGGCAGCTGGCCCTTCAGGCAAGGTCTGGAACATTCCCCTGCCTGAGCCCTTTTCTCAAGCCTTGGCAACAAGCGGCGTGTGGTGTCCGCGAGGGGTCCCACAGGTCGGGTCTCGACCTGCATCACCCACCGCCCCCCCCCAATGATTTCAGAGAGGGGACAAGAGAGCACCCTTACCGGTTCAATGATGGCAGGCTCTCCCTTCTGACCCTTCTCCCCTCGTGGTCCTTCAATCTGGATTCGCAAAACACAGGTGGACAGAGAATGAGCAGAGGAGGGAAAGGAAGGCCCCTTCTCATGGCCCCGGGGGCTCACCAAGCAGGGGCCGCTCAGAGCCGGCCCTCCCCGGGCCCCAAAGGTGCAGGCGGAAGGAGCCCCCACAGCCCCTCACCCCTTCATAGATGGTGTCCTGGTTGGCGGGCATGCCCGGCCCTATCTCCGACGGGGAGACGGTGGGGTCGTAGTAGGGGTCGTAGTAAGTCTCGTCCAGGTTCCGGATGGTTTCTTCAGTGAACTCCCCTTCCAAGTCGTCCTCCGGAGGCAGAGCCGGCTGGGAGGGAGGGGGCAGCAGGGGTCACCGGATGACCATGAGGAACTGGACAGAGACTCCCTCCCTGCCCAGTCCCACAGCCTGGGGATGCCAATGACGGGGCCTCCCAAGAGCCCAGGCGAACTCGCGGGGGCCACTCCTGGGCCCCAGTGGCCTCTTCACGTAGCTTCTCTCTCGCCACAGGGAGACTTCACCCCAAACCCCACAGGACCCCATAGCAAGCTGGGGCTACACGGGGACCGCACGCTGTGGGGAAGTCAGTGCCGTCAGGGGCTCCGGCCCAAGGCCTCGTGGTCTCGGGGTAACAAGCCCCCAGTCCCATCCCGCTGACAGAGGGGTCTGGACCCATCAGAACCAGGTGTCTGCTCTGTGATGGGTGCAGTGTGAGGTGCTCGACGCCTCCCCATCCGAAAGCTTGCAACAACCCCTAGAGGAGGACCTGTGAGTGCCCCTTGTGAATGACAACTGAGATCCAGAGGGGACAAAACTCTCCAAAGCCAGTGGATGAGGCTCCGAGCCAGGTCTGCCCACAGGAAAGCCCTGGGCACTAGGTCGTACCGGGCACTAGGGGGCCCCACGCCTCCTCTGCCGGTCCGGACCCCCGCTCGTGCACCTGTCCTGCCTGGCCCCCTCAGGCCACAGAGAGGGACACTGCGAACACGCACGTCCTCATCTGCCCCCACCCGAACCCCGAGAGCCCAGGCAGGCGGGGCTCATTGTACCCACTTCGCAGATGGAATGCAGACAACAGTAAGACTGGCTCAGTGAGTCGGGGACCCCAAACCTGCTCAGCGCCCCTGGGGGCTGGGCTCTGCTGCGCTGGGGGGCAGGGAGCCAGCCCAGGACCCCTGAGGTCAGAGCAGAGAGAAGAGGGAGCCCCGAGCACTCCCCCAGCCCCTGCCCCCTCCCCTGCCCCAAGCCCACGCGGAAGAGAACCAATTACATTGGAGGAGTTGCCGGTGCTGACAGTGCTGGTGGGGACCTCGGCCCCTGCGCCAAGGTCAGGGGACTGGTCGGGGTTCTCGAAGCCCTCGTTGTAGTTCATGTCATCGTAAGGCGCGGGCGTGTAGTAGTCCTCGCTGGGCATGTAGTCGTAGTCCCCGATGCCGGGGTCCTCCTCCTTCCCGGCCCCCTCGCTGGCGTCGGGCACCGGAGGGGCTGCTGTGGTGGGTGGGGTCTGCTCCTGAGAGCAGGGAACAGAGCAGGAGTCAGGGAGGTCTGGAGAGGACCCGCAGCACGGCCCCGAGGCCAAGCAAGGGCCCTGCGGAGTCCATCCAGGCCGGGAGGAAGCCAGACCCCGGGCATGCTGTCCATGGCCTGAAACCCCCGATCCTGCACTGGAACGGGCAAAAGGAAAAGACCTCAGATGCCAAGCCACATGCCCCCCTCATGCCTACGTCTGCTGGTGGCACGGCAGGTGGTGAGCCCGCTGCCCCACCTCCCCGTGGGCACAAAGCACAGATGATCACCTGGCCCCCAGGGAACTGGTTCCCTGCCGAGCTTCCAGCCACCCCATCCTGGCCTCCACACCAGCCACGGCGTCCTCCCCACCATGGCCTGCAGCTCCCGCACAGACCTCGGCAATCTCTGTGGTCTCTCTAGCAGCTTCCACGGGCTTCTTGGTGGGGGTGGGCTCTTTGCCCGGGTCCTCCGTGTCCTCGTAGTAGGGGTACTCATAGTAGTAGGTATCACCTTCACCTTCTCCTTCCGGGTACTGAAAGCAAATCGGGGCCACGTGAGGAAGGCGGGACCCCACCAGGGGCCAAGCTGCTCTCCTCACCGTCCAGGTTCAGCCAGGAAGGGGGGAAACCAGAAAGCCTTGGTTTCGAATGGGCCTCCACCTGCTCCAGCTCTGTGGGCAGCTGAGGCAGCCCCATGGGAAGCATGAGGGAGGGAATGGGGGGCTCAGGGCCCTTTCAAAGAAAGTTGAGTCCTAAAAGGTGCAGACATTCTGATCTTTTAGAACCAAGGGCCAGGACAGCCGCCAAGCTGTGGGGATGGTCCTGTGGCAATGCTGCGGTCCCTCAGAATCCCCTGACCCTCACTGAAGCCCCAAACCACATCGACAGAGAAGGTCTTGCCCCTAAAATGGGGACAGGGGCTCGGCCAGGAGGCCTTGGCTGCAGGGACTCAGCCCGGGCTTGGAAGCCCTGCCTGGGCCATGGGACCCCAGCTTCATGAGGGCCACCCTTCCTTCTCTTCTGACCGGTCGGGACAGAAGGAGGCCAAGAGGACTAATGACAGCAGGGTGAACATGACAGAAGCCGAGCGTCCCCTGAGACCCGGAAGCAGGAGAGGCCCTTCACTTGGAAATGGTGGAGAGAACTATAAGCAGGCTGAACCAGTGCTGCCTGGGGCGGCACAGGACAAACTTCGGATTCTTGCCCAGAGGGTTTATTTTAAAGGGGGGCCCCATGGCTTTTGTGTCCCTCCACCCCCTGCCTGCCTGCCGGACCCGCCCCCTCCCAAGGGGTCTGCCTACAACCCCACCATGAACCCTGGGGGGCTGACTCACGTATTCGTCTGGGTTGGGGTCCTGTGACTGGGGCTTGTCAGGGACAGCCGTGTCACAGTCGGGGCTATAGTGCTCGCAGTAATCGTAAGCTGCCCGGTGGTCCGAGACAAAGAGCAGCTGCTGGATATCACCCTGGAAAAGGACAAAAGCCCTTGAATAAGTGGCACACAGGGGACTCACATGGGGATCCGGGAGGCCAGTGGGGAGTAGCCCAGACACGCCTTGGGAGGAGCTTGTCCTCAGGACCAGCCTTCCTCTCAGCAAGCTGCTATCTCCAATCACCACTCAAGCTAGGATGGCCTGCCCATCCACCCACCCACCCATCCACCCATCCACCCACCCATCCATCCACTCATCCATCCACCCACTCATCCATCCACCCATCCATCCACCCACCCATCCATCCATCCACCCATCCACCCATCCATCCATCCACCCATCCATCCACCCACCCACCCATCCATCAATCCATCCACCCATCCATCCATCCATCCATCCACCCATCCACCCATCCACCCACCTATCCATCCACCCATCCATCCACCCACCCACCCATCCAACCATCCACCCATCCATCCATCCATCCACCCATCCATCCACCCACCCA
>NW_023270433.1:2426137-2448983 GCF_011800145.1 Mirounga leonina
ATCCATCCACCCACCCACCCATCCACCCATCCATCCACCCACCCACCCACCCCTCCATCCATTCATCAGACACCTGTTGGGCACCTGTCAGGTGCCAGGCAAGGGCTCAGAGATTTTTGTGAACTGTGAGTGAAAATGCAAGCTGTAAACTCCACCCTAAACCTTGAGGGCTTGGAGGTGTGCTGTCTCCTTCCCTATCACCCCCAACCATGGGGTGGGGTGGGATTTATTTTTAAAGAGGAAAATACCATATAACCCAGAAATCCCAATCCTATGAACTAAGAGAGGTAAACAATTCACTCAAAAAAAATTGCAATGGGTATTCAAATAGGTCCATGGACACCTATGCTCACAGCAGCCTTATCTACAATAGCCAAGAGGTGGGAACAGCCCAGATGTTGCATGAACAGATAAACAATTGTGGTCTATCCATACATCGGAATATTATTCAGCTATGAAAGGGAATGAAGTACGGACACATGCTACCACCTGGATGAGCCTACGCTGCCAACCACTGAACATTCTGTTCACTGCTGTGGCAGTCAACAGTCCCACTATGTCAGATAGGAAAAGTATGCAACAATTCTATTTCATATTGCTCTCCTCAAGATGTGTCAAAGCAGACAAACAAAAAGAAACAAGAACCATAAGTCTCACGAATGTTACCAAACATTTGATGTCTCCCTGGCAGAGGATCTTTGGGCCCCAATCAGATGGATATAAACTGCCTAATATTATAGTGATTTTATTAATGATTAATGTTAGATGGTATTTACTATAAATCAGGTACTGGACAAGGAAACTGCTGTCACTCCCTTTGGCCCACAAGAACTCTATGAATTCTGTTCTATTAATTCCCATCTGAAGCTGAGAAAACTGGAGCCCTGGGGTCACCTGCCTGGCATACACGGTCACACAACAGGGGAGGCAGGGCCAGCTCAATGCAGCCTGCACAGTATCCATCACTACAAGACATTCTGAGCTCAAGGAGGGAAAGCAACATGGAGGAACATGCCCAATGTTGAAACTATGTCATTAGAGATGGTGCCCAAGAAAGGATAATTGGGGGCTATGCCAGGTGTTGAGGTCCTTGGCCTGGAGCCCATCCCGCCACATGCATATCCATCTATCCATCATCAATCCACCATCCATCCATCCATCCATCCATCATCTATCCACCATCCATCCATCCATCATCCACCCACCATCTATCCACCATCCATCCACCATACATACATACATCTATCTACCACCCATCCATCCATCCAACCACCCACTCACTCATCCAACCATCCATCCATCCACAAGACATCTGTCCAACCATCCATCCATCATTTACCATCCATCCATCCAACATCCATCCACCATCCATCATCCATTCACCATCTATCTACCATCCATCCATCCATCTATCCATCCAATAGCAATTATGGAGCACCTACTAAATGCCAAAGATGTAGCCACAGCCCAGAACCACTGCCTGGCATTGTTCACACTCTCTCTAACACTTTGCGCTTGCCTTGTGCCCCATGGGTAAGATGCATATCCATACCATGTCTTCATCCTGTTGTCATTGATGCCCCTTGAGTCCCATTGTCCCTTTCTGTCCAGACACCTGAGGCTACCCTTGCTCCTGCACACCCACTCTCCCATGGTCCAACAAAAGGCATGTTCTGCTTCTGAAGACAAAGCCATGAGTGAAGCAAGAGAACATGGTAGCCGTGAGCTTGACCCAAAGGAGGCAGTGCTCATTCTGCACATGTCAGAACCACAGGCCCAAACAAGGAAGCCACACCTTCCATCCCCTTCATTTGGTAAAGGTGTGTGAGCCCCTTCCCTGTGCTGGACCCTGACGAAGCTGGACAATGGAGGGCTGGGAGGATGTGTCACTCAAAGTCACTGAGCGTGGATCCCCAGATGGCCTCCTGGGATCTGTGAAGTGAAGTGCCAGCCCCATGCACTGCTCTGAGGGACAGGGTCCATTACCCTTCACTGGCTTCCCAAAGCTTCTGTTGGAAAACTGGCCCAGAGATGGGGTGAGATGAGGGTGACTCAATGGCAGGCCTGGGTGAAAGTCTTAGAGTCCAGAAAAGCCTCATCCTACCTGATCCCTGAGACATGGGTCCAAATTATGTGCCCGCCCCACCCCGCCAATTTGGGTTTGAAGACCACGAAGATGAGCAAGGAGCTCAGAACTCTGGCCAAGCTGACCTGTCTCCACACAGGGCTCTGAAGAGACTCCCCTGAAGACAATTCTGGCTCCCCTCCCTAAGTTCTGCTGCGCTCACTCCTTTGACTGGCAGAGCCGCCCGCCTCCATCCCTCCCTCCATCTCTCCCTTTCCCATCCCCACTCCCTCCTCTTTGTCCCTCTCTGCCTCTCTCCTTTTGGATGTCAGAGGCTCCCGGCCCACACTGTAAACTCTCCGGCAGACGAGAACCATATGACAGGAACAGTGAACCCAAACCACACAGTTTTATTAAGCAACGTGACTTCTAGTTCAAACTTCATCCAATTCAAATAAACTATTTGCTTCTTTCAACTGGCAACTTGACATCTGAATGTATGTTCTCCGAATGCAGTCTCCGGAAGGGAGAGGAGGCTCGGGGGCCTTTGGGGGTGGCCGTGGCTGCCAGCACCTGGCGCTCCCCTCCGTCGAGCCACCGGCACACGGGACTGCAGCCGTCTGGTAAAGGGCCTGCCTCCCAGGAAGGCCAAGTCCTCGGGCCCTGGCCACATGTGGCACATCTGTGTCCCTGTGCGCCGGGGTGTCCCGCCCAGAACCAGGCCGCTGGGCCCCTGCAAGCACGAAGCTCTCTTCATTCCCAAGGCCCACCCTCCACTGCAGACGCCTACACTTGCGGCCAATCATTTTTCCCACAAACCCCCGAGGGGTTTCCACACCAAAAACATGTGCCCCTTTGTTCCGTGGGTGCGTATCTCAAAGGGCCCCTGCACCTCCGTGAGAAGGGGAAGCGGAGGTGTGGGTCCGAGCCTCTTGGAAGCCCCTTGTCCAAAGCCCCTGCCGTCCCCCTCACCTCTTCCCTGCACATGTGGGAGTTTTTCAGGTTGGGGTGTCGGATACCCATGTGCTCTTTGCAGAGAAGTCATCCCCCACTGAACTTTCTCTTGTTGGGACCAGACACAACCCGAGAATCTTTCTCACCCCCCACCCCGTGCCTCGGAGACGGCATGCCCTGGGGCTGGCCCTAATCCTGTGCACAGTGTATTCCGCATGTCCCACGAATGCTCACAAGGTCGTGACTGTTCTGAGAGCATTTTCACGAGGCCTCCTCTGGCGAAACAGGCTCCAAACAGCAGATCCTGAGGTTCCCTCGGCGACCCCCCCTTTCCCAGCAGGGCCCTTCTCCGTGGCCGCTGGTGGGCGATGGTGGGGGCCTGGCACAAAGGCCCCTGCTGCCCACAGCCTCAGCCCCTCGGGGCCCAGTGGGCATGGTCAGCAGGACAGCCCAGGGCGCGGCGTGTCTGTGCTCTGGGGGGACGAGGCAGAAAGCGGGAGCCAGGGGCCGGCATAGGAGGCCCACCTGCGAATACAAGGAGCACACACAGCGAGGCCCCTGGCCTGCAGCTTCTCAGGACCCAGTGCGGGCCTTTCGGGAGCCGAACGCCAGCTCTGTGAGGCTGCCTGAAGGTCAGAGCTGCCGGCAGGGTCCTTGACCCTCTGGAAGCAGTGAGGGCAACCCAGGATTTTTCCGATCAAGTGTCCTCTCGGGTGGGGGAGACTCTGACTAGGAACCCTCAACCAGCCTGGCCTTGACCTTGGAAGAGTCGGAGCCCCCTGCCCCGAAAGCAGCCTAGCAACCCCCAAACGCAAAGACTCATGGCCCACTTGTAACATCTGGAGTTGTCTGGGGCTGCGTGTGTGTGTGTGTGTGTGTGTGTTCACGGGCACGGCACAGGTGTGCACAGGCAATACAGCAGACGACCTTCACGTGACCTTCTAGTCTGGGTGAGCCACTTCTGAACAGAAACAGAAAGAGAGCCTCTGTCCTTAGGGACCCTTGGGAGAAAGTGAAGAGGCATTATCACCTCTGGCCGTGGGGCACCCCGAGCTGCAGTCAGGAGTTATGGGGCGACGGAGGGAGGCAGTGGACACCGGGCCTGGAGCGGATGTGCCCAAGAGTGACTGAGTGCAGCCCGGGGGGCGGGGGGCTCACACCCTGGCCCAGCCACGCTGCCGGCACGGTCACACTCCCACTGGCCCCCGGGGGGGGTGCGGGGAGCCAGGGAAAGGCCACCTGCCAGGCTGCAGGGCTCCCTCTAAAGCCTAGAGGTTCACGCTTCAATGATAGCAGGTACCCTGTCAATAACCAAAACTGTTACTCAACTAGAACCGGGGGCTGTTCACCGCCATTACTACCAACACCAGCATTACTACCAACACCAGCATTACTACCAGCATTACTACCAACACAACCAACATTACTACCAACACCACCAGCATTACTACCAACACCACCAACATTACTACCACCACCAGCATTACTACCAACACCAGCATTACTACCAACACCAGTATCACCACCACCACGCCATCGGCCCTAGATCCCTGACAATGTCTCACCAATGGCTCCTGTAGGAAGGTCTGATGAGTCATCATCTCGCTCATGTAACCAGCATCTTTAAGCACCCCTATCATGAGACTCATGGACACAGAGATGAAGAAATCGGGATCTCTGACCACAAGTCTCAAGCTCTAACGCTTCCCCAGGAGGTGGCAGAGGTGACTGAGTGACTAGCTGCCAGGGTTCAAGGAAGGCATGCTGGGGTGGCTGGCCTCAGAGCTGGGCCCAGGTGGAGGTTCACATCCGTACACAGCCTCTCTGGGGTCCTCCCTTGGCCACCATGTCACCCCTGTCCCCTGGGAGGAGACTCTCCACCCCACCTTGCCCATCCTAGGCTCAGACCCCAGGTCTTCAACTCAGCCTTTGCTGGGCACAGTCCACACCCGCGATCATCCTGCCCTGTGTCCCGAACGCATTATCGAAGCACCACATCGCGCCGCGGTCGCTGATGGGCTCGGCATGCACCGACCCCTCCACCTTCTCCGTAGGAAATGCTTCCCCACCACATCCCCCCGGTCCACACTGGTACAACTCGTTGTTTTGAACCCAAGTGCAGAAACCCACATTCATGCCCACCGAATTTCATTTCTTTGGCTCCAGGGCATGGTCCCAGCCTAGAAGACCTCTCTGAGTCTTATCTGCCAACCAGGAGAGTAACTCGGCATCATCTCTGACAGTCAGGCCTAGCTGGGGTCGCTCTGCACATCCACAGCCACCGGAATGTTCTCACTAACGTGCAGAACACATGCGTCCCTGCTGTGGGGGTGGCAGGGGGAGCACCGGGGGTGGTTTGGAGGCCAGGCTGCTCCGCATGCCCCCTGCCCGCACCCCCCCCCCAAGAAGACTCTGCACCATGATCTACCCTCACTGCAGGCTGTAGCGTGAGGGGCCAGGCATCACGAACAAGGGCCACGTGCCATGACTCCAGCCAGGGTCCTGGGCTACACCCCAAACCTGGGCCACCCCAGCTGCAAACACCCACTACTAGACATAACAGAGACAGGCTGGGTCGGTGTGGCTAACTCATGGGGATAATCTGTGCTCCCCAACTCCTGAGAAGTGGTTTCCAACACAGCCCCCCAGAAGCATTAACTATAGGCAAGCAAAGCCCAGCTCAGCAGAAGGCTGTGTGCACCCAGAGGAAACCACGTCCTCCAGGGTTTGTAGGCCCCCAGGAGGGCCGAGAGTCATCCCTGTGTCCTCAAGCCCTGGCGGCCAGCTGGTCACCCCCAGAACCTTCTCCAGCGTGTTCCTGTGGGCACAGATGGTTGGACTGGCTGCAGCTGGACAGAAGGCACCTGGAGAGGCCTGGAAGTTCCAGCGTAGACCAGAGAGTAGTGGCTCCAGGTTTAAAGTGAATAGCACCAGCACCTGGGCTGGCTGGGGCACGAAGGAGGAGGGTCTCTCTGAGTGGGGCACTCATAGGCCTTGGGGCCCATAAAGAACTAAAAACCCAAGGGCTGGTTGGAGGGGCACCACCAAAACACAAGTTAGTGGGCAGTGGCTCTGTGGGGCTGGAGGCCAAGTCACCTAAAGGGAGGGACAGAAGTCTGACGCCAGAGGCCCAACACCGCTCACCCCTTCCTCTGAGAACTGGAATGTCCTTCTGATCCAGAACAGGGTCCAGACCTGGGCCCAAAGTCTGGCACTGCACTTCCCTGCTGTGTGCCCTTGGGCAGGTGGCTTTACCTCTCTGGACTCCAGGGAGCCCGTGAGCACTGAGGAGCCAACACAACACGCATGTCCCAGGCTGCTCTGCAGAATCGTCCGGGCAATTATCAAGATAAGACTATCAGCCGGAGGTACCCTCCTTAATGCTAGGAGGGGTGTTACTATTATCTGCTTTTCCAAAGAGGACGGAGGGAGGACATTCAGAGGCGCAGCCGCTGCCCCATCCAGGGCCTTGGGTTTTCTGAACAAGCCTCCCAGCTCGGCCTGGTGCCCGGCTCCTCGGACGCCGAGGCGGCACGGTGCAGACCTCGGAGGGCCTGCCCTCCCCAGTGCTGAGAGCTTCCGAACAGAACCGGGGTAGCACAGTGGGAAAATGAGTCTGCGCTGGATTCTCCATGTGCTCAGAGAGGAAGACCTCCAACGAGCGCTCCGCACAACCATCAGAGGCCCCAGCGCCCTGCCCCCAAACACAGGGACATGCACTTAGGAAGGGACCACCCAACAAATGTGCACACGGACGCCCCAGTATCAGAGGCTCTCTATCCCAAGGTGATGTCACCCTCTGGAGGCCCAGGGATGCTGAAGGCCCATAGCCAGCCTGGGGAGCCCCTCTGCCGCCCATGCAGTATGCCCCTCGGGGGTCCCACCGCACCCCACACCCTCACAACTGCAGCCCATGGGCTGGCACTCTGCTGGTAAGGGCTGGACGCTAGCACCCCCACCTGCCAGCTGGGCTCGCAGATGTCCCTCTAACTCTCACACCTGCAACACAAGGACGGTAAAGATAGTGACAATCCTTGTCATCAACAACCTCAGCATTCACAGCTCCCCTCCCCCAGCGTGGTCCGGAGAGTCTCACAATTGGAGGCCCTCACACAGCATGGATGTGGAGGGACGCCCAGCGCTGGGACCGTCGTCAGGCCCCCTCCCCCAGCACTCACAAGCCTGGCAGCCCCATCTCCTGCACGAGGAGACACAGTCCCAGGCTAGCCCCAACCCGTGCAAATGGTAAAGGGAGGTCAGGACCACGATGAAGCCTCCCCACGCCCCCTGACAGCTAGCAGCAGTAAAGAAAAAGTCCCCGGGGCCCCCTGCCCTCTGGTCACCCACACGGGCAGCTCCCAAGCTCGGGCATCACTGCAGGCTGGACCGCAGGACTCTGCATCCAGAAGCATGGGCCACAGAGTCCTGCCCCTCCAGGAAAGCCGCCGATCCTCCCCTGTCCACTGATGGGCCCTAGCCCGTGCCCGCTGCAGCCCTGCAGGTGACCTTGAGGTGACATGCTCTCCCTGGAGCCCCGGCGCCAGTCCTCCCCAGGGACCCGCACATCAGAAAGTCATTCCACAGGTGCCTGGGTGGCTCAGATGGTTAAACGTCTGCCTTCGGCTCAGGTCATGATCCCAGGGTCCTGAGATCGAGTCCCGCGTCGGGCTCCCTACTCAGCGGGGAGCCTGCCTCTCTCTCTGTCTCTCTGTCTCTTATGAATAAATAAATAAAATCTTTAAAAAAAAAAAAAAAAAGAAAGTCATTCCACAAGCCTGGACTCCCAGCCCTGCATCAGCCCACGGGGCCGGCACAGGGGCCGGCGGCTTAGAGTTTCCATGGAACAAACCTGAAGCCCTCTCAGGCCAGGAAGCAGGGCCTGCCTGACTCTGTGGGGTCTCTCTGACCCCTCCTAGCCGCCACCCTCCCAGCTGCTTGGCTCAACAGGGATCATGAGGACCCAGCACAACCCCGGCCAGCTCCAGGAGCATATCCTCAGAGCTCGGTCCCCACCCCAAGCACCCTGACCACTCAAGGCACAGCCCCATATGAAAGCCCCTTGGCCTGGGCACCAACATGAGACCCGCTGCCGCCCTGCTCGGGCCAGCCTGTGCGAGGCAGCTACCCCAGCCGACGTCCAGCTGGTCACTGGCCCCCAGCCCGCGGGCCGCTGGCCACTGCGCAGGCAGAAGTCCAGGCCCAGGCTTGCCCACTGCCCAGCCCTTCCTGGACCTGAGCTGGAGACAAAAATATACCTCAAACCCTCTGCATACTGTCCTCATTGGCCAGGCAGTCGCCCATCCAAGCCAGGAGCCACGCTCGGGGCTGCCCGTGACCGCCCCCTCCAACCGGGAGAGCTAACCATCCTGCCTCCTCGGCCAGACCCGACTCAACAGCCCGAGAAAGCCTCCATTTGAAACCAACCAGTCATGCCCAGAGACGAGCTCTTCATTAACCACACATGCCCTATAGGAATTAATGGGTAAACCTCCTTCCACACTGCCCGCAGGGGCGGGTTAAATAGCGACCCCAAAACATAGCTCCAAGTCCTGCTCCCCAGACTCTAGGAATGGGACCTTATCCGGAAATGGAGTCTTTGCAGATGTAAGGAAGTTAAGGGTCTTTCAAGACGAGACCATGCTGGATTAGGGTGGGCCTAAATCCCATGATAAGTGTCCTTAGGAGAAAGACAAGGGGCAGACAAACGAGAGGAGGAGAAGCCGCGTGCAGATGGGAGCAGAGCCTGTAAGGACGCAGCCCGAAGCCAAGGAACCCCGGGGCCACCAGGAGCTGGGGGAGGCAGGAAGGACCCCCACCTAAGGTCCTCGGGAGGGAGCTCAGCCCTGCTGACACCTTCATGTCAGACCTCTGGCCTCCAGAACTGGGAGACAATCAATTTCTATCTTTCTGAGCCACCAAATTATGGAGACTCGTGGGGACTGCAACATCCCTGCCCTTCCCAGGAGTTCGGGAAGGTCCCCGGGAAGTGGGCAGAGCCAAAGACCCGGTCGAGAGGCTCCAACCTTGCTCACTCCTGTCCTGCAGCATCCCTTGGGGTCCGCCTGAGAACTGCATCAGCAGGCACAGGGCTGGGCCTCACACAACGGTAAAGGCAGGGAGGTGCTCTCAGGGAAAGCTCAGACGGGCACTGAGGAGGGGCAGGGTCCTGTGGGTCTTGGGACGGAGCAGGACAGAGCACGACGGACCAGGCCCTTCAGGTGCACTCCGCCTGCTGCGGGCCCCACCCAGGACATGCCATCGGCAGCCAGAGGGCCTGGGTTTGAGCTGCCCACCCTCTCCCCCAGGGCCGTCCCTCGGGCCCATGACTTAGCCCCGGGAGCTCCCACATCTCCATCTAAAGTCAGGGCACACGGGCCTAGAGCAGGGACAGCATGCCATGCAGACAGGGGTCCCCCCCTGCTGCTCCGCGTGCCTGGGAGGCCCTGGGACTCAGTGGGCCTGCACACGGGGCCACCGCCAGCCCGGGCAGGGCAGGGGTGGGGGCCCCGGGCTCAGAATGGCCTGCACTGTTGTGCCAGGACAGCAGGAGGACCCTGTGTGGCACAGCCCCGGACTGTGGCACCTATCTCGCAGCAGGGCAACAGAACAGCCTGGCAGGTATTCCAGATGGAGCCATGGTCCCTGCCGGGTCCGGCTGCGGAGGCTGGTTCTTCCTGTTCCCAGCATGGGTCTAACTGGCAACACCAACTGCAGAAACACCCCTGGACCGGGAGGGGGGCGGGGGGGCGGGGGACACGGGGGCTTTACCGGCAGCACCCCAGAGCCTCGAGCCACAGTGTCCAGGCGTGAGCTCAGAGCTGGCCCCACCAGCCCCACAAATGCACCACCTTCCCAGGATGGGAGAAGCACACTCTAGAACACACTCGCAGTTCCTCTCCACAGAGAAATTTGGGTCAACATGACAGCACTGCAGGGATGCTGATGGAAACAGAATGAACGAAAGTGCTGCTTCCCAGCCCCAGAGAGAAGAGATCCTCCAGCCAACAGCCTCCAGGGTCAAGGGCCCGGGGGTCCCAGGCCTACAGCTCCCCAGTCACAGCCCACGTGCTCCACTGGCCCTGGGTCCCCCACGTGCACCCCCCGCATGCGTCCCGTGGCAGGTGACGGGATGGTCCCTGGAGGGGCCTGGGAGCTCCGAGGTCGTAGCCCGGGCGGTGAGAGCCAGGATGTGGACCCAGGCCTCCAAAGCCAAGCCCACCGCTCTCTCGCCTTCGAGACACTGATGCTAGGAACCGTGCACACAGAGGGACAGTGGCTCTGCGCTCCCCAGAGGGGTCCCAGGCTGCCTCGTGGATGGCCGAGAAAGCCCAGCCCGGCAGAGGTCCACTCCTGCTCCAGGAAAGCTGCATTCCAGGAAAGAACAGGTCAGTGGAAAAGCCAGGCCTCTGGAAAATGGGAATCAGGGATGAGGTAAACCCTTGTCTTTCCAAATGAAAGGTGGGTGGACAGACGGGAGGACCGTCACTCGGGTGTGATGCCATCTTCTTCCCGCCGGCACCCAGAGACGTGCAGAGAAAGCCCCAGTTTACAGTCTGTTTGGTCTTGTTGCCCCTTGAAACATCCAACAGCTTAGAAGCGGGTTTGGCGCCGGGCTCAGAACTCCTGGCTCCCTGTCCCCTGGGGTGGGCCTCCCTCTGTTCCCGGCTCACCAGAGAGGAGAGTCCTCCCACCACAGAGGCTCGCCCCCCAGCCGAGCCCCACCCTCCAGACCCCTCCACCTGGAACACCCACCAGCTCCAGGCCCCACAGAGGAGCCGAGGGTAGGGAGGGGGATGCCGGTCCCCCGGATCAGCCCGTGTTTCCGAGCCAGGGCCGGAGAGAGTGCTCAGCAGGCTGGGCAGGGAGGGCCAGCTCTGGCCTGCAAACGGCTTGTGCTGGCTCCTCCTGGAAGGTTCTGGGGCTTCATTGACCCCACAGGTCAGGGCACTCTGATGTCCTGGGAACCCGTGTGGGACCACAGGAGCAAGCACCCACCGGCATCATCGGGACCACCCGGGATTCACCCTGGCTGGGGAAGGTCGTGACCCAGTTTCTGAAGTCCCAGTTTCGTTGGTCAGGTGGACAGAGAGATGCACGGGCAGCCGGGAGTGTGGCGCCCGCCCTGCAACGTGACACCAGAGCAGGACTGTCAGGCTCCCGGCAACAACAGGTCCGGGGACCCACCCTGCTCCCCTGCAGTTTTGCTGGGCGACCTTCTGCAGGTTCTTCACCCTCTCTGGTGCCAACGTCCCGGGAGTGGCGAGGGTTGATGGCAGGGCAGAGCACTTGGCGGGTATCGTCGCGGGCCCGGCTGGCCAGTGCTGACCTGGCTGGCCTCCTACCCAGCCCTACCACGGAAGGAAAACAACCACTTCCCAACTCCTGCCAGACATAATAGCTTTCCCTGGCACTCTCGTCTGTGTTTCCAAAAACACAAAGCTCGTTCCTAAGCCCTGGAAGAAAACAAGACTTTTTCCTGCATGGGGAGGCCCACAGGACCCCTCTTCTAAAGAACAGCTCCCCACCTCCCCTCAGCCTGCCTGGCACCCAATCCACCCAGGACCCCAGGACACAGGCACATCCCAGGGGAAGGAACGGGACATGGGACACCCAGCTCCGCAGGGATACCAGGGTGAACAGCGCCCCAGAGCAGCCCTGCAGAGCGTGCAGAGGGTCTGGGGCAGTGTGGTTCTCTGGAGCCTGGAGGGTGCATTTTACTCAGATTCCATCCAGAGTGTGGGCCTCCTCCACCCATTTTCCAGATGAGGACATTGGGCTTGGAGAGGCTTAGCAATGGGCTCCAGGTTATCAGCTAGAAAGGAAGCGGTTGAGGCCCAAAGCCCGTGGGACCTTTGCATGCACTTCCTCCTGGGTTGGCTTCAGGAGGGACTGGACTGTCCTGTCCCCTGTCCAGCAGGGCGGACCCGTCACAGGCTCACACCGGGGCTGGGAGACCAGGGGCTGCCGACCTGCACAACCAAGCCCAGGGTCCGCACCTGGGAGGAAGGGTTCACTGCAGCTCCAAGTCCCTATGCCAGGCTCTCGCCCTGGACGGCACTTCATTTTGGACAAGGGGGTTTCTGTGGGGCCATGTGCACCCCAGGAAAAACCCCAGTGCCCCAACAGGCTCTCTGGAGTTTAGTAAACCCCTGTCTGGACGCAGCACTCAACACAGTACTCAGTGTGTGTGCCCGTGGTGATGGGCGCCCCCACCAAAGTCACCCCGAATCCTTCCAGCTCACCCAGGCCCTTGCAGAGCTGTGGGACAAAGTGGCACTTAATGAGGGAAAGATGTCCTTCCAGCGGAAGAACGTGGCGGCTGGAGAAATCGTTTTCAACGTGCCGCCCCCCCTCCCCAGTTTGAAGAGCTTCTAAGAGAAGCCCAGTGGTTCACATGGGGAGTGCCGTTATTTGGAATCTGGTGGAAAGCAAAAGAGTTAAGTCACTTCTATTTCAAAAGAAACAAAGACTCTTCCTCTCTTGCCCTGAGGCCCAGGGTGTCTGGGCCTCGAAGGCCAACGCACCCAGCTCGGTCACTGCCCCGTGAAGAGAAAAGCCAGACAGGAGGCTCGGGGGCCACTGTGCCACTGGCCTTCGTTGCGAAAGCCAGGTCACATTTTCCAACGTGAGCAAGTCTAGCAGCCAGGAAAGTCCACGTCTGGGAAAACACCAACACCTCGCAGGCCCCAAAACCTCCCGCTCCTGGCAGCCACTCTGGCTGGAACAGCAGGAACACCGCGGCCGGCCATTCCAAGCACGTTCCTGACCTGCGCCTCGATGCAAGGCCGGCCCGCCCCCAGCCGCACAGGGAGGCCTGCGCTGCCCCCCACACGCGCACCGCGGGCCCCACGTGGCCGCCATCCCACGCTGCAGACGGGGACCCTGAGTCTCGGACAGGCCAAGCAGCCCAGCCAGCGTCCCCCAGCGGGGTTCAGGCCCTGACCTCTCCCGGGGCTTCCCTACAGCAATGCAGTCTTCATATCTTGTGCTCCCAGGAAAATAGCTCCTTCTGGCTCAGCCAGAATATCCAGGAAGTAGTATTTGCTTTAGGATCCCAAATTTTTTTTTTTTTTAAAGGTAGAGAACACTTGTTCCGGCCTCTTTACAAAGACAGGCACACCGTGAGCCCAGCCGAGGCACGAGAAATGACGCGGATTTCCACCTAGCACAGAAAAGCTACCACACAGTAAATGAATCCAAACCCGTGAAGCCACAGCCCAGCATTGGCACACCTCCCGCCTCCAGATCCAGAACTTCAACCGACAGGAAGAAGGCCAGTGTCCGCAGTGACCCTGGCTCCCCATCATGAGCAGGCACCCACGTAGCTGAGCCCAGGTGAGCCCCCAACACCCCTCAAGGTGCCATGACTAGTCCCCACGTTAGACAAATGAGAGTCCCCAAGCTCAGCAACGTCACCTGCTTTACCTGGATCCTGCCACCAGCGAGGGATCTGTACCAGCGACAGCTCAATCCCAGCCTGTGTGACCCCCGTGACTCCCAACACCAGCTCCCCAGGAGAGCCCCTCAGCCACGCCCGGCCTGGCTGACAGCCCTGGCCATCCTGCAATTCACCCCAGGTCTCTGGGCAAGTCGGGTCAGAAATGTGCCCATGGGGTGTGTCTCCAGAACTTGTAAAATTTGGCAGCACCAGAGGGCTCCAGGCTCCCCCCTGCCCTGCTGTCCCAGGACACGCCAAGGGCGGCCATGCCCAGCAGGGCCCACGGACCCACCTTCACAGGCTGGCTCCCCAGCCTTCTCTTAGCGGCCCTCCCACCCCATCTCCGTGTAGACGTGTCTATTCTGGGCCTTGCTCGTCCATCGTCCCACATCTCCACCTGCCTTGACACGGAACTCAAATCAAAACCAAGCTACTAATACCGTCGAGCGCCTACTCTGAGGGTCGCCATGTGCCACAGCCCCAGGAAGTACCGCGTTCATGATCCCACTGCACAGACAGGAAAGCTGAGGCTAAGACACGGCAGGGCAACTTGCCTGAGCCTCCAAATCCAGCACACGAGAGAGGGGGCTTGCACCGGGCAAGCGCCCTCCTGAGAGGTTTTGTGGTCATGCCACATGCACCGTTGTGACTTTGCAGAAAGATGAGACTTTGGAAAAGTCACTCTTCACCTGCTCAGCAGCAGACCCTCCCCACCGGCCAGCCCTGGAATCTGCAGAGACATCACTCCATCTAGAATAGAAATGGGAGTAACAAGCACGCAGTCTCTCCCTCTGGGGCCCCCGCAGTGCACAGGGATCCGGTCGACACCTGACCAGCCTGGGGGTCTCCAATTCACCGAGTAGATGCACGGGCCCGGACACCCTACCTCAGGTATGAGCACAGGGCTGGAGGGCATGGAGCATTCCTCTCAAACATGGCCAAGTATGTGCACAGTCCCGGGAATTTCGAGAGGAAACGCTGCCCCAAGGATGAAATCCCAGAGCTGGGAGAGCCCTCAGACCATCCAGCATGGTGGTTTGCAAACACACTTTAGCCACAGAGCCCTGGGGGCAGCCAACGCTCCTTCCACAAAGCCCGAATATGTAGAAGAAAGAAGTCCAGCAGAGGGGTCCTGGCTGTCACCTCGCCCAAGCCAGGGAGACCACCACCGGTCACCTGAAGTGCCTTCTAGAATGCAGATCCCAGGGCCCTGCCACAGGCCTGGGGCCCCGGCACCTCAGGAAGCAAAGCCTAAGCATCTGAACATTTAAGATCCCCAGGGGGTGCGACTGCACTCCGCTGGGGCACCTGGAAACCGCTGGTCCCCTGCAGAGCTGACCTGCTTCTGCAGGACAGAGTTCTTTAACGCTGTCTTATACTGAACCCCAGTCTTCAAGGGAGAGAAATGCAGGACTCTGCAGGTTGAAGTGGGGGCTCCCAGGGCCCACTCTGCTCAGCCCCCTTCTCCGTCCCTGAAGCATTTCCCGGGGAAACCGGGTCCCAGGCTGCAGGTGGGCCCCGCCAAGGGACAGCACCTCCGAAGGGTGGCGGCTCGTGCCTTCCTGCAGCACCCCGGCCTCCGGTGCTCCCAGCCCCAGCTGCCCCCTTCCCAGGACCCTCAGACACCAGAAGGCAGGAGTCCACGTGTGTCCATGAGCCCCAGACCACGCTCACCAAAGCCCGTGCCCTTCCCAAGCTCGTCCCTGGGCCCCTTGGACAAGGGTGGACGCGCTGTCCTCACAGAGCCTCTCCAGTCCCACAGGCCACAAACAGGCCTCGGGATGGCAGCAGAGGCCGCAGCCAACAGGAACCAAGGCCACGCCAGAATTCCCGCTGTCCCCGAGAAGGAGGCCGCATCCAGGAGGGACCCCTCGCCAGCGCCGGTCCCAGGTGCCCGTGGGACAGCCTCCCCTCGTCTTACCTCGAACACTTCCTCGTCCAGGATCCGGGTCCCAAACACGATGATGCCGTTGACATCTATCATGGGGTGGTCACTGCGGGCGAGGTGTTTGGTGGTCTTCTTTTTACAATCCAGGATCAAGGTGACATTTTTCTTGTGGATACTGAGAGCGATCCTGTGCCACCTGCGAAGAAACAGCCCGGGCAGGTGAAGAGGCCTCGTGTCACAGAGGACCTGCAGCAAACAATTACTTCTTGCACGGTCGCGGGGGTGCTGGGCAGCTCCTAGCCCAGCCTCTGCCATCAGACCAGGCTGGCCACGGGTCTGTTAACCTGAACCCCGTAGCAAACTGCAGGCTGCTGGAGAAGACAGGGTTTGCCGGGAAGTGGGGGGATGGATGGATCGATGTGAAGCTCTCCGTGAGAAACACAGGGACCACATCCTGAGGGGCTTCCAAGATCAGGCCCACGGCCTCAGATGTGTTCGCCATGAAAGAGCTGACTTTCAAACTACCAGGGTTTAGGTATGCCCCCAGTAGAAAATTCTGGAAAGATTTGTCTTTTTTTTTTTAAATCATTCACTCCCACATCTAATGTGTCCATATCCTGAAGGATATCATACGTCCTTTAAAGAAGATGTGGTATCTATACACAACGGAATACTAATCAGCCATCAAAAAGAATGAAATCTACCATTTGCATCGATGTGGATGGAACTGGAGGGGATTATTCTAAGCGAAATAAGTCAGTCAGAGAAAGACAATTATATGATTTCACTCATATGTGGAATTTAAGAAACGAAACAGAGGAGCATAGTGGAAGGGAGGGAAAAATAAAACAAGACAAAATCAGAGAGGGAGAAAAACCATAAGAGACTCTTAGTCATAGGAAACAAACTGAGGGTTACTGGAGGGGAGGGGGGTGGGGGCTGGGGTAACTGGGTGACGGGCATGAAGGAGGGCATGGGTTGTAATGAGCACTGGGTGTTAGATGCAATTGATGAGTCACAGACATGTACCTCTAAACCAATAGTACACTATATGTTAATTAATTGAATTTAAGTAAAAAAATTAAAAATAAAATAAAAGGATATCATACATCCTTTCTGGAAGGAGTCGGGTATAACCGCACGATCTTCGATGTCCCTTTGAGACTCGGAGCCTAGCATTTGAGATACTTTAGTGCATTTGAAGGGGAAGAGGAGACCCAGGGAGAAGTAAGGGCCCCCCAAAGACGCAGAAGACAACCCAAGACCAGGATCCAGGCCTCCGGACTCGAGTCCAGTCCTCTCTCGGCCTGGTGCCCACCTGTGTGCATGGTGGGACCATCCTGCTTTTTTATCAGGTGCATCCTGCCATGGGTCCCTTGCCAGCCAGCAGACTTTAGGCGGCCTGCCCGGACCCCCCAGCAGGAGTAGGACAGGGTTGCTGAGCAGTGCCCACTTACTTGCCATCGGACAGGTTGATGCCCCTGAAGAGGGGGTAATCCTCTGGCCCTGGTTTCCCCGTGTGGTCCTCATAGAGGAAGACCGGAGAGCGGCCCATCTCCAGGCCGATCTGCTGGATGCCCTGCTCATTGTAGATGGAGACCAGGAAGGCCTGGCTGCCTTTCTTGGCTTTCACAGTGGTTAGAATGGAGAAATCCTCAGGAAATGAAGATGCTGTAACAGAAGACAGAGATAAGAAGGCAGTCAGGAAGCCCTAACTATACCCAGCCACAGCTATACAAACAAACCTGCTCGGGGACCTGGCAACTTTTGGTGCATATGGTGGTGCACAGCCATCTGCTGCACATCTGCCCCTTGATCAAACTGTTCCTGCAGCCCTTCCCTATCACCACATGACCAAGCCTACCCTCTTGGAGGCTCAGTACAAATACAAACCTGACTGGTTCTTCCAGCAGTGAGTCTTCAACGTCATCTCCTCAGTTCCTATACCTCAATACATCTGTGTATAAATCCTAATTAGAACCTCCTAGAATGTCAGCTCCCTCTGGGCAGGGGCTGTTTTCAGATGCATCTCCGGATGTACCCTCCATAGCGCCTAAGGCTATACCTAGCAGATTGTGTCTCATTGAGTGCCCTCAGGAGGGAGGGGGAGAGAGAGCAGGGAGAAGGAAGGCCCGAGTCAAGGGACCACATCTCCGGGCTAGTATGCAAAACAGAAGATAAGTAGAAAGAAATCGAAAGACTTCAACCCAAATTTTAAAAAGGAAGGAAAAAAACAAACCCCATATGTTAATGGCAGGGAATGCTCTTTAAAACTCAGGACAGAAACAACACGAGGTCATTAACGACCAGGCCCACACCAGCCTGCCGAGAGCCAGCGCGGGCCTGCCCTGCCTGTTCCAGATCTCCCCACGCGCACGCGCCCTTCCCCGCCATGGATCCTGCTGGCCCAGAGAGCGTGGCGGGTCCCTGCACAGGGGAGCCACCCGGAAACATTCCGCAGAACCGGCCAGAAGGAGCGGCATCCGGAGAGGTGTTGGCATGAGCACCCTCACAGAAGAGGGGCTGTGAACCTGGCTTAGGGGCCTGGATAAGGAGCGACCCTGTTGTCAAACCGGTAACAAGGTCAAGCAGCTGGCCCCAAGGCCTGTGGGGCTGAGCTGGGGGGAGGGCAGCTTCCAGAGCAGACGCTATCCGTGGGCGCCCTCTGCTGATGGAAGCACCGTGCGGCCAGGCAGCTCGCCCTGCTTCTGCTCAAGGGAGCAGAGAGCCACAGGGTGCCATGCTGGGGACAAGGGGACCTCCAGGGCACCAGGCCCAGGGTGTCCTAAGACTCCCGGGGGGCAGGAGGAAGGGGACCACCCGCTGTGGCTTCTGTGACCTCTGAAGGACTCAGGGTGAGGAGATGTTGCCAGGAAGAGCCAAGGGCAAGAGAGGCCACGGCTGCTCCCATCAGGGAAACCAACTGGCCCCCAAAGGCCAGCTCAGAGACTCGTGTGAGGTCCCAAGGCGGAGACAGAAGGCCGCTTGAGAAGTCCACCCCACGGGTCCCAAAACCCCAGCTAAGGTGCCCACGGGGGGACAGAGGCCCGAGGACCCCAGCCCCAGGGCTCAGGCTGGGGTCTCCCTCCCCCAGGGGAATGGGCAACACTGGGCAGCGCGGCCACCTGTCCCAAGACAGGCCGAGTCAGGCCGCCCTTCCACATGGACGGGAAGCCTTTGGGAAGAGGTGTCCTGAGATCACCACAGTCTCAGAGCCCTCGGCTCCACGCTGTCCCTCCACTCGAGGGACGTGAGGGGAGTCAGAGGGGCATCTGCTGGGCAGGCCAGAAGAAGCCCCCACTGCAAGGCCAGGGCAGGACCTTGGGGCCCCACTGGGTCCCTGGGGGTGAATGGGCACCAAGGGGCCCAGGGGATGTTTGACCTGAGGCACCCGGAGGCCACTGCCCACATCCAGGGTGGCAAGGTTACAGTCCCTCGCTCTCATCTCGAGGGTCACTGCCCCATCCCCAGCCCAAGACGACCCCACGCCATATACATCCTGTCTGAAACACAGAGAAGAACGGGGAACGAGGGCGCAGCCTGGGGAGAGCCATGGCCCCATCTCTCCAGCTCGTGAGGACGCCGTGTCCCAGCGTTCACACCTTCGTGAGAGCAGATCTCAGCTCAGAGAGCCTGAGAGGATAAATTATGTCTGACATGAATCTCCCTGCTGGTGAAATAATATTGGCTTTATTGTCACTCCAGAGATGGCCTATTCCGGGCGTGACGTGAGCCGGACGCTGACACGCTCCCTGACCCGTGCTTTCTGGGCTCTTTGTGGGACTGCGTCTGGGTCCCACTCTTCCTACTCGATTTCTCAAAGTCACGGGGAGAGGCAGGTTCAGCAAGAGGCCCAGTTACTTCCTTAGGTCATTTCCTTTTCCCTTCTCTGAGGCCAAAGGGCACTGCGGCCATTTGGGTATACAGTAGGAACTTAATAAAGGCATCACTATTAAACTGAATCCTACTAAGCCAATGGCTTCTGGACAAGATGGTCTGCTGGACGGGGGCTGATCTGGAGCGCCAGGCCCGCCTGGAGGGAAGGTCTGGGGCGAAGGCCAAAGGGGGCAGGGGGACATTGTCATATCCCAGCCCTGCTTCAGATCCTGAGCATGAAGGGAGTCTCAGTGGCCCTGAGGTTACCAGACGGAGGACAAAATGGAGAGAGGACCCCAATCCGAGGCACGAGAACAGAGGAGGGGGCCAGTGATCATGGGGAGGCCTGCTGTGTCCTGGGGCCCCAGGAAGTCGGGGCAGCCCAATGGAACACACAGCCTCCTGCATTCAGGAGGATCCACGATGGCATCTTCTAGGGTCTCAGGCCTGTCCTCCCGTCACACGATGTCCCCCCGCAGGCAGAGGGTGGTGAGGACCGGAGACCCCCAGGCAAGCAGGGTCACCCTCTCTGGCTTGCCCCCCAAAGCATCCCAGTTCTGGGCTCTGCCTTCGTCCTTACAGCCTGTCAGGGCCACCCAGTGCCAACTGTCAGGAAAGGTCCAGGCCTACAGTTGAGCTGACCTCAGGACCCAGGCCACTGAGTGTGAGCGAGAGGAGGAAGACCCCTCGGAATCAGGGGGGCGTGAGTCTCCATCTGGCTAGCAGGTGCAGACACCACGGAACTGCCTACTTGCCCCCCTGGAAGGAGAGCAATCCCACTGCAGGGTCCCCCACTGTGCCACCCTGACTTCCCAGTCCAGGGAAGCTGGGACTGCAGACCATCCGTACAGAGCTGCCGAACAGGTGAGCGGGCGCAGTGGGCGCCACGGGTTCGCCCACGTCAGGCGCGGGCTGGGGGAAGAACACGTCCCCACAAAGGATCCCCAATAGCCGCTCGGCCTTGGCCACCGAGCGCTCCTCCATGAGCCTGCGAAGGGGGCCCTGCGTCCTCGGAGCAGCTGGGCAACTCTGGGGTCTCCTCGTGATGGCCATGAGTCACCCAGACATGGACGTCCCTTTGCTCTAAGACTCATTCAAACATGTTTACACTCAGCTCTGGCCGCCTGACCACCCGGCCCGTCCAGCAGACACAGGCATCTCCCCCGACCCAGAGACGGGCCTCCCAGTGAAAAGGTCAGCCGGAGTCCAAGAGAGAAGGGACAGAAGCCATGTGTCTCCTCAGACCCGAGGCCACAGTCACACGACACTGGCCTGGAAGAATGTTCCCTGGCCGCTTTCGCGGACTCCACACTTTGGGATTTGGAGAAGGGACCCCCTCGAAATTCCTACTCAGATCAGCCCGAGGCCACCTCCGGCTTTATTTGGCTTTGATGAGGCGCTGGTTCTGCCTGGACCCGTTCCACTTCTCACACTAATTGTGACCAGAAGACCCTGTCAGAGCGTTTACACTCTAAGTGTCTAATCAAGTCCCTAATTTGAGAGCTTAGGGAAAACGAGATCTGAGAAACTATGCCCTGTCTTACAGCTGAGGGATCCACACTGCATCTGCCATCACGAGTCTATCTTCTGGGATCCCTGCAGTTTTAGGAGGGCGGGGCAGACTCTCACCCTGAGCTGGGAGGGCATTGGGGGTCAGAGTGACGGCAGATCTGTCCCAGGCAGGACGCCTGGCTTGCCCAGCGCGGCCTGGCCGGGGGACAGCACTGTGCATGCCCCGCACAGCCGTCAGGGCCTGAGGCAGCCACCCCCTGGAGCCCTTCCTTTGTGCCCCTCAGTCTCTAGGACAGGGGACGGAGGGACGGGGGGACGGGGGGCAGGACGTAGGCAGCTTCTGGGCGGAGATGAGAGCGAGCATCTGGTGGATGATTCTAGAAGACAGGCTCAGCCCCATAGGGGAGGAAGTGCTCTGGGACGTGTGGAATGTTGGCCCTGACAGCAATCTGTGGGTTATAAGCCAGGGGACCTGACAGTGACCTGGTCTGCAGCCCAGGGCAGCCGGGCACGCAGAGGTGGGCTCCCGGGAGGTCTGGAGGGGACCCAGTGCCCCTGACTGACCTCATCTACCCGAAGTGACCTTCTTGAATAGGGCCGATCCAGCCTCTCTCAGGGACAGGCACCTAAGGGCCCCGTGGATTAAAGGCAGGCTGAGTGCAAGGGGCATCGGAAGCAGGCACAAAGCCCCTGAAAGAGCGTGTCCTTCGGGACCCTCTGGGGACGTGGGAGCACAGACACCACGACTTGTCCAAAGACTGCCCAACGTCGGGGTCCCAGCCAGGTCACCAAAAAGTGATGCACAGTCTTCTACTGATGACAAGGGTATTATAGCACATGAAACGGGCACCTGCCCAGGAGAGCATGACTGCCTGGTCCCCTGGCCCCTTTCTGATCTGAATCACGAGCTCATTTAAGGCGGCGGGGAGAAGTGATCCATCATGGGCTGTTTATCCACATTCAGACAAGCCCTGAGGGTTTGCCTGACCCTGGGGTGTGGGGAGGGGGTGTCACAGTGTCCACAGCTGGGTGACAGGGACAACTGGGACGCCACATCTTAGCAGCCAATGTCGCCCCCTACCCTGGGCATGTAATTCCAAGCAGAGATCTGGCGCTTGGCGATTGCTTCTCAGGAGAAGCCTGCACCCTCTAGCTGGGAGCCCCGATGCTCGATTCCTATGTCTCTCCAGGTCATTGCCCCCAGTTAAGCTTCCGTGTGGGAGCGCTTCCTTTCCCATGACCCGGGGTCTCTCTCAACCACGTCACAGGGGAACTAGCCATCACCTTTTTGCATGTGGAGTCCTGGCAGCCTGTCTACATCTGGAGACACACCTGCTCAGAGAAGCGAGGGGAGCAGATGAGGCCTCGCGGGCCCACACTCACTGGTGGGTGGGGATGGCCGCTGAGCTGCTTTCACTAGAATGAGACCACAGCAGGCTCCTCAGAAGGGCTTCCTGGAAAACCAAGTGTGCTTCTGCCGCCATACGGTCATCCCGCCCTGCGCCCTGGCTGGAGGTGGGGGGGTGGAGCCATACCCATACCCAGCATGTCCGTCCCCACCACCCCGCACCCGGGACACAGGCTCAGGTCCCGCCACCCGGGACACAGGCTCACCCAGGACACAGGCTCAGGTCCCGCCACCCGGGACACAGGCTCAGGTCCCACCACCCCGTACCCAGGACACAGGCTCAGGTCCCACCACCCGGGACACAGGCTCAGGTCCCACCACTCTGCACCCGGGACACAGGCTCAGGTCCCACCACCCGGTACACAGGCTCAGGTCCCACCAACCCGGGACACAGGCTCAGGTCCCGCCACCCCGTACCCAGGACATAGGCTCAGGTCCCACCACCCGGGACACAGGCTCAGGTCCCGCCACCCGGGACACAGGCTCAGGTCCCACCACTCTGCACCCGGGACACAGGCTCAGGTCCCACCACCCGGGACACAGGCTCAGGTCCCACCAACCCGGGACACAGGCTCAGGTCCCGCCACCCCGTACCCAGGACATAGGCTCAGGTCCCGCCACCCGGGACACAGGCTCAGGTCCCGCCACCCCGTACCCAGGACACAGGCTCAGGTCCCACCACCCGGGACACAGGCTCAGGTCCCG
>NW_023270433.1:2448993-2467130 GCF_011800145.1 Mirounga leonina
AGGCTCAGGTCCCGCCACCCGGGACACAGGCTCAGGTCCCGCCACCCCATACCCGGGACACAGGCTCAGGTCCCACCACCTGGGACACAGGCTCAGGTCCCACCACCCGGGACACAGGCTCAGGTCCCGCCATCCGGGACACAGGCTCAGGTCCCACCACCCTGTACCTGGGACACAGGCTCAGGTCCCACCACCCCGCACCTGGGACACAGGCTCAGGTCCCACTACCCCGCACCTGGGACACAGGCTCAGGTCCCACCACCAGGACAGAGGCTCAGGTCCCACCACCCCGCACCTGGGACACAGGCTCAGGTCCCGCCACCCGGGACACAGGCTCAGGTCCCGCCACCCAGGACAAAGGCTCAGGTCCCACCACCCTGTACCCAGGACACAGGCTCAGGTCCCACCACCCGGGACACAGGCTCAGGTCCCACCACCCTGTACCCAGGACACAGGCTCAGGTCCCACTACCCTGCACCTGGGACATAGGCTCTGGTCCCACCACCCGGGACACAGGCTCAGGTCCCACCACCCCATATCCGGGACACAGGCTCAGGTCCCACCACCTGGGACACAGGCTCAGGTCCCGCCACCCGGGACACAGGCTCAGGTTCCACCACCCAGGACACAGGCTCAGGTCCCGCCATCTGGGACACAGGCTCCGGTCCCGCCACCCAAGACACAGGCTCAGGTCCCACCACCCTGCACCTGGGACACAGGCTCAGGTCCCACCACCCAGGACACAGGCTCAGGTCCCACCACCCTGCACCCAGAACACAGGCTCAGGTCCCACCACCTAGGACACACACACACACACACACACACGCCTCTTACCAGGGTACAGCTGCTTGGTGGGTGCACTGAGCTGGGCATCCTTCGTGACTCTGTAAGCGACATCTGGACCTTTGGAAGATCTCCGCGTGGCACAAAAGCCTGTTGTCTTTGTTATTCCATCGGGCAAGTTGTGAAAATCTAGGACCTTCAGGAGATCTGCTGGCTGAGCTGAAATGGCAAAGGGAGGTGGAGGGTTAGCCCCAGGCGGGAAGAAACAGCACACAGCACAGACCACCTGCCGGGGAGCGCACGGAGGGCTGAAGGGAATGGGAACCAGCTCAGAACCAGCTGTGACCAGGGGCTCAGGGGCGCGGGGTGGCCCACTCTGAGAAGTGCACACGTCTGGGTCCCCAGAACTGCGCTCCTGGCCCAGCTCCTGCCGCGGCCACGCACCAGGAGCGAACTGTCGCTCACTGTGCCCCTTGTGGCCTTCCCCCCACCAAGTTTGCAGACTTGGCTTCTCCACTCTGTCATCCTCCACTGGCAGGTGCTGGATGGGTCCGGCTCCCAGACACCCTTTCCCACCCCGTCATGGGAAAACCACCCAAATGCAAGCCGCGAGGCTGGTAGGACCCCGCTGCTGATGGGAGTGGCCGCAGAGGGAGGGAGGTCTTCCGGAGTGGGACACTGGCAGCTTGTGGGTTCTGCCGTGCGGCTCTGGGGTCGGCACATCCCGTGTGACCAAGACGAGAACCGCAGAGACCGTTGGCGCATTTTATCCCCCATAGTCACCCGATGAAAATGTGATTTCCCCATCACTGTTTACAGCAAGAGCCAGTTTCCATTTCCCCCAGAAGACCTCTGCCTACCAGGTAAAACAGTGCAGAACCAAGGACAAGGGAGGAGCAGATCAGTGCATCCCTTCCAGAAAGTTCCAGACCCTCCATCGGGGGCTCCTCAGAGAAGGGCAGCAGGGCCTGAGGGCATTCCCATGGAAGCCAGGGCACTTTCTTCAGCAAGAGCCGGCTTCCCCGTGCCCATGCCTCCTCCTTCACATCGGGAAGAGGGGGGACCTCCAGGCTCTGAGGACCACACGCCTGGGATCCACACACCTGCCCCAAACAGGTGATTTCATGGGGAAAGCTCCCATTACTACAAACAAGAGGCCCCACTGGTCCCGGCAGAGAAAATAAACTCCAACTTGGAGTCAGAGTGTCAGGCCATGCGAGCAGCAGGTGCCGCCCTGGGGTTTCGGGGATCCCAGTGTCCAGCACCCACCTGCCTGCAGGGTGGGGGTGGGGCTGGGGCTGGGAGTGGGGACTGGCCCCGCCCCCACCACTGGGCACGTGAGCCCCACTGGGCCAATCAGGGCACAGCACCTCCCTGTCCCAGGTGGTTGGTTCCCCAGGTGGACCCCAGGTGGCCTGAGAAAGCTCCATCCTGGGTCTTTTCTTTGGGAAAGAAGAATCCTCTGTGCTCTGCTGGCCCCACACATGGACTATGAATTGGGAGCTGCAGGCGGCCCTCTCCTGGGAGGGAGAGACAGACTCCTGCCACACTGCTTGAGCCCCTGGATCAAGCCATGCCTGAAGAAGATGCATCTACATTAGCCAGTAAGTTTGTCCTTATATTTAGGGCAACTCGGGTGAGACTCTACCACCTGCTACTGTAAAACCAGCACCCACTGCGGGGGTGACAGAGAGGCTGACAGCAGGCTCTTCAGCCCCCCGGCTCACCGGCCTCCCTCCCCAGAGGGCTGACTACATGCCTGAGACTCACTCGAGAGGGAAGTCCCACATTGCTAACAAGCGTGGAGGATCTGGAGGTGAGAAAGGAGCCCCCCCACCACCAGCATCGGTTTCCCCTTCTCCAGTCCCAGGAATCCTGCAGCCAGCTGCTGCGCCTGGAGCTCAGCATAACCATGGGGGGCACGTGGGGACCCTGAAGCCTGTGCCCCCTCCCTGCTCATCCAGCAAGGCCCTGACAGAGGCCCGTCGCCCAGGAGGGCAGGCCTGGAGCAGGGCCGGGCTGTGGCATTCAGGGCTGTGGACAGTGCCCTGGCAGGTGCAGATGGCACCGTCGGGACCACCCTCGCCACACCATGACTCGCTGGGATGGGGGGGACAGGAGCCTGGGCCAGGCCCTGAGAACACCATGCTACCCAGATCCCAGAGTTCTGCGCCCAGCACTGTCATTTCTACAACTCAGCTGTGCTGCAGAAACCCTTAAGGAAGGGACAGCGTGGGGACCCAGGACACTCCCAGTCCAGACTGACCTCCACTCATGGACAGAATCATGGCCTCTTGTGGCCTCTGTGATTTTCCAGGGTGGCTCTCGGCTCCTACCCAAGGCCCGGCCGCCACACAGGGTAGTCAGCCCCTCCTCCAAAGCACTCGGCACCGGTGACCCCTCCTACGGGGTCCCCCACAGCCCTCGCCAGATGCCCGTCCACCTGACATCAGACACAGGTGCCGGCAGAGGCCAGGCCTGGACTCGGGCCGTGGGAAGAGACGGGCCATGCCAGCCGCCAGCTCACCTGTCACAGTGACACGGCCCCAAGCTCTGGCTCATCTCTGAGACTCAGTTCCAAGGCGGGCAGTGGCCAGGGGAGGGATCAAAGAGCCCGGCTAGGGTTTCTTGGGCTCGCATCCCACTAGCTGGTGATGCTCTTCCCAGATGGGCAGCTTGCAAACCTGTTTTCTCGATTGCTGATGGGAGAGAGCTGTTTTCCAGAAGCCTCAGGGACATGTTTATAGGTCTCTGCTAAACAAGTTGAAAAGGCCACCAGGCCATTCAGGCCCAACGCCACCCCTCCTGCCGGCCAGGGGCTCCCTGTGCCAGAGCTAAAAAATATCTTTAAGCTTTATAAAAGGTGTGGGAAGGGCCTGGGAGGCATCTGGCAGGACAGGACTTTCGTGGACTTTCCTTCCATTGACAGAGGAGCCTCCTCTTCGAAAGGCGGTTTCTTGGGAAACCAGGGCACTTGGCGCCTCTCAGCGTGAGAACGGCTGAAAACCACTCCGCGGACACCCTGGCCGGCAGCGGGAAGGCTTGGGGGGCAGGCAGGGTCCTAGCACTGGCGCCATGTGCCCACGAGGCAGCGCGAGGACCCTGGAAAGAAACGCAGGGGTGACAGCAGTGACCCTCAGATACAGAAGCAGGGATCGACCAACTGATCTGCCGGCGAGCAGGTGCAGGGGCGAATGGCCCAGAGCAGGACGAAGAGGGACCGGAGACACATTTTACAACTGGCGGGCACACAGCCGGGGGCAGTGTGTCCACCAGCCCCACTAGGATGACCTCTGCCACCCCCAGAAGCACGTTCCACAATCACTCTGCGAGCCAGCTGCCAGGCGCCCCTGCAGACCTGGAACAGCGGGACTCCACGCCACAGGGGGCCGAGGACACGAGGCACCAAAGCAGCCCCCATCGGCGACCGCAGGGCCCTCGTGGCCTGACCACCAGCGGGTCACACGGCTACCAAGCCAGCGAGCCTCCAGGAGGCGGCACACGGCCCCACCTTCTGCACGAGGCTGCCGCACGGGTGCCGGCCTTGGGCTCAAAGTCCTCTCCTTTTATATTTTATTTTATTTTATTTATTTTTTTGCTCTTCCCTAAACAAGCTCCACGTATTCCCAAACACTTGCTATGGGCAAAGACTGCATCTGAAGCCCTGGCTCTGTCCCTCCGCGCCGACGACAGGATGGCTTCTGGTGGCCTCCGGGTTGTGGGTTATCAGAACCTGCTCTCCGGGCCTGGAACCGTAACGTGCCTTCGGATTCCACCAGGCCACTCAAGACCAGAGCCGCCATGGGCAGGGACCTTTTCCTCCGTCCCCCGAGTCCTGGGGCCCCTAGGCCGGAGCAGTACCCACGGCTGCTCTGCCATCAGGGAGTCCTCACCAGTGCCGTCCTGTCCACCTGCCAGATCTCCAGGACCCTGGGTCCCTTCTCAGATAACAGGCTTCCAGCAGAGCCCAGGCCCGGGGCGGGATGAGCAGGGGCATCGCAGCACCTTTACCTCGTCAGGTGACCATCAGCACTGTCCCCCACGGTGATGGGCTCCAACAGCCCCTGGGCTTGGGGATCTCTGGGGACACGTGCTGGTCTGGGCTGGTCTGTCTCCATCCCGTGGTCACCTGCACAGCCCCTGTCTGCACCCCTGCCTTCCTGGGGCAGGAAGGCCATGGCCCTCCTGTGACACAGGCTCAGAAGACTCAAGACCCCAGATTCCAACAGGGCTGCTGGGAGGTGTGAGGCTCGAAGCCTGCATCCTCAGCACCCAGCAGAAATGCTGCTGCCCTGCACCCTGCAGGGACCCCCAGGCCTCCATGGCTCACCCTCCAGAGGCCACAGCCCAGCACTGCCAGCAGCAAGCCCCCTCGACAGAGACCAGGGCCAGTCCCGCCAGGTGTCTGCAGGGTGCCGGGTGAACCTAATGGGATGAGCCCAGAGGAGGGGGCGGGAGGGGAGGAGGCGGTTCTGCATGCTTCAGACTCAACATCGTCATCGCCAAAAGCAAACATGAGAGTTCTCTAAATAACCACTTTCAAAATCCTCAGAACTGTCTGATTTTAGAGCTAGAAGGGACCATAAACAACACGGGGCTAGGGCCCTTTATTTCGAAAGTGAGCAGGTGTGGAGAAGGGGAGTGACCATCCCAGGATCGCAGGGCAGACTGATGCATAGCGGGGGCCACGACCCAGCCACCCTCAGCTTCTGATCCACGCCAGTCCTGACAAACGGCAGGTGACAAACGGAGCTAATGACAGGGTCCCCGGGGCACAGCACGTTCACCTCCGACCCATGTGCGGTGACCTTGCTGCCCTCGTAGATGCGTCCTTCCATGAGCAGGGGTAACACCCCTGTGTCACGTCCCTCTGCTCTCCTGGGCTGCAGACCTCAGGAGGACCCCGCCGTCCTGGCGCTCAGGGGATGCTCCCGGCACCTGCCACCGAGGGCTGCCCCGGGTCCATGTCGGCGGAGCACCACGCGGCTACCCGGGGAAACACACCTGCCCTCACTCTGTCCTCTCGAGTTCCCTCCTCTGCTTCCAGAAAGGACACACCGGCAAGGGGGTGGGCAGAGGCCCCTGTGGCTGAGGGCTGAGGCCCTCCCACCAGCGCTCCGTGGCCCCATCAAGGAGGCCAACCCAGCAGGTTGAAAAAACAAACAGGCCTTTGGAGGCCACGACTGAAATTCCTCTTCAGTGACCAAACTATGGGAACAAAGCAGAAGGGCAGGGGGTGGCCAATGTGCTGAGGGCCTGGGACAGGCCGTCTCCAAGTGCTTCCCCTCCCCCACCCCAGGGCTGTCACCTCGGGGCAGGCCAGGCTCGCAGCCGCGCTGGGAACACCGGTCCCGGAACACCCTTCAGTGGCTCCCATCACCGAGAACTGACTCCTCTGCCAACATCACGGCCCGGTCCTGCCCGAGAGGCCCAGTTCTCACTGGCTGCCGCCCCACCAAGGCCACGGCATTGCACAGACCACTCCATCATGGTCTCTGAGAACAGAGTCCCGGGCTTGTGCAGTGCACAGCATGACCACCCTGCTTAAGCCCCCAGGGACCCCCCCAACATGGCCTCAGCACCCCTAGGCCCCACTCAGGCACTTTTGTGGCTAGAGGGGGCTGGATTCGAGCCTGGCTCTACCCGCCCAGCCCTGTGGGCCATGGAGCATCCCGTGCAGGAAGGGACACGAGGGCCTGCCTGGCGGGGAGCTCGCAGCCGGCTGGGGCTTGCTGTCCCCACCCCTCCAGCTGGGACTCCACCAGCCTTCCCTACAACATCCCTGACCACCTGTCAGTCTCTGTCTCCCACGGGGACGAGCCCAGCACAGGTCTCACAATGCTCAACATCACCGTGCTCATCAGTTACTTCTGGCCTGTGTCTCAGTTTCTAAGGCAGAGCTCAGGGCCCACTGACACGGCCTCCTAGGGGATGCTTTCTGCTGAAGGAGGCAGCTTTGTTGTGCATGACTGTTTGTGCAAATCATTTGTGCAGCATCTGTCTCCTGGACTAGACAGACAGCCAGGACAGGTCCACCTGATGCCGCCTCCCCGCGGGCCTCCAAAGGCCCTGGGATTAGGGTTTGGCAGACGTGGTTCTGGTCCCAGCCCCCCAGCCACCAGCCCCGTGGCCCTGGGGAAAGTGGGCTCCAGCCCAGAGCCTCCCTGCCACCATCTGTGAAAGGGAAGGGACACAGTGAGGAGTGACCAGCACTGGGATGGGGGGCGGGCGTGGGCCTGGGGCAGCATCAGCCTGAGATGGGACTGCTGAACAATGCCAAGCACCTCCCCACACCCCCCACACCCACCCCCACAGTGTGCAGGGAGGAGGGTAGGGACGGTGGGGAGCAGGACATGCTCCCCGGGAGTGCTCCTTCCGTGAGCCCACACGGGAGCCTGGAGATGGCGAAGGGTGGCCCGAGCCTGCTCCTCACTGCACCTTCATGGAGTCATTTTGAGGGTGAAGGGTCATCACAGCGACGGGAAGGATGAAATAAGAGCTGATCAGAACTGAAAGCCTGAAGGTATTCCAGACAGCGAGGAACAGAGGTGACCTCGAGCCTGTCACAGAGCCCATCAGCAGGTCAGGGCCAATTGCAGGACGCCCCCCAGCCTGGCCTCACTCAGTCGGTGCACACGCCAACCCCTGAGTTCTGGCTTATAAGCAGGATGCCCTCAGCCCACACACCCCACCCGCCCGGCTGCTAGGAAACGCTGGCCACCCTATCCCTTTTCCATCCTCCTGGGGCCCAGAAGCCCCCCAGGCCACAGCTCAGCCTTGGGAAAAGCCCCAGGGGCCATCAGCTCCTTCACAGGGACCTGGCTGGCCTTTTCCTCCCAGCAAATGCCCATGGCATTCCATTCCACTGCACTTGTCACCCTGGAGGGGCGACACTGAGCTGTCATCACGGGCATCCAGCTGCCCAGCAATGCCCGGGAAATGGGGAATCGGTGAGGAGATGATAGCTGCCAGGAGGCACAGGCTCTGCAAGCCACAGGAGAGCAGCAGGTGGAGAGGGAGGTTCAGCCTCACTGAGTGGGCCCCAGCTAATACCCCTTCCCCAAAGGGCCTCCCAACAGATGACACACTGGGACTGCAAGCCAGTGCAGTGAACCTGGTGGGAGGGGAGATAGGGGAGCAGTATGGGCCTGAGCACCCACTATGCGCCTCCATGACCTGGGGAGGGGGTCAGCTGAGGCCCTGGTGCCCACTGTGTGCCTACATACCCTGGGGAGAGGGCCAGCTGAGGCCCTGAGCACCCACCATGCGCCTTCATGACCTGGGGAGGGGGTCAGCTGAGGCCCTGAGTGCCCACTGTGCGCTTACATACCCTGGGGAGGGGGTCAGCTGAGGCCCTGAGCACCCACTGTGTGCCTATATACCCTGGGGAGGGTGCAGCTGAGGCCCCGAGCACCCACCATGAGCTTACATACTCTGGGGATGAGGCAGCTGAGGCCCTGGGCACCCACTGTGTACCCACAGGAGCACAATATTCCTAAGGAGGGCCACAGTCGGGAGGTAATTCTTCTGGTCTGCACCATGAGAGGTGGGACTGGTCTGAAACTCGCTCCCTAGGCTGGGACCTTCGTCTTCCACCTCTGGACACCTGGTATCTCCACATCACCCCCACACTGTGGCCGAATGCTGGCCAGGTGCCCTCCCGGGGCTCAAACATATGTATGTGCCACAACCTCGGCCGAGGGCACCTACACATAGTCCAGCCTGGTGACCCTCCAGATGAGAAGGGGACCTCAATATACACACACACATCACTGGGAAGAAGTCCCACTACCGGCAAGGCCTCCCATGAGGAATGGCTGGCAAGGCAGAGCACATGGGAGGAAGTCCTGCAGGAGGAGTGGACAGGAGGGTGGCGGTCCTATGGGAGCAGAAGAAGCCCCTCAGGTTTGTCTGGGGCCACACGAGGAGGTAATCCACCCACCCAACAGGGCAGCACGGGGACGTCCATCAGGGTACAGCCAGGCCTCACGAAGCAGGCTCGGCTCCTACCTTGCCAAAGACCAGACTAAGACTCCAGCACCCTGAGGAGTGGAAGCAAATGTCACAACCAAGGAACAGGAGGCATCTTCCTGCCAGCCTAGGAGGAGGGAACAGAGCAGGGACAGGGGTCCTGCGGCCTGCTGCAAAGATGGCGCGGGCTAGAGGAGGTGGCCTGGGCCGTGCGGGCACGGGCGCTGCCAGCAGGAGCCAGTCCAGGAGCGGAGCCCCCAGGCGTGATGGAGAACCAGATGATTAATCTTAGTTTCCTCGGAGGTAATTTATCTCCTTGTTCTGGAGGAGAGGGGTGGGGATGGCACCAAGTGCCAGATTCCACCCGGCTGGGGTTGGCTGTTTGCAGAGGCAGGCTCAGCCCACCTGCTTCCAGGAGGCCCAGAGGGTGGGCTGGCTGCCATCAGGACAGCTGGGGTCACACTGGCAGGGGGCCCCCTGCATCCACAGCCTCGCCCAGGCCCAGCACCCAGGGAGTGCTCAGGGTGTGTGCAGAGAAGGGCGGGCGGGCATGGGCCAGAACTGCACCAGCCCCAGATCAGACACCCAAATGGCTTCATGAAATGGATGAGTAGTACCAGTCACTGGGGTGCTACGGGGCCTCATTCATGCAGCAATATTCTCTGGGGTCTACTGGGAATCAAGCACATGTGGAAGGTCTGCATCATTTCTGCACTAAACCTCCCAACATTCCAGAGTCCGGGCAAGGCCTCGGCTGCACTGGCCTGAGCATTTCCAGACCACTGGCCCCCCCACCCTAGAGGTGCACACGCTTCCTGCATGTGTGTGTGGGGGGGTGGTTGTCTTTAGGACTCAGAACTAAATAAACTGACATACCATGGAATCAGGTACTAGCACACCTCAAAACCCGCAGCAGCTCCACCACACTGAGCCTCAGTTTTCCCTGCTATAAAGGGGGTATAATAACAGGACCTGCCTCTCCTAGGAAGCCATGAATGGTAGCCAAAGTTAGTAAACCAATAACATGGGATTCTCAGGCTCCTTCCCTCCCTAAAGAGTTATTATGACAAGTCAAAGTGGCATCCATAAGAGACCCCTTTGCTTAATGAAGCTCAAGGAGAGCAAGAGGCCCCACCATAAACTGTGACACCCCAGCACCACACCACAGCCTGCACACCATGCCCTCCCACCACTGGACTAGCAGGAGATGCCCCAAGGGACCTACCATATCCTGGACTGTGAGTTCCTTGAGAGAAGGGTGTCACCCATAATCACAGTGAGAGGAGAGAGCTTAACCCAGAGTGGATACATAGTACAGTGAATGGATGAACCAGCCAACCAACGAACCAACCAGCCAGCCAGCCAACTAACCAACCAGCCAGCCAGCCAGCCAACCAGTCAACCAACCAGTCAACCAGCCAACCAACCAACCAACAAACCAACCAGCCAACCAACCAGCCAGCCAGCCAGCCAACCAACCAGCCAACCAACTAGTCAACCAGCCAACCAACCAACCAACCAGCCAACCAGCCAACCAACCAGTCCACCAGCCAACCAACCAACCAACCAACCAGCCAACCATCCAGCCAACCAACCAACCAACCAACCAGCCAACCAACCAGCCAGCCAGCCAACCAACCAACCAGTCAACCAACCAATCACCAACCAGCCAGCCATTAAACAGAACTAACCAATGTACAAGTGAAGGAAATGTGTGTTTTGAGGACTCTAGATAAATCCAGTGAGGGAGGAAACTGTGGAGACAATTTCACAGCATCCCAATTAGGACGCACACACACATTGACCTGCCATTCCCCCCATTAGGGCTGAATTCTTCAGAAACCTTGCAAAGGTGTAAGGATGTCCAAGGCAGTCATTTGTAACAGCAAAGAATGGAACCAGGTAAATGCCCACCAGGTGGGAGCTGGTTAAATAAACAGGCTGTGGGGTATGATATCCTCTGCAGAGGCTGGACAGGAAGGGGCTGGTCTCATTGGCCTGACCTGGGGCAGACAGCCAAGACATGTGAAAAGAGCAAATCACAAAAATATTCACAGAGCGCCATCCCTTTCATGTTAAAATAAATAAAAGTTGTCTCTGTAACCTGAAACCATGTCATGTAAATGCACACACAGAAAGGCTCAGAACAATACCCACCAAAGAGTGAAGGGCTTCCATCTGGGCAGGGGCCGAGCCCTGGTAGAAGGTGAAGGGGGATGTCTCCTCATCTCCCTATACACTTCCACTTCCGAAAAATGCTCTAAGTATATATAGCCACACAAAACCTGCATACTTGTATTAACAACCACAACAAAATACCAAAACACATTTTTTAAGTGTGGCAGTTCTAAAATGGCCACAGATTCTTTAACACAAGTGCCCATTAAGAGGTGGTGTGTATGTCCCTCCCTTGAATAGGGGGGTTCTGTGACCACATGACCAGTGGGGGCAGTGGAGGTCCCAGCTTGAAGCAGCTTGGAATAGTCTTTCTGGGAACAAGACTCCATGCTGCGAGGAAGCCCAAGCAGCCCCTCGAGGGGCCCAGGTGAAGGGAACCCAGGTCCCCAGCCAGCCCCAGTGGAGCAGCTCAACCAGACATCGGGGGGCAGACACCGGGTCCCTGTCCACCGGCCCCACTCGCAGCCTCCCGAGCCTACTAGGATTGCTAGAGCAGAGGACTGTTATTAAGACAGTAAGTTCTGGGTGGTTGTAAGGCAGCAAAGGATAATCACAAGAAGCCAGCAACAAATAGGGGCTGAGATTTACGACAGCAATACTCCTGATAGATGCCTATGAAACTCTTGCAGCGAAAAAGGAGGAAAACCAACAAATAAATCATGTTCGATGTCACTAGTCACTAAATAAACCCAAATTAAAGCAAGATTCTTTTGTCACCCATCAAACTGGCAAACTTTTTTTTTAAAGTACTACATTTTGGCAAGGACGCAAATTCTCATTCAGTACAGATGGGAGCCCAAACGGACACCTTCTAGGAGACAGGGTGACACTGTCACATTTGCGTTCACTCCCTCTGCCCAGTGGGAATTTACCTCCAACACCAAGTGATGCAAAAGTATAAAAATTTAAAGACCCTTGCCACAAAGTCACATGCAAAACCAGAAACGTTGAAAGAAAGTAAATGTTCCACCCGGGGGGGGGGGCAATCAAACATATTATTGTACATCTGAATACCAGAATATCATACACTCATTAATTTATTGTTATATTAATGTTAACTAATGTTACTAACATTTAATTAAGTGATCACTAATACCAGTAATAAAGGGATATTCAATCATCTGGGGAAATGCTCCCAGGTTTTCTTTTTGTTTATTTTTTTTTAAGATTTTATTTATTTACTTGAGAGAGAGAGCATTAGCAGGGGAAGGGTCAGAGGGAGAGGGAGAAGCAGGCTTCCCACTGAGCAAGGAGCCCAATCCGGGGCCCAATCCCCAGAACCCTGGGATCATGACCTGGGCCAAAGGAAGATGCTTAACCCACTGAGCCACCCAGACGCCCCATTTTTTTTGTTTAAGTTAGGGTTTTGGAGGTATAATTTGCATGCAGTAAAATTCATTCTTTAAAACTCATTCTTTTTAAGTATACAGCCCAGGAGTCTGACTGATGTGTGGTCTTCTGACCACCCACCACCGTCACAATAGAAAACATTTCCATCACCTCAAAAAGCCCCTTGTGTCCCTCTTCCACCCCCAGCCTCTGGCATCTATTTTCTCATCTTTTTTTCTATAGTTTTGCCTTTTCTTGAATGCCATGCGAATAGAATCATATCACATATGGTCTTTTGTGTCTGCGTCTTCCACTTAACATAACCCTCCTGTACCCGCATAGTTCATGTGCCCACTCTGACTATTGCTGTGAAGGACTCCACTGCATGGGTCAACCACAATTTGCTTCACCATCTCCGCACTGATGGGCACTTGTGTTGTTCCCAGTTTGGGGTAATAAAGCAGCATGTGAACATTCACACGTATGTCTTTCCACAGACATAGGTTTTCATGTCTCTTGGGTAAATGCGTAGGAGTGGAATTGCTGCGTCCTCTGGTAAGTATGATTGACTTTATCAAAACCTGCCAAACTGTCCTCCCAAGTGGCTGCACCAGCTTGCATTCCCCCCAATACTGTACGACAGTTTCTCCACATCCTGGCCAATGCTTGTGTGTGTGCCCTGGTACCTGCTTGTGGTTTTCATTTGCATTTCCCCATTGACTGCAGCTGTGAAGCATCTTCCCATATGCAAATGCACCATTCATACATCTTTTTTGATGAACTGTCTGTTCGACTCTTCTGCCCAGCTTTAAATTGGGTCATTTATCTTTTCACTGTTGAGCTATATAACATTCCTTTATCTCTTCTAGATGTGTTTATCACATATGTGTTTTGCAAACATTTTACTCCAATCTGTGGCTTACCTTCCCATTTTCTTAACAGTGTCTTTTGAAGAGCAGAAGCTTTTAATTAGATCAAGTCCAATGTGTCAAATTTTTTTATGGTTCATACTTTTTGTGTACTTTCTGAGAGATCTTTGCCTAACTCAAGACTTTTTTAAAAGGGTCTTCTTTCTTGTTGTATTCTTTATACTTTTAAAGCTTACACTTGCATCTATGATCCATTCTAATTTTTATGTATGATTTGAAGTAAAGGGTCCAGGTTTATTTTTTTTTTTGCAAATGGATGTCTAATTGTTCCAGCACCATCTGTCCATAAAGACTACCCTCTCACCACTGAAATTTCTTAGCACCATTGTCAAAATCATATAGGAGTGAGGCCATTTATAGACTCTCTTCTGTTTCCTTTCTCTGCATGTCTATCTTTATGTCAACACCAGAATGCTTTGATCATGAGAGTTTTATAATAAGTCCTACAGTCACATAAGAGGAGTCCTCTAAATTCTTCTTTTTCAAAATTCTTTTTGTTACTTTAAGTCCTTTGCCTTTCCATATACATTTCAGGATCATCTTGTCCATGTCTACTTTTCTAAAATGCCTACTGGGATTTTAACTGGCATTGCACTGAATCTGTAGATCAGTTTTGGGGGAAAATGATACCTTCACAATATTAAATCTTCTTGTCCATGAGCATGGTATACCTCTCCAACTCTTCAGACCTTCTTTAATACCTCTAAGCAATGTATTACAATTTTCAGTGCACAATTATCCTGTCAAATATATCTCTAAGTGTTTCATATTTGGTTGCCCCATATAGTGGCTGCTTAAATTTCTATGTCCAACTGTTCATCTCTACGCTCTAGACATACTAAGTGACTTTTTGTATTGACTTTGGCTCCTGTGACACTAAATTTACTTATTACTTCTGGAAGATTCTTTTGTAAAGTCTTTAGAATTTTTAATGTGTCGACAATCATGTGGTCTGCAAGTAAAGACAATTTCACTTCTCCCTTCCCAATATACATGCCTTGTATTTCCTTTTCTTGCCTTATTGCACTGTCTAGGATCACCACACAGTGTTGAATAGGCATGGTGGAAGCAGATGTCCTCGCCTTGTCCCTGACCCCAGGGGGGGAGAGAATTCAGTATATAGATTTTACATCAATGTCTTTTATCAGGTGGAGGGAATTCCCTTTTACTCCTCATTTACTGAGATTTATGCATATTTTAAGTTGAAAATTATTACAAAGTGACCTGCAGTCCCAATTTTGTAAATGCAGGCATGGAACAAATACTATGGAAAAATAAATACATCAAAATGTTCAACTGGTAATTTATTTGGCTGCATGAATAGAAACCATCACCAGGATCATGGTGTAAACAAGGAAGGGATTATGGTTCATTTTTATTTTCCTCTTTATACTGTTTAGTAGCTTTTCACATTTCTATGATTGGGGTGGGTATTGCTTTTATAATAAATCAATGGAATAATAAATGCCAATTAGTGTCCCACAGGAAATGGCATTATGATTAAATAATTGTCCTCTCCCCATGTCCACCTAAAACTAAACCTGCAGGACTGTCACAGATCTTTTCACCATTGCCTTGATGGTGGGCAATTTTTAACTTCATTAAACAAAACTGTGTTTGCACTTCCCAGGGATGTGACATCTCCCAAGTCTGACATTTGGAGTGGGCCACCCCACACCACACATCCTCACAGGGCCCCCCTTGGTAAGGCCTGAGTCCAGCTCACCCCTGCCCTTCCGGACTGAAATGTGGACAAAAGGCAAATGTGTCTGCTGACTCACTGGTCTTCCAGCACTGACACTGGTTGGTGTCTGTCTTGAAATTCTCGTTGGAAGAGACAACTTTAGAAACAGAGGAAAATTAGCCCTTGGAGATGGTGTCACACCTATTATGTCACAAAGCAAACAATGTGATAAGTGAAGTTAAGATGAATATTTCCTGTTACAAATTAAAGCCAGCGTCTGTCCAATCAAGGCCTGCATACCCACCTGAATGCTCCTCACAAGGCCCAGATGGAACAGCTTCCAGAGCACAGCCACGGAAGGATCCTGGTGCCGTTTTGTTGGTTCTAGGTCTCTGGCGCTGAAATTATGTTATTCAATTATGTGATCCAAGTAAAAGAATATTGCACTGGGTCACTCTGACCTTTGGAGAAATATGTTATGTCACTTCGCCCAGGACCAGAAGGCATTTTTCAATCACTAGAGCCAAGCAAGGCTTCAGAACACTCTAACTATGACTCAAAACCAGCCACATGGACACAAAATGAGCACAGAACTATGCAAAACTGCTCAGCTCCCCTGAAGGAGGCATCATGAACTGGTGGCAGAACTCAGAACGGGCCTGCACAGCCATTGCCCCTGAGTCTACACCACCAGTCCCGCTGAACTCCCTGGGAGGGTTGATGAAGTGGAGTTCCAAACCCTGCCCCCACCACCGCAGATTCCATGCCCACAGGCTCAGTCTGCAGCCCCAGACACTGGCAAAGTACAAGAGTGGACAGGGCTGTGCGGAACCCACTTTCACTACTAGATGGTTCATCCGCAAGAATCCAGCGAGGATACTGCCCAAATGAAAGCGGGCCCTTCCCTTCACCCCTCAGCCTGTCCCTGCCCAGGCTAGCCCACTTTCCCACCCACCCCTGTGGCACCCCAGACACCAGCTCCAGCCCGCCCCCCTCACCGGGGCTCCAGTGCACACGCATTCCATGTGAGGGACTGGTGGGGAGGGAACCTGGAAACCCTACAATCAGCAGGGCCTGATATCACCATCTCCTCAGCGGGCCACAGCAGGGACTCAGCAAACGCACAGACCGCCAGAGAGAGGAAGGGGAGCACAGGGGACACAGTGAGCATCTACTGATTGTCCATTTGGTCCCAGAAGATTCCCTTATGTCTTCTAAGTAGGAGGAAACATCTCAAGCTCTGGATGCACGTGAGTCATAAGTGTTATTAATAACCCACTTCTGAGGGCAACGCTGTGGGGTAGGAAGTACTGCTCTGTTCTCCAGATGAGGAAACCCAAACCCTAAAGACCTAGGCAGCCCAGCCAAGTCCCGGACCTTACATGACAGCGCCCTGCTGCCCCCCAGAAGCACAAGGGGGACAGTGACCGGTTCCCGGAGGGCAGGCAGCCCCGCTCTATTACACGGGCCCACCTGGGGTTGGTACCTGGGGATAATGCTGCCCAGGGCACAGTAGCTCCAGCAACAAGCATCCGCTGTTGGCTGGAATGACATCTGCAATAAAAGGGCTTTAAAACATTCCTGTGTTCTGATGCCGTGAGTCAGCGTCTAGGAATCCACCCCGAGGAAATAATGAGAGGCAGAAAGGATTTACCAGAAAGATGTTCATCCAGGTGTTATTTATAAGAGCAAACAATTGGAAACAAGACAAGTCCAACTCAAGGGGAGCAGAGAGGTAAACTCCAGTGCAAGCATACAGTGAATGACCAGTGGCCATGGGGATATTTACAGTTAGTAATGACATGGGAAGTGTCTGTGACCAAGGCGGGTGCAAAGCTGTTTCTACCTGCGCTCAGCCAGGGAAAGGGGAAAGTGTGAGGGCAGTGCTACTAAATGCTTGTGTCCCCCCAAATTCCTATGGTGGCTCCAGAGAGCACCCTCGCCCCTTCCACTGCATGAGGACATAGCAAGAAGGCAAAGGCTATGAACCGGAAGAAGCATCCTCCCCCAACCATGCTGGCTCTTGACCTTGGACTTCCCAGGATCCAGAACCATGAGAACTAAACTTCTGTGGGTTATAAGCCACCCAGTCTGTGGTATTTTGTTACAGCAGCCTGAACAGACTAAGACAGACTAGAAAAGAAAAAGGCAGTTTTATATTTCCCAAATTTGCTGTGGTAAGTATGCTTTACTTTTATAGTCAAGAAAAGTTAACAAAGGTATTTGGGAAATTAGTAGAATTTCTGAATCTACAAACAAACATCCTGAAACATGGACTCTCTACCTCCCTGTTCCCTAGACAGCGTTTCTCTGACATTTTATCATCAGCCACACGGCTTTCCCCATCCTTGTCCCGTCTCTGCTGAGAGCCTGTTCACCTCCCACTTCCCCAGCTAGACCAGGGGCTAGGCCATGGGCCCCCCTCCTCGGTGAACTCCTGAGGCACGGTCAGCACCTCATTATTATCCTGGCCGCACTCGGTGCCGCGGCTGCAGCCGCAAATATCCTGTCTCTCAATTCAAGCCAACACACACAGCCTGAGAATCTGGTTGTGCCTGGTCCTTTGCTAAGTAAGCACTCAGAAGCTGAAGTGAGTCAGCCTTTCCTCCCCCTCAAGGAGCCCCAGTGTGAGTGTGGAAGTCTGCAGGGTCATACCACCCTGACACTAAAGTGGAACATGGTGTGGTGGAGGGGGCAGCCCAACATCATGACGGAAGAAGGGATGGGGGTGGGGGGGTGGATTCATGGCCTGGATCAGTGGGTGGATAGACGGATTTGTGGTCTGGATGGGTGGGTAGGTGGTGGAACGGTTGATAGCCTGGATGGAGGGGTGGGGGGAGGAATGGGTTGATGGTCTGGATGGATGGGTTGAGTGATGGAATGGGTTGATGGTCTGGATGGATGTGTGGGTGGTGGAATGGGTTTAGGGTCTGGATGGGTGGGTGGGGGGTGGAATGGTTTGATGATCTGGATAGGTGGGTGGGTGGTGGAATGGGTTGACGGTCTGGGTGGGTGGGTGGGTGGTGGAATGGGTTGATGATCTGAATGGATGGGTGGGTGGAAGAATCGGTTTAGGGTCTGGATGGGTGGGTGGGTGGTAGAATAGATTGACGATCTGGATGGGTGGGTAGGTGGTGGAATGGGTTGACGGTCTGGATGGGTGGGTGGGTGGTGGAATGGGTTGATGGTCTGAATGGATGGGTGGGTGGAAGAATCGGTTTAGGGTCTGGATGGGTGGGTGGGTGGTAGAATAGATTGATGAT
>NW_023270433.1:2467140-2580967 GCF_011800145.1 Mirounga leonina
GGTTTAGGGTCTGGATGGGTGGGTGGGTGGTAGAATAGATTGATGATCTGGATGGGTGGGTAGGTGGTGGAATGGGTTGATGGTCTGGATGGGTGGGTGGGTGGAGGAATGGGTTGATGTTCTGGATGGATGAGTGAGTGGTGGAATGAGTTTAGGGTCTGGATGGATGGGTGGGTGGCAGAATGTTGATGGTCTGGATGGATGGGTGAATGGTGGAATGGGTTTAGGGTCTGGATGGATAGGGGGATGAGTGGGTGGGTTAATGGCATGGATGAGTAGGTGGATGGATGGGTGTGTGGGTACACTGCGTGGGTGGATGTGCAGATGGATGAATGGGTGGATAAAGACAGCAATACACCTTTGCCTATGTAAACTGAATTATAGGCACCAAAGCTTCATCTCTTGACACTCCCTCTTCTGCCACTCTGTTCATGCTATTCCCCAGTCATGCCAGACCCCAGATTCAAAGACCAAGGTCACACAGCATCAAGGGATTGCACATCCTGTTTCCCTGTAGTTGGAATCCTCCTGTTGCCCCAACCACCACTCCTGGTGAATCCCCACTCATCTCACAGACCTCAGTTTAGACATTGTCACCTCAAAAAGGCGTCCTTAGGCCCCCATGCTGGACCGGTGGCCCTCCTCTGTTCTCACTCTTGGAGTTCCAGATTACACCATGCGAAATGGCTGCTGGACCATTTTGGCCCACAACACGGCACTCCCCCATGGTTCAACCAACAGACCGATCACACACTCCCGTGACGGTCCAGGATGTGGGGCTCAGGGGCAGGGAGCCCATCCATGCTTTAGTGTCAGGCATTTGGTGCCATGAAGAGCCCACGTGCCTGGCACGCCCGTAACACTCTCAGACGAGTAAACAAGGGGGGACCTCAGTTCCTTCCCCCCACAGTGCCGTGCTCCACCAGGACAGACCAACCCCCTGTGAGAATAATAGTGGCTGAGGTTTGGGGGCCAAGATTTACCTCCCAGCAGCGATCTTGTAGAAACAAGACATGAAGGGCCCGAGGGCACAAGTGGGGACGTCAGCTTTTCTAGGGCAGAGGACTCCCTGGTGTCATGTGACACCTGACTCACCGGGGGAGGGACCCTCAAAGCATCATGCCCAGGCTGGCTTTCCAGGAGGTGGGGGAGCAGAGAGCTGGCAAGCGAGACTCCAAGGACCCTTGTGACTTGCAATGCGGAAAGGGGCAAATCTAGTGACAGCAGGTGGCTCTGCTGCTGGACAGCCTCGGAAAGACTGTGCCCTGCCCTGGCCTGGGAGCGCAGGGAGATGATGCAGTGAGTGACCACCCAGCCGGGACGGGGCTCACGGGGTCGGAGGCCAAGGGCCACACCCACCAGCACACCACCACATGCTGAGCTCCAACACGATCGCACAGAACCCTTCCTATGTCAAAGCTGTCATGTCCACGGCCCTCTGGTTTCTTCCTACTGGCCCGTGAGGGGCCCCCCAACCCGCGTCTGCAGGATGGTCTGGGGGCAGGTGCCATTCACAGCTTGAGAACTGCCACCTGTGCAGAAGGTACGACGCGCGAGCCTCCAGCCCCCAGGTGGGCACACGACAGGCGAGGCGCCACCCACCGTGGTGTGCCAGGCTGGGGAAGCCACAGGGCCGGCTGAATCCCAGACCCCGTGCTCAGCTGCGCCACGCTGGGCAATTCCTTCGTGTTTACCAAATGAATGCATCATCAGCACCTCCCTCAGAGGGTTAAAACCGACAACGTCTATGGACTCTGCCCCCAACTTGCTGTGTGACTCTAGTGAAGTATGGACCAGCCTCAGTTTCCCCACCTGCACAACGCGTGGATGGGGGTCATGGAGGACAACTTCGGCTCTGTGAGTACGTGTGCCTACCGTCAGAAGATCACTATTATATGCACAGTCGTCTGCTCAGTCCCTTCCTGAATAGCTTGTTTCTTTCCCTTTTTTTAACCACAGACTTTTTTCATTGACTAAGGCATTCCAGCCCAAAGCAGCTGCCTGCCAGCAGGAAAGGCCCGAGGCTCCCCGAGCAGCCGGCCCGCACCTCCCTGTCGCGCCTCTCGGTCAGCGACACACCTGCCCACCTCGCAGCCACCCACGTGCTCCTGCAAGCCCGCCGGTCGCCCACCTCACAGGATGCCGCGCACCCAGCCGCCCACTCCGGCAAACACCACCAGTCCCAACGCTCGTGTGGGCATCCTTATCACCTACGCGTACACAAGCCGAGATGTGTGTGATTTTCCTTTTCATAGAGATGGGCTCACACCACGGGAAGGATTCTTCACCTGCTTCCCTTTATTAACGTATCCGGGAGACCAATCCCTTTCAGGAAACGCAAAGCCAAGAAAGCCCCTTTCTCTTAGTTGCTGCAGAACATTCTTATCCGGATGGCTCTGGTGACGGGACCGGGTCACTTCCATCATTTGCTCTTCCAGATGGTGCTGCCCAACCCTACAGGTGTCCGCACACACGTGTGTGCGTTCCGTTAGGGAAAATTCCAAGACCCGGCTGAGCGGCCAGGTCCAAGAGCACGTGCATTTTAATGTTTGCATATTCGGAGAGAGATTGCCTCTGCCTGTCATCGAGGGGCTACCTAGGAGAACACCCACTGCCCCTCACCGCCTGGAGGCAACAATGCGTGTTGTCGGTGTTCGGTCTGGCCAGGTGGGGGGAGGGGGTGTCTCCCTGGGCTTTCACCTGTGTTCCTTTCCAGGGAGTAAGCCTCCTCTCATGCATTTAAAACTATCTATATTTTGTTTCCTAAGAACAATGCACGCCTTTTGTCCATTTCGGGGGGGGGGGGGGTTCCTGGCCTTTTCTTATTGATTTACAGGAGTTTTAAATATTACAGCTTATCAATCCCTTCTCTGTGATCCATATTCATATTCCTTTTCTTTTTATGCTTGTTGGTTTTTGGTTTTGCTTTGGCCTGAGAAAAACTCTTTGACTTTTGTGGAGTAAAACTTTTTTTTCTTTTCTTACTTCTGGGGTTTCTGTCCTACTGGGAACAGCCTCCCCACCCCCAGGTTGTGACACCCAGTCTCCCACGATTTCTTCTGGTAGCTCTATGGTTTCATTTGCGAAGTTCCCATCTTTGATCCATCTGGAAAGCATTTTGGTGCAGGAGGAAGGTAGGGTCTAGTTTCTCTTCCCCAGATGGTGTCTTCGCTCTCCCAGCCCATTTCAGTGACTAATCCTTTCTTTCCCAGCCAACGTGAATGCTGCCTTTATCAAACCCTGAATTCCTATGGGTGCTGCGCCTCAAGGGCCACAAAGCACAGGCTGACCAGCACCCCCAGGGCCGGCCGAGGGGCTCTGCTGGCCCAGCCCCCCTCACAGCCCACGTGGGGTGGGGGCGGAGCTCTGCTGGCCCGGCCCCCCTTGCAGCCCACGTGGGGTGGGGGAGGGAGGGGCTCTGCTGGCCCGGCCCCCTTCACAGACCACGTGGGGCGGGGGAGGGAGGGGCTCTGCTGGCCCGGCCCCCTCACAGCCCACGTGGGATGGGGGAGGGCGGGGCTCTGCTGGCCCGGCCCCCCTCACTGGCCCAGCCCCCAGGGCATGCTCCTCCCCCCCGCACCCCCCCCCCGCCAAAGGGCAGCCGGAGAGAGGACACCCCAGTGTCTGAGATGGAAGCAGCTCAGGCAAAATCCGAGGCATGCATGCCTCAGGAATGCCCGGGCACTTACAATATCAAAAATGGAAATGACCCAACTTCCAATCACAGGAGACACTAGAAGTGAGTCAGGCTTTCTACAGCAGTCATGACGAAGAACAGCATGCTGTCCTTATAAAGCGAAGGGAGAAAGTGCAGAGGAGCTGTGCTGGGACCCCACGGCCCCCCCCCTTCAGGGAGAGGACACTGGGTGGGGGCGAGGCCTCCCCGCTGCGTGGACTGCACCCTCATTTCCAGGCCAGTCACCATGTGCTTCCCTCCGTCCCTTACTCTTCGCGCTCAGACCCAGTGGAGTTTGAGTTTGGGGGTTATGGGTGATTTTTATTGTCTTCTCTATACTTTCTGTGTTTTCCAAAATGACTATAATGAAAAATGTATCCTTTTTCATTAAAAAACATACATAATTACAGAAAGAAGAGGAGAGGGGGAAGACCTCTAAGAGACGCGCACCCCTCCCCACCCGGCCTGGTGGGGGCTCCCCCCACACCTCCTGGCCCCGCCTCTCCTCTGAGCATCTGCACATGTCCCCTGGACGCCCTGGGCATCACAAGCTCACCCCCAAGTCCCGACTCTGGGTAAACCAGCAGCCTGGCCCCAACATGCCCTCAGAGCCACTGTGCGCAAACCCAGGAGGGCTGGGGAAGGACGTGGAGGGGGACACGGAGCCAGGCGGATCAGGGGCCAGCCTGGTCCTGGCCCAGCCCCGTCCACCAGCGGGGGTCCCCAACTGACTTCTGAGCCCCTGTGTCCCCAGCAGCCCACAGGCACTGCCCTTCCTCTCCTGGGGTGTCAGGACAGGGCAGCACAAGGGAGGCAAGCCAGGGGTCACCATGCACTGACCCACGGGACTGGGAGCCCAGGTCCACCCCCTCCGCCCCAGGGCCAGGCCGTGTGCCCTTCAAGGGGCGCTGTGTCCAATTCGCAGTGCACAGACCGAGGTGCTCAGTAAACGCTGACCTGCATTTTAGGAAGGGCTTGTCTTCAGCCCCCCGCCCTTCAACGCTGAGGCACACAGCCCTCGCTCACAGCCCCGGAGCTCGGTTACACACTTGGACACAGAGGTTGTGGCCCAGCAGAGACGTGATTAATGCCAGATCCAGGGAACCATGTCTGAGCCAGAACGTTCCGTGAGAGTCATCTCTCGCCCATCCAAATGGGCAGCTGCCACAGTGCGCCCTCCTTCGAGCACTGTGACAGCCGAGGCCGGGACCGAGGCACCAAAAGGACGTGAGGGCCCTGGGGCCAACGGGACATGAGGGTGGAGAGGGACTCCTGGAAGCTCTTCCAGCCCGGCCGCTCTCCCCCTTGGTGCTCACTCCCCCCACCCTGTCCCAGGGCCCATGGAAGGGGCGCATCCCCGGGGGGCCCTGGGCACACAGCATTGTGCACCGAGCCGGTCTGGGGAGGGCGCTGAGAGGGAGCTAAGCCTGCACAGCTGGGCCTGGCTGGGCGGACACAGCAGCCCAGAGTTTCCCCAGGCGCTGGGAAGCCACAGTGGGGAGGAAGGGGCAGCAAGAGGGAGAGCCAGCATGAGTCGTCCGAGAAAAATGTGCATGCCTTGAGCCTGACATACCCCAGAGATGGGCTGCCCAGAACAGCACGGTGTCGCGGCCGTTCTGGGGAGCAGTTACTCACTGGCTGTTTATACTGCTGCAGAAATCAGATCAGGAAATATTTTAATAAGGGACTAGAAAAATACCAGACTACCCCTCTTCGGAGGATTTTCGTTTTTATTTTCTTGCCGAGATATTGACCAGGTTTCAATGTTTATGGAGAAAGGCTCATTGCCTGGAGCCCAGTGCTTTCGTTGGGGCTTAAATGCAGCACGGGGAGGGCTGGAGCAGGAGAGCCGAGAGCTGGACCCAGAGGAGCCAGCCCAGGCTCTGCAGAAGTAGCCGCCCGGGGGAGGTGGTTTGGAGTGCCGCGCCCGTGATCTTGGGCTGCATGTGCGGGGTAGGGAAGCAGGAGGTGGTACCCTTACGGCGACAGGAGCGACCCCATCACCCACCTAGAAGGCCCGCAGAACAGAAGCGGTGCGATGTACGTGCCCAGAAGAGAAGAAGTGCTCTGGAGAAGGGCAGGCAGAGCTGACAGCATGTAAGGAATTCCAAAACCGGGCTGACAGGGTTTCTGGAAGTTATTTACTGGGAACTAAAGGAGTGTGAGGTGAACAGGGCTGGAGAGGGTCATCTGGAGAGATGGCAGCTAAGGGGCTGGGTGACAGCTGGGAGATTATCCAGAAGATAAAGCAGGAGGGGGTTCGGCAGGAGGAGGTGGTCTGGAGTGCTCAGAGCCATGTTCAAATCTCAGGTCTGCTCCTTGTTAGCTGAGTCGCCAGACCCATCCCCCCAGTGCCGACCTCCCGGGGTTGTTGGCTGAAGCAAGCAATGCTGAGCATACAGCCCTCGGCACACAGGACGCATTCGGGGCACCAGCCAGCTCTGTGCTCCCGGGACGGTGCTCACGCCTGCGCACCCACGCACGCACACGCCCTGCCACAAACTGGTCATCTGCTGGGGGCGCCCTCAAGAGACCTGGGAGGGTTGGACTGCTGCCTGAAGCATGGTGGCACTGGCCGAGCGCAGATGGATGTCTGTGTGGGACGAGCCTGTGGAGACTCCGATCCAGCACCCAGAGGAGGTGTTCTTCCACACCTGCATGACCGAATCCCAAATCCTCCACCTCCTCTCTCCCCTAGCCCCTGCAAGGGTATCGCACCCCACATCCCCGCCTCTGCCAGCCAGCACGGTCCCCTCCTCCTCCCCCAGAACAGCCCAGGTCCCTTCACGCCTGCGCACCGTCCTTCGGAACGCCAGCTCAAAACACATCAGCCAACACCCTGAGTCTGTGACGGGCTCTGCATTCAAGGCCACAAGCACACGGAGCCCCTCCTCCGCCACACGCACTGCGCGAGGCCACCAGGTCCAGACACCTCGCCTGCTTTCCCCGCTCTACACCGAGCCTCCTGAAACTGTCAGCACCAACCTGTGGGGGCAGCATCCTCAGCGCCATTGTGCACGTGGAGAAACTGAGGCACAGAGGATCGAGGGCACACCAGGAGAGGGGCAGCACCAGCCACCCCAGCCCCGCCTGGATCTCCGCGTGTCGAGCAGGGACTCTGGGTGAACCACCCCCATTCTTGGCCTTGAAGTTTGGGTCTTCATGGCAGTGGCCGTGAACATGGGCCTTGCTCCCCCACCGCCTGCGCCCGTGGACTTCTCCGCTTCCAGACGTGGCCCCCCACGAGACCTGCCCGGGACCACCTACACACTGTATGCCCTACTCCCTTGGTTTCAAATAAATTGAGATTCCCTGAACTTTTCCAAGTCAAAGCCATCTGGCCGGCGCATGCGGGATGGGTGTGCTACCCAAGCAGCAAAGTTTCTGAGGGACTGAACAGTTCTCTAGGACTCATGACCCATCTGAAGAGAAAACCAATTGATCCTGGTCCTTGGCAAGCCTGCACACTCTCCCTGGCTTTTTGGATCCATCCTAGGCAATGTGCTAGTAAGATAAAGGGCGGGCTCAGCAATCAGGCCTTGGGGCATTGGCTCTCCGGGGCTTTTTAGTTCCTTTACTGAAATGTTGATAGTTTAAAGATGTGGGTCAGGTCCTTGCTCAGCTTCCCCAGCCAAGGAGAGGCCGCGGCTAGGCCGCACCAGCTTAACTCTTAGGACATCGGAGGGGCTGCTCGACCCCCCACACGGCCCTCAGAGGGAAGACTGCTTGAGGCGAGCCCACCCTTATCTTTGAAAACATTTGGCTTGCACAGACGCCCCCACTCCTCTTTCATCATGTGTCGGCTGATAGGAAGCAGGCGAGACCTACCTGGCTATAATCCTCTCCCCATTCTTTCCTTCCCGCTGACATGGAAAAACTGACTCAGACCGGGGCAGTTCACCCCCTCCTACAAACACTCTCCCCGGGGCCCAACACCGGGCCATCCAGGAGGTATGGGGAGGATGTCGGGGGCCCAGGACCCAGTTCCTCCTGAACGCGCCAGGGCCTTGGGAGACCGATGACAGGCAGAGAGGTCATCCGCAGTGGCCACCAGGCTTCCCCAACGTCCCCCCGCCAGCCCCCTGCTGCAGGGATGAAGGTCCTGGAGAGGAAGGAGGCAGCCAAGTCCCACCTCCCCCGCCATGAGGTCTGCCCTCTGAACTCTGCCGCCTCACGCTGGGGCCTGTTCCCAAGAGGCTGCACAAAATCAGATTCCCGTAACCGAGACCTATTTTAGAGGCCACGACTCTGCCACTTACTAGTGGCAGGGCTTCTGTGGGCCTCAGTCTTCTGGCCTGTAGAATGGAGGTGAGACCTTTCACCTTGGAAGGATGTCATCCCGACAAAACGGCGCACAAAAGGAAGAAAACTCGTAATGAATCTCACTCTTTACCTTCAGAGAAACTTCGCAAGCAAGCGCACCTCCCTCCTGCTGCGCTTACGTCCCTTCACCAGGAGAGGACTGTGGGGTGCTGAGAATCCCCCCGGCCCAGAGCCTGACTGCCCCCCCAGCGGACCTGCGGCCCAAAGAAACGGGGGGCGGGCCCGAGAACCTAGAGACCAGTCAAGCCGAACAGCCTGTCCCCATGTCCCCAGCCCTCTCGGGGGAGAAGAACCCCCCACTGTGTGCCTTCCAGCCCCTGGACAACAGCATCCCAGGGCCAGGCTGCTGTTTGTAATGGGAGAGGCCCAGGAAGGGGAGGTGGGAGCCTGTCCCCACGGAGGGGCCCAGGGCGCTGCAGGGAGGGTCAGGATGGGCTGATTCGGAGCTGGGGGGCCCCACTCAGTCCTGGCCTGCACTGCCCCCACCGGGCTCCTCTCCCCAGGCAGGTCCTGGTGGCATGGACACAATGGGGAGCTGTGAAGTGAGGAAAATGGGGAGTGTCTCCACTTCGAAGCAGCGTTCACTATATTTCTGGTGAGCAAGGAAGCTTTGAGAAGTTGGAAAGCCCTTAAAAAGGTGGTTTGTGGCAAGCAGGGCTCTGGAGGCTGGGTTCTGGCACTTTCCACTCCAGGTGCCGTCAGCCACCAGAGGGGCCCGGCAAACAGCGGCCATCAAACCTGCCTGGGACAGAAGGAACCCTGGGACACACCTGAGATCCTCCAGGTTGCAAGTCCCAGGACGAATCTGCCAGGTTCGCACACCATCCCCCCGATGGTAGAGATCCAAGACCACGGGGTTCCCCTCCCAGCCACAGGACAGCAGGCAACAAAGCCTGCCCCAGGGGTCTGGCCCCCCCACTTCTCAGCAGCCTTCGACCCCAGGAAGCCTCAAGCCCTCCAGTTCTGAGTGGGTTCATCAGCAAAACCACCCCAAGGCCAGAGGGCAGACCACTGACTCCCAGTAAGACATCCAGTTCCTTCCCCAGGAGCCTGGGCCTGTCTGCTGTCGGGCCCCCCCCCACCGAAGTAGCTCCCCCGTATCCAGTGCAGAAGCTTGCACAGCAGAGCTCCCCAGGGAGTATTATCTGTCAAATGCACCCCGACCCCTCCTGGATTCGCCCCTCCATCACTAGCTGGGCCGTCTGCACTAACTGGTCAGCTGCCTCTCTGGTCCAGCTGAGCCCTGAACTCGCACGCAGAAGCTTTGTCCCCACTTTCCCCCTGACGACTCACTCGTGGCTCCCTGAGCTCTGCCAGGGCACAAAATAGCAACAGCGATATACAGTATTATTACGACATGCTAGTAACTACAGTGACAACCCTGAGCACAGACGTTACTGTTACTAATGTGAGTCTGTCTGCCCTGCTGCCCCGAATGCAGGAGGCAGGACACCCCGCGAAGGGCTCTGTATCCGCACACAGGTCACCAACGCAAATCCCCCCAGCCGCCTTTCTGCGTGCTGCCATTGCCTGTGGTCTGGAGATACGCTGACTCGGATCAGAGAGGTCCAGTAAAGCACCAGAGGTCACACAGCCAGGGTCCACACCCTGCTCTCTTGGCCTCCGAAGCCGCTGTCCTCTTCCCTGTGTGCTGACTCATCAGTGCTTCCCACCCTCATCTTCTGAACTTCCCTTTCAAAAGTCAAAGGAGGGTGCCTGGGTGGCTCAGTTGGTTAAGCGACTGCCTTCAGCTCAGGTCATGATCCTGGAGTCCCTGGATCGAGTCCCACATCGGGCTCCCTGCTCAACGGGGAGTCTGCTTCTCCCTCTGACCCTCCCCCCTCTCATGTGCTCTCTCTCATTCTCTGTCAAAAATAAATAAAATCTTTAAAAAAAAAAAAAGTCAAAGGAGTGGTGGGCTGCAGGAGGGACGGGGTCCAGCCCTGGGCTCCACCTCCTGCTCTCGTCCTCGGGGGTCCCCGACTGAGCCCACTCAGAGCCCCACCTCACAGGAAACCGGACCTGCTCACCCACCTCCTTTGCTCCCAGTCAACCCCAGAAAACACCAGGCAACCAGGCCAGGGCCCCAGACCCAGGGAGCTCCAGTCTTCTGCAAAATGCTGGCAAAGCTGCTGTCTCGGGACCAACCCTTGGGGCCAGGACATCCCTGAGGGGTGGGGGAAGCCTGCTCCAGATGAGGTGACTGCACATGCAGCTGGCTGGGGCCTCTGATCTCCCTGCGGTCCTCAGCCACAGCCTTCAGGCCGAGCCACGCCTGGCCGCACATCGTCCTCGGCTCTTTGGCCCCAGCAGCCTGAGTGCCCCGGGGACACAGAGCCACGCCTGAACAGCACACCCAGTGTCCTGTCTCAGGAGTGTCCCATCAGGGCCTGGAGCAGGTGGGAGCCCAGAGGCTGCCCCATGAGCCTGGCCCACATCTTTCTTGGCCTAAAGAGGACACAGAAGGGTGCTGCCTTCTCTCCTGTGGCACCTTAGCAAGTCCCAAGCGGCTCAGCGCCGAGGCCTGAATGAGTTCCCCCCTATCGACCTACATGGAGGCCCCATACTCGTCCTGCACTGGACACGCCACAGTCATGACTGTGAGAGCCAGCGCTGTGATGGTCCTTAGGCACATCCTGTGTGAGTTAGTTCCTCCAGTCCTTCCAGCAGGCTTCTGAGACAGGCACGGTCTCTATGCCCATTTCACAGATGGGGAAACTCAGACACAAAGTGTGCTCCTCGGTGTGGAGCCCAGGCACTCGGCAGAGGCAAGATGCAGGCGCCCTGCCCTCCCCGCTCCCAGGGGAGCTAGGAGCCTGGCAATGTGCAGTGCTACAGCTCTCTGGCCCAGGACACTGAACTCTGAGCTATTCTCTGGGTCCCTCAGGTGGGGAAGCTCATCCTCCCTCCCACACAGACACGGTCCAGAGAGGGAAGGACTCGCGCTGAATGTGCTGGGCGGAGTCTCCAGCTGATTGTGACCGGACATCAGGGGTCAGTGGCACAGTCCCCGGGTGGAGGGCGGTGGGTAGGGCTGGACGGCATGAGGTTAGCCATGGGCAGACACTGGGCAACCCCACGTGCATTGTGGGGAGTTGCTGTGCTACCTTTGAAATTTCCCCTGATCACTGCTTCTTGAAGGTGAGGCCACCCTGAAGAAAGTAGGGCAGACACGGGGATGGGAGCCCCTGCCTCCCCTTTTCCTTCCTGGCCCTTCTCCCCTCGTAGGTGCCCCACCACCACCACCATTCATGCTGAAACCTGCAGCTTACCTGTTCAGGGGAGGGAGGATGACCCTGAGAGAGCCCCGGCCTCCCCCACACCCTCCCGCTCTGGGCCAACTCCAGCTCCTTCCCGGGGCTCGCTTCCTGCGCCCCCCATGCCGGCCCCACCACACCGGGTGCCCAGGAGGCCCCACAGGTTCCCCGCGTTCAGGGAAATGTAGCCACTGTCCAAGCAGTAATTTCTGAGCTAAAGGGCCCTTATCTAAACTATGAACCTGAATAACTAATTCCCTAGAAAATAATTCCATTTGGAAATCCTGTTGCTGATCTTCCATCCTAGAAAGGGCTGGCCACTCCTGCCCTCTGGTGCGAGCATTTTCAGTCTGAGAGGCACTCCCTCCCCTGCATAAAACCAGCTGGGATGCGCTACTGTCTCCTCAGAAGGACAGCAGTGTCTCCTCGGGGCGCTGGTACCAGAGACCACCTCCTCCGCCTCCCTCCCCAGGAGCAAGCTGGAGCTCCCCCCAGCACTGCACGCTGTCTCCAGAGAACAAGGAACAGGGAAAAGCAAGGAAGAAACCCCGCAGGAAAGAGGTCCCAGTCACTTCTCCCCGCAGACCCGGAGGATGTGAGAGGTGAGGCTCAGGCTTCCTGCAACCAAACCGAGCTCCGGGGCTGAGGGGCGGCCCTTCCTTGTCCACATCTCACTGCACGGCCCCTGTGCAGGGCTCTGGGCTCCCGGCTCTCCCCACGCCCAGCTCCAGGAACCCACCCAGCTGACCCGGGGCCCGCTGGGTGCACAGCCGCCTGGCTGTCCTCCCCAAGAGGGCCTTGGCGTTCAGCGAGGCGCAGTGCGGCGGGAAGTGAGCAGCCCAGTATCAGATGAAGGAGACAGGCCAAGGCTCCCAGACTACCCACGGTGGGCAGCACGCGGACCTCGCTCTCTAGCCCAAGGACAGAAACAAAAGCCCCACGCTGCCAAGGCCCCCTCGCCTGGCTTGGAGAGTGGCAACCCACACCAGCATCTGTGATGGTCCCACACCAGCGTGGCTGGAAGGTGCCTCCCCTCTGATTGGCCAGCACCCCATGGGGGCTGGAAGGTTCCTCCCTTCTGATTGGCCAGAGCTCCATGGGGCTGGAAGGTGCCTCCCCTCTGATTGGCCAGCGCTCCATGGGGCTGGTAGGTGCCTCCCCTCTGATTGGCCAGAGCTCCATGGGTAGGTGCCTCCCCTCTGATTGGCCAGCGCTCCAGGGGCTGGAAGGTGCCTCCCTTCTGATTGGCCAGAGCTCCATGGGGCTGGTAGGTGCCTCCCCTCTGATTGGCCAGCGCTCCATGGGGCTGGAAGGTGTCTCCCTTCTGATTGGCCAGAGCTCCATGGGCCTGGTAGGTGCCTCCCCTCTGATTGGCCATTGGCACGCCCTACCTGCTGGTGATTGTTCCACTCACTACCTCCCACTTTGTGCTTCACTGGACACAATCACCGGGGCGGGAGTCTGATTCCCCCACTGCCCCAGAAGCTCCCATGCGGCCGGGACCCTCACCTATTGCTCCCCCGTGCACTTGCCGCCCGGTGCCCGGCACAGATCTGAGTCGCGCTGGAGGTCCCCCAACACTTCGGGCATAAGCGCCGCCACCCCACACGTCTCCAGGCAGGGGCCAGCCTCTGTGCGGGTCCCTCTGACCCCTCTACCAAAGGAGCGGCCACCGGAGCTGCCCGCTGCCCCTCTCCGTCACCCGCGGCAGAATGGCAGACGATTGCTTCCCACGTTCCAGTTACATTAAAGCGCTCACTCTCTGTCATGGTGAGATCGCTATTTTTCCAATTCAGGCTCAGAGTTTTAACGTGTAAATCCCTGTGCTGCATGCACACATTCTGATGGCATTTGGGGGCATTCAGTAAAATAATAAAGAAGTCATCAGGATCCCTATTGCCAAGGTGCGGGTGGGGAAGCCCAAGCCAGACAGGGCCGTCCTCCAGCCCAAAAACAGGGGCTGCAAACAGAAAACAAAGGGACCCTCCAGCTCACACACAGAGACATTGCAGCGCCCCCTGGAGCTCTGTAGGATAAAATTTTGGAGAATCTGGGTCAGACTGTGGTTCCATTTCTTGAGCCTGAGTCACCAAAGAATGGCGACGACATTTACTTCTAATGTGGGGTTACTACTAGGTTGGGGATCTGCCAGAAAACGACTGGGTGAGTCAAAGCTGATGGGCCGGTGCCTCAGATGGTGTGACCCCCGTGACCCACACCACCCAGCCACACACACCCACTCACAGCCAACCCTGCATTCGTTCGTCCCATAAACGGCTCTCCAGCCACCTGGGCTGGCATGGGTGCTAACACAGCATCTGAGCGGGCAAAGCCCCCACCAGTGCACCCCCAGCACCAACACGTCCAGCGCACCAGCCATCACTCCCGGTCACGTCTCGGAGGCAGAAGACCGGAGTCCTTGAGGTGGGATGCGGGCAGGTCCGTTCCCATCTCTGACTCCAGTTGCTCCTTGTAAAGTGGGGGTGGCCCGAGGAGGAAAGGGAGCAACCTCCACGCCCAGCCTCAACACCACAGGAGTCCCGGCAAGTGGTCTAATAAACCAACCAGGGGACATTTTCTGGGTCACCACTTCTGTTCCTCCCATGAGGCAGGTGCTAGTGTGACCGTCCACAGGAGAGAGAGGGAGCTGCTCATGCAGCCAGCCAGCGAGCAGGGCCGGGAACTCAGCTCCAGACCCCATACCTGCTGCCTCGGGGTCTGGGAAGGAGAAGAGGTGGGCTCACTCTGAGCTCTGCACACATTATTCACTGAACCCCCACAAAGAACCCTGCAGGACTTAGGATCATCAGCCCCTCCTTAAAAATAGGGAAACTGAAGCCCAGTGGTGCTAAATGCGCAGTTGGTAGGAGTGGAGCCATAGATATGGCCGCCCTGAGCATCACCCACATGGGATTCCCCATGCCGTACCCCCAGCAGGGGTAGGTCTGCCTTTGAGAAGGGCCAAAGCCAGCTCCACCTTCAGGATCTCAGGATCCCCGTGAGCCAAGACAGGCCACAGATCTTAGAAGGGACATTTGGCAGAGTGTGGACACCAGAGTAGCTTCTAAGGGGGAACCCAAATAAGGGGGAACAGAGAAAGTACAGTATCACATCTCCACCCTCCTGTGAGTAGAAACATCTCGTCAAAGGATCAGTCCCAGCAGGACCCTGATAGCCCTGCTGAAGGAACCCCACCTCGTGGTTTCCCAGCGGGCTCCATGCATGGCCACAGTTCATCTCCATGCCTCCCATCCAGCCGGGGGCAGGGGGGTGGCGCTCATGGTAAGGAGAACAATGTCACCTTGCCCCGGGCCCCTCAAACACAGAAGGGCCTCGGGAAACCACAGGCACACGTACACCCACCTACACACACAGACAAATCTGCACATCACATGCATGCCCTTGCACCGACAGGTACGCTCAGAAACACAAGCGTGTGCCCGCCCCTCCAAGGGGCTTGTTAAGTGTGTTCACGTATGTTGTCTCATGATCCATGCAAACGGTCCAGGAGGTGATGAAGAGCACACGAGGGACCCACACTGACCCAGCCTGTGGGTGACAGAGCCCTCCGGGGATGGTGCCTCCTAAGACAGCCACACCTCCCACTCCTGGGCTGCTTCTGGGATGGCCCGGTGGCGGGGGGCGCGGGTAACACCATGCTCTGTTCCTTTTGCAAAAATACCAGCCTGAAAAGCAGCCATGGCATGTCCTCCCTTACTCAGGGGCTCACTCTACATCAGGCATCCCACACAACCACCCCTCAAAGCAACTCTCCCCATTTTCCAGACAGGAAAGATGAGGCAGGATGACTGGCCCAGACCAGCCACCCGAGCGGGTCTCAGAAGCACTGACCCCACAACTGTCCACGCTGCCCTGGGGTTCAGCCACCAGATATCCCTTCCCACTCCTAACTGCCTGTCCCCCAGCACAGGAACCCAAAGTCGTGCCCAGAAGACCCCCACCCCCAGCCAAGGTTGTCAGTTTATCTGCAGAACTCATCCAACGGCTCTGCTGCACCAGCCTCGCATGCAGGGGCAGAGAGGGTTAAAGAAGCCCCCAGGTCTCCATTCACCTCCCCCCCCCCCGCAGAGACCCCCTCTGTCTCACTGCAGCTACTTCTGCTGGCACAGCTGTCCCAGGACAAGCGGAGCTGGGGGCGCCCTGCCAACCGAGTTAATGAGGGGCTTTCCAGCCAAGGGAAGCAGCCCCAGAGAACACCGAACACCAGAGCAGAGTTTGGAATGTCCTGCCAAGAAGGAAGGGCGGACAAGGGTAAAGCCAGAGGTGGAGGAGGGCACCTGCTAAGGAAGGGGAAGAAGAGGCAGAAAAGACCAAGTTTAGCATCACCTCCTCCAGGAAGCTTCCCCAGATCTCCCCAATGGGGCCAGCCCTCCCAGACCACGTAAAGTGGCACGTGACACTTGGCACAAAAATGAAGAGTGAAACAAACCCGTCCCCCCCGCCCCCCGAAGACTTAAGAGTTCCTGCAGTGAGGAGCCCTGCCCCCTTCACCTCTGTCCTCCCATAACCCTCCAGGTCAGCCTGGGTAGAAGGCAAATGCCTCCAGGGTCCAGCCAGGTCTTGAGGATGAGTGAAGAGCCAGCTAAAGAGAAAGACCAGGAGAGTGGAGACTGCAGTCAGTCTGGTCCCTCTCAAAGGCATTCCAGTGAAAAAGGAAGGAGGGGGGAGGAAGGAGAGGAAGGGAAGGGGGAGTAGGGGGAGAGAGAGAGGGGGAGGGAGTGAGGGAGAGAGGGAGGGAGGAAGGAAGGAAAGAGGGAAGGAAAGAAGGGAGGAAGGAAACGGGGTGGAGGCAGGAAAGAAGGAAGGAAGGGGTGGCAGGAGGAAGAGGAGAGGGAGGGAGGAAGGGGAGGAAGGGGGAAGGAGGAAGGAGAGTGGGAGAGAAGGAGGTAGGAAGGTAGGAAGGAAGGAAGAAGGGAGGGAGGAAGGAAGGAAGAAGGGAGGGAGGAAGGAAGGAAGGGGTGGAGGGAAGGAGGAAGGGTGAGGGAGGGAGGAGGGAGAGAGGAAGGAAAGAGGAAGGAAGGAAGGAAGGAAGGAAGGAGTGGAGGCGGGGGAGCAAAAGCAACAGGGCCCTCACCCTGGGGCCACAGGGGGCAGGACCCTCCCCCGCACTGCTGCTTGGGGCACCAGGTCCCTCCCACGAGAGCTGATAAATGGAGGTGAAGAGGTATCCCCCCCACTGACCCCCCAAGTCTGAGGCACTGAGGCGTGGCCATGCCAGAAGCAGAGGTCAGACAGACCCAAAATCTGGGGTTCCTCAGATGTGTCCAGGCAGGTGCCAGCACATCCATTACCATGATTACCAGGTGCCAGGGTCTCCCGGGGGAAGGACCCTGCCTTGCTCCTTAAATGCAACCCCAGGGCTCCAGTGTGGGCTCGACCCAGTGCTTCAGGGGTGGGGGTGACTCATCCCTGACCTCAGGGGCTCAGCGCTAGTCTGGCCTCTGCTGTCCCGTTATTAAGTGGGGGGCGGGGGTCAGTGGGCATCTGCTCCCCGCCTCCCCTGGGCTCCACCCAACAGTGTCTGCGATCCAGGGAGGAGGCGGGGCCAGACGGCCAGAAGGCAGGGGCGGGGCAGGCGGGCATCAGCTGTGCGGGGCTAAGGGCGAGGCCTCGGCGCCTGTCCAGAAATATCTGCAGGGTGGGGTAATGGGGCAGGCTCTGGCCAGCACCCCAGAAACAGCCCCAGAGCGGCATCCCAGGAGAAGGCACTCTGTGCTCCGGCCCCGGGGAAGGCACTCCTGCCCGCGGCCACTGCCGGCTGGTCACAGCCGCTGGGCAGTGACCACAGCTCCAGCCCCTCCAGCCACTGAAATCTGGACCAGATGAGGGAGAGGGCTCCGCGGAGCCAAGCTGGCTCCTGAGCTCCTCCCACTGACTGTTCTCTTCTGGGGAGGAGGGGAAGGGGGAAGGATGGAAAAGGGTGTCTTTCCAGCCAACTTGATTGAGTCAGAGGAAATTTAACCATTTCATATCTGTCAGGCCCCAGAAAACTTGGACAACTCTTCCCACAAAATTATTGCAAGAAGCAGTCACGTGAGCGGAGTCACCCAATGCCAGGCCGAGGAGATGACCTCAATTTCCAAATATTGGGGTCATGTTTCATTTCACATACTCTCCTCCGCCCCTTACAACGTTAACCGGCCCCAAATGCAATCTTACTTTTCATTCCTTCACACACTTGGCCAAGGAGAAGGTAGGAAAAAAGAGCCATGTTCAGAGAAAACTCGGAAAACATCTGGCAAGTCCCAAAATGGAGAGAAGAACAGGCTCCCACCTCCCGCATCTGGGGTGCCCAGCCGCCCCCTCTGGCCCCGTGCGGCCCTGCCCTGGACTTCAAAACCGGCCTCACCCCGGGAGGTGGGGACAAGTCTGGGAACCCGCTCAGAAAAGTGACTTCTTCACATGCTTTCTAACTGTCTTTCTGACAAAAGCCAAATGTGCAATTCCTCAGCCCTTCTGCCACGCGTCTGCTTCCAAGGGGCTGCCCTCGCCCTTGCCCTCGCCCTCGGGGAAGAGGGGCTTGGAGAGGGGGCAGGGACCGCAGAGGCAGAACCCAACCCAAAACTGCCAAAGGCATGCTCCCCAGGCAGCACCTAGCCCCAGCTTTTTGGGGTGGAGACTCCCCTGAAGGGTTCCCTCCCATGTTCCTGGGGAAAGCCCATCTGAGGAGCAGGACAGGGCTAAGGCCACCATGGGGCCCCCCGACCACATCCCCCAACGGACTCCAGACCACTTTCCTGGAGACCACGACTGTCCTCCACCTTCAACTGACCCCCAGGGACAAACGCAGAGTCAGTTAGCCCAGGATCTTGGGAATGCTGCTGGCAGCCCGGGGATAAGACACCAGGTCCCCAGAGCTAGGCGAGGCACCCTTTGTCTCCCCCAGCCCCATGTTGGCTGGACACCCTGACTCCTGCTCATCGCCTTTGGCCCACCACACGCCCATCATGCCAGGAAAAAGGGAAAGAGTATCTTAACTGGCAAGCGGAACATGAAAGTGATTCTTCCCACATGACTTCAAATTACAAAGTGGAGGACAGAAGGGGGCGGGCAGTGGAGCCCTTGGGCCAGCTGGGCCAGCTGAGCCCACCGCCCCACCCCCGTGCCCCTCACTTTCCCTGACCTCGCACCAGCAGCTCTGAGCCTTGTCTTCCTGCCTGTTAATGGGGACTCGGGGGGTTTTCTGGGGCCTCTGATGTCTGAGGTGATGTGAAGACCCATCCCACAGGTAACCACCAAGGTGACGCTTAGATCCACTGTCCCATCAGGAGGCTGAGTTGGAGGGAGCGGGGAGCTGTAAGACTCCCCATGAGAGAGAGCTCCTTCCAAGTGAGACCTCTGGCAGGAGGAGTGCCCCATGTGGGCACCATCTGAGCCACTCAGCCTGACCTCCACCACCATCTCCCGGCTCTGCTCCGCGAACCCCCTCTCTGGGAGGCAAACCAAAAAAAAAAAAAAACCAACATGCCTCCCAGGGGGTCAGGAGGTTTGGGGGTGGGATTAGGAGCAGGGCTCCCCAGGATCAGGGAGCACTTAGTGGCCAGGATTGCAGGACTCCTAGGAAAGCAGAGACCCAGCCTGGAGTGGGCCTGGGGGGCGGGGGGAGAACAGGGCTTGGGGGCTCAAGCTTCTGGGATTCCCCCCCACCGGTGGCCAGTGCCCTCTCACCCCAGGAGCCCGGCCGGAATTGACGGGCTGTGACTCTAGGGGGCGACCCTTCCCAGGTTTCAGGAGAGGAAGCTCTGCGGCCGGGCGCGAGTGATGTGGGAGAAGCTAAGTTTCGGGACAAAGTTTGCCGGCCTCGTGGACAGCCCCTCTGGCTGTTCCAACGCGAGGTCCTTCCCTGGCGCGCGCGACAGCCCCACCCGGCCGGCCCTGTGGCGCGCGGGGTACCGTGCTGGCGCGTCTCCCTCCCCGGCGCCCAAGGCTGGCAGTCGGAGAGGCGGCCCGCGCCGTCCCCGAGCCCGGGACCGCGCCGGGGAGGCCAGCGGGGACCGGGGATGACAGCCACCCCCGCGCCCGAGCGCCTTACCTGCGCGGCTCAGAGGCGGCGCCCACAGCAGCAGCAGCAGCAGCAGCGGCGGGGACAGCGGCGGGGCGCCCGGGCGCGGCGCGCGGCGCGCTTTCCAGCGGGTGTGGACGTCCATGCCGGCGGGGCGCGGGTCGGGGCGCGCGGGGACGCACGGGGGCGCGGGCCACGGCCCGGGAGGGAGCGGACTCGGCGGGGGCCGCGCGCTTTAGGACGTCATGGGGAGCTGGCGCCGGCGTTCTCTTTGTGGCGGTGGCTCTGGGGCAGGGGGCCGGCTGGCGCGCTCGCCCACGGGCGGGGGGCCGACCTTGGCCCGCGGGGCGGCCGGGACCCCACTCGGCTTCGCAGCCCTCGCCTCCTCGCCTCCTCCGACTCCTTCTCGCCGCCTCCTCGCCGCCGCCGCCCCGCGACCCGCTCCCCGTGGGCGCTCCGCTCGAGTGAGGTCCTGCGCCAGCCGCGGGGACGGGGAGTGCCGGCCTCGCCTTGGGCGCCCTGCGCTTTTCCCCCCTTCCCCTCCCTCCCTCTCTCCGGGAAGGCACCCGCCGAGGCTGTCGATCCCCCGCGCCCGCAGCAAATCAGAGCGCGGCGCCGCGCTCGGCCGGGCCGGCCCCCGCCTCCCACTGGGCGCCGCGGGCGAGGGGGTGGGGCCAGCGGGCGAGTCGCGGCGAGGAAGGGGCTGGCCCGGGGCCGGCGCGGGCGCGGGCGCGGGGCGGGGGCGGCGCCCGTCTCCCGGCGAGAGCGCGCGGACGCGCCCCGCGGCTCTCCCCCACCCCCGGGCCCCGACTCTTCCCGCCCGGGTGCCCGCACCTGGCCCGCCCCCAGGAGCCACACTGGAGGGGCCCCGAGTTTGATCACTTTGGGTTAAAAAAAAGACCCAAAAAACAAGAAGTTGCAGCGCAGCCCAACTTTTTCTTTTACGTGGAGGAGTTCCGAGCTCCTCTTCTGGGTGGAGACTGAACTTCCAATCCAGCCAGATCGGGGCGCCCAAGACTGTGGCCATCTCGTCCACCCGCCCAGAGGACCCGCCCTCCACCTTCCCCCTCACTGCAGATTGGGCATGGGAGCCCAAGTTAGGGTCTGACTTCCCAAGGGTCCCAGAAGGAGCCTGAAGGTTGCACATCTGGGATCTTAATCAGGGGAAGTTGGCCAGCAACCCCCCACTCCCCTCCTCACTCCCGCCGAGTCCCTGGTGACCCCTCTACCGCCAAAGGAAACCAAAGAAGATGCCCCTTGGGGAGGTGACAGCGGGCAAAGGAGTGAGGAGTCAGGACCTGCTGCCCTGGGGACCGCTGCTGGGTGCCTGCCCTCTCATCTTTAGGTCTTGGGGAGGTGCCCCTGGAGCAGCGAGCTGCCCCTTCTATCAGGGCCCCCAGGCCCAGAAAGCTTCCCTTCTGGGAGAGTTGCAGAGCTGGTTCTTAAAAAGAGAAAGGATGAAGGTGGATCAAAGGACTTGTCTGCCCCCCTGAGCCGCCCATCCCCACCCCCTTGAGCAAACAGTCTTCCTGCTTAGGTGCTGGGAAAGGGCTGGGGCCCAGGCTCCCTGTCTCCAGTTACATCTCCAGACTGATGGGACACTCCCCAAATGCCTTTAGTCCCCATGGTTCCAGAAACAGGGGGAAAGTTAACTTTGCTGGGACGGCCACATGCTGCTTCTTGAGGCAGGTGGCAGGTGGCTGTTGCCAACTTACCAGCTTGACTCCCCGTCTGCCTCATGTGCCCTTCCACGTGCTGACGGAGCATGGAGAGGGCCGCACAGACAGATGTCGAGAGGTGTGAGATACACTAAGTAAAGCAAAATGTCCTTTCTGGTTTTTATAGTTCTTTGTTATTGTTTTGGTTTTTCTTTTTCTTTTTTTTTTTTTTTTTTGCAACCTGTATAAATCATACATATGATCAGTGGAAGTGTGTGTGTGTGAGTTGTGTGCATGCATTTATGTATGAGGGAGGGATGTGTGTGTGTGTGTTGGTTAAGCTAGAGCTGGTCCTTTACTTTTATGCACCTTAATGAGACCTTCCACCTGATACTCCTGAGCACCTAGCCCCTAGCCCCTAGCCCCCAGGCCTGTCTGGACCCTAGAGTGCCCCCCAGCAGTGGGAAGGCCAGCTTCCCTCCTTGACTTGGGGTGCTTACATAGGTCAGTGGCCTGGCTACCAGGAAATAGTACAGAGGACACGGGGCACTCCTTCTCAGACACTCAGATGGTCCATCAGGCGCCCACCCAGCCTTCCTCTCTGCAATGACAAGAAGGCTTGCACCTCATAGCCGTGAGCAGGCAGGACAGATGTATTTTATCCTATCCCTGGAGAGCAAGGAGTGTGATGTCTTGGCCAAACTGACAAAGGTGGGTTTCTTCTCCATCCAAGCCTGGAACTAAGTTAGGAGGCAAGTTTCCATCCCACCAGGAAACTCAGAGAAAAGGCCCCAAACTGAGCAGCCTGACCCACCAGCCCAGGACTGTAGGAGAACCTGACCATCTGGACCACAACTTGAACGTCAGGGGGCACAGTGAGAAGGTCAGCTGCCCTATAGGGGACCCAAAAGGGTCAGGGACTTACCCAAAGTACCAATTCATCTGTGCTGGAGCCAGATTTCACACCCAGATTTCCCTTCGGGCCTGAAACACGCTGATCACCTTGCCCAGATTCACACAACAGTGACAGGTGGTAGTTGACCCCAAGCCCAGCATCCCCCCCACCCCCCACCCCAGCCCTCCCACAATGGATTAAAACAGAGGGCCAGTGAAAACTGTTTATTTTGCTCTTGGCTCTAGAGAGTCTGCGGTGAGCAAGACACCAGGGTCCTTTCAGCATGGGCCTGGCAGCTGCAGAGACTCGGTCATCCACCTGTGCGGGGAGTGGCCCCCTGCTTGCACTTGTCCTTCCCGCATACCAGCTTCTGGTCCCGCCCATCCCGGTGCCTATACTTCTAGTCATGGGAGGGCCTCGCCACCATCCAGGGCTCCGTGCACCCCGGCCATTCTCACCGTATGTTTCCCACGGTGCCCAGCAGAGAGCAGGGCAGGCCAGGTGTGCCCCGAGCTTTGCACCTGGGATCTGACCACCCAGCCTGCCCTCTCGTTGCTGTGAGCTTGTCTCACATACTATGCAAGCAGCGGAGTTGTGATTCTCGATGGAGCATCCGTGCGAGCACCAGGTGTTGCCCCCAGCCCCGGGCTGTTTCAGCCCCCAGCCTCCCATCTTAAGGGGCCTCTCAGCCTCCCAGCGTCATTGCCTGGCTGGGAAATGGCGGGCCCATTCCCAGGCGAAGCCCTCCAAGGCAGCCAGGTTCCTTCTCTCCTTCCCCCTCTGTAGGAGGGAGCTTCAGGCCCCTCGGATAAGGGGGAGGAACCCACGTGTCTGCTTGCCCTCCAAGAGTTCAGGGTCTGCTGGGGCACCGAGGTGGGCCCAGGATGTCTGGGGGGGGGCTGCTGCCCAGCGGAGCGAGCAGCTGGGCTGCCCCCACACCCACCCACAGTGAGGGGTAGCCTTGGGTTGAGTCCCTTTTGGCTGCCCAAGGAGGAGGCTCTAAACCTGCCTCCCATACCTACAGGTGGTGTCCTGGGATGGAGCCACAGACTGAGCTAGGACCCCAGGGGCAGCCACAAGTGAGTTCTCCCCTGAATTGTGCAGCTGTGGCTCTCAGCACGCTGGGCCACGCTCTGCCCACCGCAGGGCTCTCCTTCCACCCCCGGGCTGGTGCTATTAATCCCAGGGTAACCTCTGAACAATTACTAGCCAAAATCATCATCTTAAAGGCCAAGGACACAGCATGTCCTTTGTCACCCCATTTTCAACACGTTCCTCATTCAACGTGGACTCAGCAGAAGAAGGCAGGGAGAGGGCTGGGTGGGCCCAACAACACGCCCCGGGCCAGACTCCCCCCGACAGCCGTCTGCTTGGACGGCCAGCACAAAGGGCCAGGGGCTGGGGCGTAAACAGGGGAAGCTAGTCTCTGATGGTCCTGGGGCCAGAAGTCCCAGATGAAGGTGTCGCTGGTTCTTTGGAGGCCTCTCTGGGAGTATAGATGGCCTTCTCCCACTCCTCTGTCCCTGTCCTCCCTTCTTGCCTGTCTGGGTCCTGAACTCTTCCCATAAGGACAACCACTCATACTGGATGAGTTCAACCTAAAATGAAGAGGACTTTTTTTTTTTTTTTTACCTTAGTCACTTCTTTAAAGGACCTGTCCCCACAGTCAGTCATTTTTGGAGGTGCTGGGGGTTAGAGCTTCAACACAGGAATGAAGGGAGCACAATTCAGCACACAGTACCTTGGCAATCCCAGTCCGTGGGCCTTCTGGAGAAATCCAGGGCACTGTGTTTCCCAGAACAATATGGGCATTCTGATGCCCATGGGGGTGAAGGTGGGCCCATGTCCAGCAGGAGGGACCTCCGATGGCATCTCACCCTGGCTGCTGGTCCAGCCCTGCCAGTAATCTCGCTCGTTTGGCACATGGAGTTGAGCATCTAGTGTGTGACGCTGTCCACACTGGGTGGGAAGTGGGGGACAGCACACAGGCTGAGACACGACCGCATCCTGGGAAGGCTCCTGAGTCCTTCTCAGAACCTCCTTTCTCCCTCCCTACCCTTTCTGTGAGCCAGTGCCCCTGGCCTCTTCAAGAACCCCAGAGGAACACGGCGCCATCTTCGTGACCGTCTGCAGGCAAACAGGTGCACCCGAACATCATGGGTGGGAGCTGGGCCCCGGAAGGCCGCGTGGCTACACACACATCTCTCTCCAGCTCCAGCAGGGCAGCGGCGGGGCCTGGCGTTGGCATCCCGGGCCGGCCCACCGTCGGATCTGCTGGGTGCACCAGACAGCGTGTGGGGCTGTGCGGGAAAGAGCCTGCTCAGGGAATCAGGATCTTGTGCTCTGGTCCCAGTTCTCACTCAGAGCTCCAGGGCCCCCTGATGCCGCCTCAGATTCCATGGGTTTACTCAAATGGCTTCCCCACGAGGCTCTCCTCCACGCACATCGAAATTTCCACAGCTCTGAGAAGGGAAGGCCTCTTCCCATGCCCACCACCCCCAGCCAACTCAGAGCCCTGCTATTTCGGGGAGCCATTTGCTCCCAGAGCTCACACCCAGGACCCAAGGGTGCCAGGACTGCCACCCTACAAGAGCAAACCGGTCAGGGTCAAGGGCCACCATCATTCAGACCAAACATGCAAGCCTGCGGGAGGCTAGAGCTCTTTCATCGGAGAGTCCGAGCACCAGCCAGAGGCCAGGACGCAGGTTCTCTGCAGCCAGGGGGCTGCCTCATCCCCACGGAGCACCGGAATAGGGCGGTGTAACTGGCAGAACGCGCAGGGGAGCGTGCCCAGCCCCGGCCAGCCGTGCCACGGTGGGTGAATCCGCTGGGGCCAGTCTCTCGCGGGGCTTTGCTTCCGTGTCATATGCTCACGAAGGCCTGGTTTTACTGAACTTCGATGTTCCTATCAGGGGCCAAGTAAACTTGAAAAAATAATAGAAATTCCAGGCGAAACAGTCCATGATGGACACCCAATAAGACTCTAAACACAGAGGGTGAATTTGAAAGTATCCAGACAGTGGGATGCAGATACGCATCTCCCAGACTGGGACTTGCGGGACTTCTTACCCTCCTGGAGAATGTTTTGTAGATAAAAGTTGGGTTTGCAGCCCAGGAACAATGTCCGTTGGAAGCATCTCTTCAGTTAACTCTTGTAAAGAAGATCTGTACAGATGGAGAGAGCTGCCTGGTGGTCAGTGGGCTGTTCCCCAGATTCCAATAGCATTTCTAGGGTGCCCGTGGTGGCACCCCACGCGGGATCTTCCCCAGCACACGACCCCCACTTTGGGAGGTGGAGGTGTCCGTGAAGCCCGGAGCAGAGGGCCTTCTGGGTGTGCGGGGCTGACTTAGACGGCCCCTCGTCTTCTTAAACAAGCTCCCATTTCCAGGGCCCACCTTCAACCCACCACAGCCCTGGAGCTGTCCCATCATCCCCACTGATAAGGCCAAGAGGACACGGGAGCCAACCATGGTGTGGGACAAGGGGTCAGTGGCACCTGCTGTGCAGCCCACTGCCCGTGCAGAAAACCCCCTGTGCTTCCCGTGTCCTGAGAGCAGGGGACGTCCCCAGCGGAGGGCTCGAGCTGGTGAGAGGAGAAGGGGGCCCAGTGGAACCCTGCGTGCGTCGGCACATTGCCCGGGCGTGCCAAACACCGTCCGGGATTGTTGTTTTTTCCAGTAGGGTCTAGTTTTATTTGTTTTCATTTTTAGTATTAAACCAATGTTTTTAATGGAAATAGCTCCTGCATTAAATTTTCTTCCATAAGAGGAAATAAAAGGGAATATAGAAATTTGAACGAGTCTCCCAAACTGGAGTCCAACCCAGAAATCAAACTCATTTGCTCCTCAGAACCTTTGAGCCGAGCCCGTGAGCTGGGCCAGTGAGAGGACGCAAGTCACGTCACGTGCGGGTCAGAATTCAAGTTCAGAGCATTTTTGGAAATGGGTCCCCAGCGCCATCGGGTTCACCAGTGGAGAAGCCAAGGTCTCATTCCAGACCCGTCCACACCAGGATGCACGCTCTGCCCACACCGCCTTCCCACAGAAACTGTACAGATCAGATCTGCCCTGAGCCTCAGGACTGGGGCGGGGCGGGGGGGCGGGAGGGGAGGGCGCAGAGCACGCACGAGGAGTGGTACAGAACTAACGGGGGACCCCAGGTAGGTCTGGCTGTGGGAGGCTGAGAGTGGTTCCCAAAGACAATTCCATGTCCTAATCCCCAGAACCTACAATGTGACCTTATTTGGGAAAAGGGTCGATGCAGATGTGCTTGAGTTAAGGGCCTTGAGATAAGGAGATCATCTTGGTTTCGCCAGCTGGGCCCTAAATGCCGCAGAAGTGTCCTTGGAAAAGGAAGACAGGGGGGATTAAAGACAAACAGAAGGCAAGATGATAGGATGGCTCAGGCAGAGACTGCCACGAGCCACGAGCCACAGAACATCTGGGGCCAGCCGAAGCCGGGAGAGACAAGGCAGGCCCCTCCCCTCCAGCCCTGCGGACACCTTGATCTCAGGCTGCTGGCCTCCAGAACTGGGAGAATATGACTCTGTATGGTCGTCTGTTATGGCAGACATGGCACACCAATATACCGGCCTCCTGAGGCCGCCAGACCAGATGGGCAGGCCCAGAGCATGGGGCACCTGGAGAGGGTCTGGGGAAGGGGGGATACCAGGTGGCAGGTGTGGCTGGTGTCCAGGCCCCTTCGCTGACATGGCCCAGTGACTCCCGGGGCACCTGTCCCCTCCCTCGGCCAGTGGGGTGGGTGTGGGTGAAGGCACTGGGCCTGGGCCACCCTAAATGGGCTGGGGATACAGCACTAGCCCAGGAGGAGGAGAGGGTGGGCTTAGAGAGGCAAGGGGTGGCCCTACGTCCGATGACAAGTGTCCTGATAAGAGCCGCATGGAGGAGAGGCACTGGGAGAAAGGGGGAGGCCGTGTGGCCACGGAGGCAGAGGCTGGAGGACACGGCTGCAGCCCAGGGACACCGCTGGGGCCCCCAGGAGCGGGGAGGGGCGCGAGGGGCCTGACTGCGGACTTCCGGCCTCGGAACTGGAAGAGAATGGATTTCTAGGGTAAGCATGGTGCTCTGCTGTGGCAGCTGTGTTCACTGGGCAAGGACGTGCCCCGCATCAGACCCAAAGCTCGAAGATCCGAGACCAGCTGGACTCCCCCCTGAGCCGGGGGCCACATGGGGTCCACCCTCCTGACGCCCGGCACCATGAGCCCAGCGCCCACCGGCGGCGCCGGAGCTCGGAAAAGGCTGGTTCTGCAGCCCGAGCTTGCTACAAGCATCCCCCCGGCCTTCCCGTCCCACCTCTCCGCTAAGGAAAGTCCGACTCCCCGCCAAGGAAAATGCAACAGAACGTGCGAGCCGCTAATGAGACCCCAGGCCTGGCATCTCTGGCGGCTCCCCCCGGGGGGCACTTTCATTCACCAGGGCAGCCCGCCAAAGCCCCTACCCGCTCAGGAATTTCCCCTCTGAAGCCTGAGGGCCCGCGCCAGTTTAGAACCTGGGATCCAGCTCCTTGCAGGAGAATAAAAGCAACGGGGCCGAGGGCAAACACTGGTGTTGATTTGGCCCCTTTATTTTTGTCAACAAGGAGATTTATTTTAATGGGAACCAGGAGAATCCCAGTTGCAGACTTGTCCCCTCCTGCGGTCTCCACTGCAGCTCCCCCCACCCCCCAGGCAGGACAGCTGTGAATTTTGTGGAGGGGGTAGAGGGAGGCTGGGGAGGGTACCTCAGGTCTCTGCCCTGGCCCTGGTCTCTGCCCTGGCCCCCGTCCCTCCGCAGCGGGCCCCCACGGCCACCGCCCCTAGCTGCGGCCGCTGGCTGCCCTGCCCCCCACGAACACAGGCTGACCCCCTTCCCCGGCTGGGGAGAGAGAGGCAGAGGAACACCAGGGCTTCCTGGGAGCCCGGCGGACACCCTGGCCAGCACACATCACCTCTCTCGGCCCCATCCCTAAAACGGCAACGCTCCCAGGACCGGCCTGGGGATCTCGGGAGATAAAACGCGCCCTCGCAGCAGGGCCCCCATCTGCTAATGTTGGTCAGGCTTTGGCCGGGACGGGGGAGTCGAACAGGGAGGCCCCCAGGGGCGCCTCTGCTTCTAAGTGACCAGTGGGCCGGCAGGCCCACCTCAGACATCGGGGGCTAGGCACCGGTCATAATCCCAGAGCTGGTAGGGGCCCCTTCCCCACTGCCCAGCAGACGGCTCCTCTCTTTTCTTCTGCAGACTCCAGAGAATCTGATCTTGACCCTGACCGCTTGTCCCGCGGTCGGTTCACTTGCCACACATGGGAGGAGAGGCTCAGCATGGGGCTGGCCGCTGGCATGTCTGGACTCACTACAGCTGGCCTCTTAAAATCGGCCACGGTGGGCAGAGTCTTTACACCATGGAAATTGGCAGACGGTACAAACCTGGGCCTTTTCCTTAAAGACTCGGTCCTTCACCGTTTGCCGGTACCCCTAAACGGGGACCTGACCTCGGTCTACTTCCTGGAGGCCCAGAAGGCGGCCGCCATCTCTCCCCAGAAGCTTTCAGCGAGCCATCTCTCCAGCCCTCAGGGGAGGATGGGAGGCAGGATCTTCCCCTTATCCATTTTAAAAGCCCAGATTTCCTGTGGGGCGGCCATCTGCTTCCCTAAGAGGCTGGCTTTTCTAAACAGCTGTCTCCAGGTATTTGAAGGACTGTCCCGGGCTATTCCATATGCACCAGAGGAACAGAGAAGCAGCGCTGGGTGGATATTTCGGCGAACCATTTTCCTTTCATTCCACGAGTATCTCAGAGCTGCAGAGACCCTGCCCGGGGATTTTCTGGTCTGAGAGCCTCCCAAAACTCAGCTTATTTTCAGAGATCCCTCCTGTGCTCTCCTGCTAGGCGTGCCCACCCCCTCCTGTATGGCCACCCCCCCACTCCCAGCGGCAGGAATTCAATGCATGTTGACCAATAGGCCCCTTATATGCATTAAACTGTGGAACCTCAAAGCTGGGCTAAATGCCAAGGCCATCACTTTAGGTCCTCAGCAAACACCCAAGGCTTAGGGTAGGGAAGGAAGTGTGCGGTCTGGGATTTGGACCAGCCTCCCCAGCTCCACAGACCAGCCGCCTTCCAGGATCCGTCATTGCCCTCGCGCCCTTGACACCCTCGCTGCTTAGGGCACCCGAACTAGTTGTCTGTGTGCCGAGGCCACCTTTAGGCTTGAGCCAGGGTCAGGGAAACCATGCTGCTTGTTCAGAAGGGAAGGGCAGGCTTACATTCCAACGCACACGGAGGTGTGAGTTTGAGTGGCTGCTGGGTCTCTTCAGGAAAGCATTAGCTTCAGGGGCAGCAGGGCCTGTGGGGTCAGCTCATTGCCTGATTCAAATGGCTGACCTACTTTTCCTCCTCCTCTTGGGGGTGAGACTGCCTGTTCCAGCGAGATTCTGCACCCGTCTGCTGTACCCTCCAGGCTGAGTGAGTCAGTGGGCAGGAAAGTCCCTGTCGCTGTGGGCACTGAGCAGCTGTGCCTGGATGGGGGCTACTGGAGGCACAGAGACAGCTCCCGTCCCCTGCAGGGACAGACTGTTCCCAAGGGCCAGAGTGTGGGGAAGTCAAAGGCCATGTCGCACACTCCACCCCGAAGGCAGGGCCCGCCGGTGACTAAGGGGCGTGGATGGAACCACGCAGATCTTGAGGCAGGTGGACCCTGAACTTCGAGAGCCTCATTCAGGTGCAAAACAGGAGGAATATGGAGTCGGGATGAGCAGAATGCCGGAGAGTAAGCGTGGGTGGTGCCGGCCTTCCTGAGGCTGTGTAGTAACTGCTAAAGCAGGTTTGAAGTGTCCTAGAGGCTTCTGGGAAACTGACGGTTCCTTTGTGCACAGCACCAGGAGAGGGAGACCAGATGGCCGGCTGAAATTTTGGTCCCATTTTTTTTTTATAGGGTTTGGGGTTTTGAGGTTTCCCCTCTCCCGCCAGTTCTAAAAAAAGAATCTCTGAGAGAATTTGAATGCCCAAACATGAAACAGCTATGTTACTCCTGCACTGTAGTGGGACTCTTCAAATGGTTTGAAAGACAGGCAAAAATATCCTGTGTGTACATCCGGACTGGGCCCACAGTCAGCCGGGACACGGGCTTAAAACACAGAGCCCTGTGTTCCACCCCTGGGGGTTCTGCTCAGCGGAGCCCAGATCCTAAAGCCCAGGAGTCGAATGTTTAAGAAGCTGTGGGTGAATCTGATGAGTGACATACAGAGCTAACACTCTCTGCCCATCAGCTCACTCCACACCCCACAGTTCTGAACGCGCCCCCTGTTCACGGAGCTTTGGCTCCGAGATCTCTCTCACGTATGTTCGTCATCCACTGAGCAGGCCTGGCTGGCCCCAAAGGCTCAGTCCCTTTTCCACGTGCGCCTCTGCGGCTTTCACGTCTGCGGGGTGAGGGACTCCCGGCGGCCCCGGATGGCCGGGGCGCACTCTGGGCATGAAGCAGAGGTAGTCATTTCCATGTTAAAACCAGTGGCTCAGAAACACAGTAATTGCCATGGAGCTCAGCATGAGTCCTGTCCACTGAAAAATAGCCTCAACCCTCCAGAATGTTTTAATGGAAATGACTTTCAAACACCGAGAACTGGCAAGGGAGCCAAAAACCAGTTTCTTGAAAATGAATCATGCAGTTTGGCTTGAGTTAGGCCCTTGGTCTCTGCACAACTGATGCTTATTTCTGTCCATTCAGAGTTTGTAAAGTCTGCTCAGGATTCATTTGAGTTCTGGAAAATTCATCAGTGTGACCCAGAGGAGGGCTCTGAACGTCCGTTGCTGGCCCTGCCAGCCCCGGGTGGCCCTGCCCTTCCTCCTGCAGCTGGCTGGCCACGGCCAGGGAACCCTCCTCCGTTACTGGAGCTCACGGTGGTCGCCGGCCACAGCCAGCCTCTCTCACACGACCACATGCCCGTTACATTGTCAGATGGCTCCGGGCTCCCACTCAGCCATCAGAGGGCTGGGGAACATCAGCCTGGCCTGGCTCCAGGGCTGGGTACTGCAGCTACAAAGTGGCACACAGCACAGGGAGTGCACCCCCAGAAGTTCCATCTGAGAGGCTGGAAAAAAGTGGTGTGTGTCCACAGGAGCCTGAAACTAATCCTGGAAGGAGAAAGAGGGAGGGAAGGGGCGAGGGCAGGAGGAAAAGAAGGGGGGAAGGAGAAAGATGGCGGGAGGGAAGGGGGGAAAGAGGACAGGGGGAGGGGAGGGAGAGAGGTGGGAAGGAGGGAAGGAGGGAGAGGAAGGAGGGAGGGGGAGGGGAAGGAAGGGCAGGGGTGGGGGGAGGGGGGAAGGACGCTTTCCCAGGAAGAAAGGCCTTGCCGAATGAATGGCTGGAGGCACAGAAGGCCCCATGGGCGGTCGGGTAGCGGAGGAGTGAACAGGGCCGTCTGGGGCGGTGTGCGGGCATCAGGGTTTTGAGGACGGGAGGGCACAGGAAGCGATGGTGGCCGTGGGACTGTGAACCACAAAGGGCCTCGTCTGCCCTCAATGGTGTGATTTTTGTCCCCCAATTGGCATTAAAATGAACCGGAAGTAGGAGCCACCTTTCTTCTTCAGCCCTGCTCCTCGGGGTCAAGCACAGGGCCCGGCACACGGGAGCCGGACGGGGACCAGACTGAGCAGAACACCCACGGGTGGGTGCAGCTCGTCCCTCTCCAGCCTGGGTGCTCCCGAGCCAGCAGCCCCAGCACCGTCGGCCCCCAGCACGGTCAGCCCCCTGCACCGTCGGCCCCTACGCTCCATTTCTGCCGCGTCCCCGGATGCAGGTCTGGCCTGACTCCTGCGCAGACTAAATCTCGACAGCAGGTTCTCAGCCTCATGCTACCGACACTGGGGCCAGATGACTCTGTTGTGGGCCGCCCTGCACACTGTAGGGCGCTGAGCATTATCCCCGCTCCACCCACTAGATGCCCGCAGCTCCCATTGGAGGCAAAACACAGCCTCTCCAAACATTGTCACATGCCCCCTGGGAGCCAAATGCCTTCAGTTGAGAGCCACGGATATCCCCGGATTTGGAGTGAGTCCTTGGCTGACCTTTCTGGCGGGTCACACCCCTCCTCCGGCTGAGCGCACGGGTGTGTGCTCACACAACAAGAACGTTCTCCAGGGAGAAGGACCAGTAGATGCCCATAGGCCCACAGCCCTTACAAGTTCAGACCCATGATCTAGAAGCATCAGGAACGTTTTCTGTAAAGGGTTACACGGTAAATACTTTGGGCATTGCACGAAAATCTCATGCAACTACACAGCCCTGATTGTGTAGGGGGAAAGCAGTTACAGATAATAATAATGGGTATGGTTGTGTTCCAGCAAAACTTTATTCATTGACCTTGAAATCTGAATTTCATAGAATTTTTAAGTGTCCTAAAATAGTCTTCATCTTCCTGTTTCTTCTTTGAACCAACCAGCTAAACACGGAAAACCATCCATAGCCCGGGGCCCATGTGCAGGCAGCAGGTGCATCTGGCCCGTGGGCCGTGGTTTGCTGACCCTGTCCCCCAGGGCGGCCTTTGCAGTGGTGCCAGTGGTCTGTTCCTTTTGACACCACGGTGGCCTTCCTGAGACAACTGCCCCAAAGCCCCACGGTGGCCTGTCCTGGGATGGCGTGCCCTGATTTGGGGGGGGGGGGGGGGGGGGGGGGGGGGCCCCCCCCCCCTCCCCCCCCCCCCCGGCCCCCGGGGGGGGGCGGAGCCCCCTCCTCCCCCGGGGGGGGGGGGGGGGCGGGGGGGGGGGGGGGGGGGGGGGCGGTGGTGGGTTCAGCCCCGTCAGCTTCCGTCCCAGGACACTCTGGAAGCTGGAGACACAGTTCTCTCCCTGGAGTGGGAGGGGGTGTCTGGAGGCAAGCGGGAAGGGACGGACGTTAACAGGAAAAGAGCTGGATTAATTAGTGGCCTGGGTTAATCCCGCTTGGTGAGAAAAGTCATCAAAAATGTGACAGTGATGTCCGGAAAGCCTCCGGGCAGTTGCTTATCAGAACCGGGGCCACTTGGCCTATCTGATGGGAGGGAAGGTCATTCGTCTGCCAGGCCCTGCTCAGCAGCTGTGCCGTCCTGCCCTGGAGCACAATGCTGGTCTGCGACACCCTCACCCCGAAAGGGCTCTACCCTCCGGGGACTGGCTGCCCTATTTATAGCTCGGCCTGTGCCTTCTCAAGATGGCAATTTCACGCCCATCCATAAATCTGCCCTTCCAAACCGGTACAGCTGAGAGAGTCCCAAGAACCACAATTACTAGATTCTCCATCTGGGTGGCTGAGGTGGGGTCACAACTAGGATTCCAGAAAGACAGCAGTCCAGGGCTTTGTCGAGGGCAGGACACGTCGGCTGTGGGCGAGGGTGGAGCCCGGAGGTCGCATGGGCCGGCAGCCTCCAAGACAGGCAGCCCTGGCTGAGCTCCACGAGCCAAAACCCAGGACACTGGCGGGGACCCGGGATGCCCTGACCAAGCCCCACTGTGCGTGTGGTGCTGGGCCCAGCTCAGGCTCTGCCCCCAGCATGCCAGCAGACGTACACAACACAGCTCCCCACGCAGTGCCGCAGGGGCCAGAAGTCCACGTCTGCTTATCACTCACGCCATCAGAGCGCCTGCTCTGGATTCTGCACACACCAGACACGGGGCCTCCTGCAAAGGATTTCCCTGTCGGTAGGAAGAGCTGAGTGTGTCCTAAAAACACCAACTGGGGTGCACACCGCACCGGAGGAGCCTGGGGGTGACGGGAACGCAGGCGAGGGGCACCCAGTTCAGGCTGGGCACCCAGGGTCGGCTCAGCCTGACCGGAAGTCAGGCCAGGGACCATCCCAGCCACCTGCTGGCTAGGGACTTGGCATGTCAGTCAGCTGCTCTGGGCCGGCTCTCGGCCTTAAAAGGGGCAATTGGACTAGGTGGTCTGGAGTCCAATTCCAGCATGACCAGCCAACTGAGCCCACCCCAGAGTCCTTCTCAAGCCTGACCCTACACATCAGGGAGGACTGTCCATGGGAAACTGGTGAGCTTCAGCTTCAGACAGCTGTAGGTTCATATCCTGGCTCCCAGGTGCCCCACAGAACATCTCCTTCATGAGCCTGTGAGTGAGGAAGACCCCACAGATGTGTGTCCAGTGGGTGGTGCCCGGTCACCTCCAGAGCTGGCACGGGGCACCTCTCCGGTGCCAAGCCTCCTCCTAGGCCCCTCTGGCCCTAGGAAGGATGCCATCTGGCCCAGTTTCCACAAAGCAGTGCTTCTCATAACCCAGCCCGTGTTAGGAGCGATTCCGGATAAGGAGGGGGAACCCCATGCTGATAGCCTGTCTTCCCAGAGGTCAAGGTCCGTCCACCCCACACCAGAGGAGTAGGCGGGAGGCTGCCCATACACATCCCAGTGAACCCACACCTGGGTGGTCCTGCCCAGCCTGGGGAGGGGAGCCTAGATGTTGCTGGGTCCTATCTAAGCTGACCAAAGGGCACCGCGAACGCTGTCACTGGGTCCCTGTGTGTCCCTCCAGCCCTCACGCTTGCATGACGAGCCTGGCCTCCCCCAGCCTGACACAGCTCGGCTTCTGCGGCAGCTAGCAATCCCCTGGGGCTTACAGGTGTGCCACCCAATCCAGGCCACACGCTGGCCAGGACCCCTGTACATCATTAGAGTCTGCCGTGGTGAAGCCAAGAGGCACCAGCGGGCACCCCGTGAGGTCTGGAACGCCGCCACTAACCACAGGCTGATGGCGAGGTCCTGCCACCACCTCCTCGGATTTCAGGGTGGAGACCAGCACTGCCCAGGGCAGGGCGCTCAAGAGAGAAGCCGGAAGCAAGGCTGGAGAGCCGGGCCATGAATGCCCAGCACCAGACTGGGGTGCAGGTGGGGCCGGGCCCAGGGCAGAAGGGCCGCCCGCTTGCCACACACCCTGCCAGGCCCTCTACCTCTGCTTCCACACATCCTTCAAGTGTTACTCTTTCTCACGCCCTTCCCTCAGAAGCTGGACCATCCCTCCAGGACCCAAGGCCGTCCCCAAAGCCTGCGTGCCCCTCTCCCCTCCGCAAAGAAGCCAAGGCCCCACGGGGGTCTTGAACTGCCAGGATTGGCCCATGCGGCCCTCTGAGCAAGGAGCTCGCGGGGCCTGGACCCTGCATGGGAACCACCTGGCCTCCACGTCCACCCTGGTCCCCAGGCGGCCAGGCAGGCGAGGCACGTCTGAGAGTCCTGAGGAAGGGAATGAACGAGCCTTAGGACAAACAAATGTCGATGAACTTGAGGAAATGGAAAACATCGACTCCGTTCTCTGGCAGGAGAACCAAGAGAAGGGCTGAGCAGAGCCAAGGAGGGTTCCAGCCGGCCCGGCGGGCTCGAAGCAGCTGGTCTATCAGGCACAGATGCCAGCGCTCAGCATCCCGGCCCATGCGCCCCATGTGTGCAGGCCTGCAGGATGCTCATAAAAGCCGCCGGTTCTAGGATGGAAAGTGGGGCAGTGCAGGGGTGAAGGAGAGAGGGCGGTGCAGGCGACCTTGCAGCTCGGCCTTTCCCAGGCCACCCGTCCGGGATCTCCCATGGCCACAGGGGCAGGGAGGAGAGGGTCTGCTCCCTTCTGCATCTCCAGAGATGACATGTCCAGGAACTCGAGATGGGCTCTTTCAGGCAGGGGGATGACAAGCAGGCCTTTGACAGGCCCTGGGATTTGGGAGGCAGTGAGGCCAGCAGAAGGAAGGGGCTATAGGATTTCACCCTCAGGACAGGAGGGCGTGACATGCTGTGGGTGGTAGGGGAATGAACTCTGGTCTGAGCCACTAGGAGGCTGTGTCTGCAGTCACAGGGTCGAGCTGAAGGCCCAGGACTGAGGGGCACGACAGTCCCGGGGGACAGGGAGGCAGGGAGGGGCTAAGGTAAGGAACCGCAGGGCTGGCTGATTCGGCAGTTCGGGGGCACCTGGGCGCCCTCCGGGCTTCCGTGCTGCCCTCCTGGGCCCCTGGCAGTCCCCGGCATCACACCCTATACACCAGTGTCTGGAGGCCAAAGAGCACTAGGTCTTTCTGAGGACTGTTTGAAGAGCTCAAGATCTTTCCCAGGACCGCCACTCTTCCAGAACTCCCCTCCCGGTCCTTCCCACCCCAGTTACAGGAAACAGGAGCAGAATTACCATGACTGGCTGAGGCAGGGAGGGGTCACTGTATGGGGTAATGCTCAGGTGCCACCAAAAACCCTCGTGGTCCCCCCTGTCTGCTGGCCCCATCACTGCTGAGGAGCCAGCTCTCTGGACCCTGAGGGACTTCAGCCATGCCCACGTGACCTTGCCACTCCTCAAGCCCAAGCTGTGTGCCTCCTACATCCCACCTCTGACTTCCCCATCCACGCAAAGGCACGGGATGCTATGAACGCCACTCAGTGCCAAGGGCAAGCAACCTGGAGCTCCACCTGCAGATGGTGATGCCCCACAGGGACCCTGTGACCAAGGGGAGCAGAGCCAGCAGATAGATTTTTCCCTCCCTCCCTCTAGAGTGAGCAGGTGTCAGGATTCCCAAAGCCTGCCCCTCATGTGCACCCCAGGGGCCTGTAGCCCCAAATCCAGTTGTAACACATGGGTCTTTGCCTCAAACTAGCACAGCCATGTTCCCTGAGCGTGTGGACAGCACAGCGGAGGGCCAGCTCCCAAGCAAATCAGTCAACAAGAAAGAGGCACGTGGGAGGTAGCTAACAGGATCTGCTAACACTGTAGTTCAGTAAGCAGAAAGCCCCAGAAACGGGAACAAACAGGGGGAAAGTTTGTCTGAGCGACACCTTAAAGAAAACAAAAGCTCTTGGGCCCAGTTTTATGACAGTTCTTTCAAACACTCTGAATCCTTAGTGGACTTCAATCACACTAGAACTCTTTATTCCCAGGCTATGTTCGTGGCTGCAAACCACAGAAGGAGTGCAAGCTTTTCAATTCACTTTACGGAACTGCATAATCCTTCTGTCAAAATCAAACAAATGGAAAGTAAAAACTAGTGTATGAGCGCTTCTTTGGGTCAAATACCGCCTGAAGCATTTTATTTGTTGAATGGCATGGGTAAAATTATTGTCACCCACCTTACATAAGGGAAACTGAGGCACAGCTGGTGTGCGTCAGGAGCAGATTCAAACCTGGAGGGCACACATAAGAGCCTGTGGCCTTAATTTCTGCAAAGCACTGCCCCACAACAAACAGCCTCACCTATGAATTTAGGTGGAAAAATCCCAAATAAAAAGATTAGGAGATCAAATGAGTAGCATGCTAGATGATTAATGTACCAGAACCAGGTAGGAATGTCAGGAGAGTGTTCCTATCTTTGTAAAAAAAAAAAAAAAAAAAAAAAGGTTTTCATTAAACACTGGGTTGATGAAAAATTACATTTGTTAGGTAACTGTCACATATAACAAAAAAGTACAGCAAAGACCCACACCCCAACCCCCAGGGGAGGACACAGGACATCCCCCTCTCCTTTCTCCCTTGGAGGGCACTCACCCCCAAATTTCATCCTACCATTCCCATGGTGCACATACTTTTATCCCAATATGCTCGGATTTGCATGCTCTTGAAACTGATGGTTGGACTCTTGCTGTGTATTTCTCCTCCTGCTGCATTTTTGACCAGCCTTTTATTTCTGAGATTCATCTATTCTGTTGAATGCTGCTTTGGGTCATCCATTTTCACTCTTGTATAATATTCCATCACGTGATCCTAATACAATTTCTGTGCCCATTCTACTGTTGATGGATATTTGGATGATTCTTCACAATTTGCCACTGTAAACAGTTCTTCTGTGAGTGCTCATGGGTGTATGACCTAAAGCCACATCCTCTCATGCATTTGCTGGGTCACAGGATATGTACCTATTCAACATGACATCATATGCTTGACTGTGTTCCACAGCAGTTGAACCAATTTATGTTCCAAGGAGCAATTGTAAGAATGTTTGCTGTTTTACATGCCTTGCCAAAACTGATATTTCTATAATTTTTCATTTTTACCCATATGGTAGGTGTGAAACCATGTACCTTTTTTTTTTTTTTTTTTGGATTTAGTTTGCACTTCCCCATTACTAATGATATTGAATGCCTCTCATTTTCTGAGCCAATTTTCTGACCAATTCAATTGGTCCTGTGTAAGCCTATTTCTAGATCCACTCTTTAATTCCATCGATCCGTCTTTTTTTTTTTAAGATTTTATTTATTTATTTATTTGAGAGAGAGAGAGAGAGAAACAGCATGAGAGGGGAGAGGATCAGAGGGAGAAGCAGGCTCCCCGCTGAGCCGGGAGCCTGATGTGGGACTCGATCCCAGGACTCCGGGACCATGACCTGAGCCAAAGGCAGTCGCTTAACCAACTGAACCACCCAGGTGCCCCATCGATCTGTCTTTTGTTGCACCAAAGCCCCACTGCCCTTTGGACTGTTAACTTTATAATGAGTCTTGAATCTGGGGAGTGTAAATTCTCTTTCTCTTCTCCAAAACTATTTTGGCCATTTAATCTAGGCCCTTTGTGTTTCCATCTAAATTTTAGAATTAACTTCTAAGTCTCCATAAAAATCCTTTTGTCCATCCATTGTCCTCCTGTATCAGCTTTTCAGTTAAATGGATACTTTAGAAATTGTAATATGGATTCTTGATTTATTACAGTCTTAGACACATCATAGTCAAAATGCTAAAAATCATGAATGAAATCTTAAAAGCAGCCTGTGGGGCATGCATGGTGGGAGGGAGGAGCACAAGATCTTCAAAGCAGCAGTACTAAGCATGACAGCTGACTTTTCAGCAGAACTATGGAAACCAAAAGACAATGGAATAGCCTCTCCAAAATGCTTGGAGAAGAAAAGTGCCAACATAGAATTCTATAACCAGTGAAAATAGTCTCATAAATTGAGATAAAGATATTTTCTTTTTTTAAAAGAGATTTTGAGAGAGAGCACGAGCAGGGAGGAGGGCCAGAGGGAGAGGGAGAAGCAGATACCCCGCTAAGCAGGGAGCCTGATATGGGGCTCGATCCCAGGACCCTGGAATCATGACCTGAGCTGGAGGCACCAGCATCTGAGTCACCCAGGTGCTCCTAAAGATGTTTTCATATAAGAGGAAAGCTGTAAGAGTTTGTCACCATATTAATACACTATAAGAAATGGTAATGACAATGCAGGAACAAACTTTATGGCAACAAGAGCACAAAGGGTATGGGTGTAATGGAGTTAGACTGGTGTCAAGTTCTTGCATGAAGATTCTTTTGTCTAAAGTCTGTTCATCTGATACTAACCTGTCATTTTTTTTATTATTAGTGTTTACTTGGTCTACCCTTATGTTTTAGATAGCTCTCTTTTAAATAACTTATAACTGGATTTCTAAAAACTAGGGCTTGGCAATCTATCTTTTAATGGAGTTTTTAGTCCACTTACATTCATTTTAATCACTGATATGTGGATTCATTTCTGTCCTTTATTTTATATTTATCTTGCCTCTTTTCTTTCTTTTTCTTCTCTCTTCTACTTCCTTCCTATTATTGATTTTTTTTAATTTCCATTTTCCCTTTGTAGTTACATAAACTTTTCTATTAATGGCTCCCTAAACATTTTAACATATACAGTGAACTTATCAAAATTCAAAGTCCATCAATAGATTTACTTTCAAACAGTGAAGATTTAAAATACTACTTCAAATCACTTCCCACTTTCTGACTTTTCAATTATTTTAACCTTTAAAACTCTATAAGGCACGTTTATTGTTTTGCACAGCCAATGTCTAATTGCAATTGCCACATATGTACCACTTCCTTTGGTCATCATTTCTCCTTTTGTCTCATCTCCCATCTGAGATGACCATCATGCAGCCTGACATATATCCTCTGGAGTCTCCTCTAGGGAAGATTTGTTGATAGGGATATTTTTGTTAGTCTAAAAATGTTTTTATTTTTCCCTTATTCTTGAAAGATTATTTCCTCTCAGTATACACATTCAAGGTTGATTTTTTCTTTTTTTTTTTTCTTTTTTTTTTTTTTGCCAAGAAAGTAATGATTCCACTCTCTTCTGATTCCCAGTGTTTGATGTTGACAAGATAGGTGTCACTGTCATTCCTTGGGGGAAATTTACCTCCTCTCTTTAGTACTTTGAAGATCTCTTATTCTTTGGGGTTCTGCATTTTCACCATGTCTCTGGGTGAGGAGTGGATTTTATCTGTCCTGCTTTGAATTTGACAGGCTCAGTGAACATGAGGATTAGTGTCTTTCATCAGTTCTTGTAGTTCTTGGCCTTGTTTTCACCAGATATTGCCTCTTCTCCCTCTGATTAGATGTGAGTTAAACCTTCTCACTCAATTCCTATCATTCGCATCTCTCTTTTAGATCTTACACTCTTTTCCTTTCTGTGCTACATTCAGGTGGTTTTTATAGCTCCATTTCCTAGTTTATTGATCCTTTCTTTGGTTGTGTCTAATCTGTGGTTAAATTCATCTGCTGAGTTTGCAATTTTGGTTGGAATGATTTTCATTTTTTGTGACTATATTTGGATCTTTAAAAAATCTTCTTGGTCATTTTTATCATACTCTCTCCTTACCCCTATTTTAACCTCCTCATTTATTTCTTTAAGCATATCAAACATACTTCTATATTCTTGTCTACCACTTCCAATATGTGAAGTGTGATGTGTGATTCTTCCAGTTGCTGTGTTTTGTTTTCTCTCCTTCTGTTGGGTCTTGTTCATGGGGCCATGTTTCCTCATGTATAATGTGATTTTGACCACAGACCCCAAACCCCTTGAAATGGTTTCACTTGGGGGAGGTTCTTTGAGACCTCATTTGAAGGGAGTTTCCTTAGAGAGAGTTTATACTCACTTCTGTCAAGTACTTCAAAGTGCTGCCAGTTCATGGCCACTGTAAACTAAATTTTCAGGTTGAGGCTCTTTGGACCACCCATGTAGTATGAACTTGGGCTGCAAACCATGTGAGCACTGGCTTGTGGTTATGAATTTTCAGGGAGAATTTTTTTCTCCACTCAGTGCCAAATTCTTCATAAATGGGTTTTCCTGCCTGCCCCAGGGCATGTGGCTATGTCTAATCAAACTGATAGGAGTCCTTCAGAATCCCAGTGATGGACTCTCTTAGGATCTCCTTGTTGGGCAGTCTGTGGCTGTCCCCTGGCTCCTGGAAGGCCATGAGCCCAGAAGCTAATGTTCACTCGATGTTGATGCGGTGAAGGCCCATTCCTGTGCACAGGTTCCCATTCAAGCGGAGTTATTTTGTCTCAGAGAATCCCTTCTTTCTTGTACAAGGGAACTTTGATGAAGTGATTTAAAAATTAATCTCAGGAATGCCTGGGTGGCTCAGTTGGTTAAGCATCTGCCTTTGGCTCAGGTCATGATCCCAGGGTCCTAGGATCCTTGCTTAACAGGAAGCCTGCTTCTCCCTCTGCCTGCTCTGCCTGCCACCCACCCCCCCACCCCCCACATGGGCACCAGCTCGCTCACTCTCACTCTCTGAAAAATAAATAAAAATATTTTTAAAAATAAATAATAAAAATTAATCTCGAAGAATAAAGTAGTCAAGGTCTTTGGGGAAAAAGAGTAGTGAGTCATGACATACACTGCCCTACATTGTGATGGTTAATGTCAGACATCTGCTTGACTGGGCTAAGGGATGCCCAATTGGCTGTTAAAACATTATACTGGGTGTGTCTTGAGGGTGTTTCTGGAATAGATTACCATTTGAATCAGTGGACTGTGTAAAGAAGATCAACCTCACAAATGCAGGGGCAGGGGGGTCATCCAATCTGCAGAGGGCCTGAACAGAACATAAAGTGGAGGAAAGGAGACTGATCTCTCTGCCGTCAGCCGTCAGCATTCCTGGGTCTCAGGCCCTCAGACTCACCCTGGAACTTATACCATCAGCCCCCTAATTCCCAGGTCTTTGATCCTGGACTGAGTTACACCACTGGTTTTCCTGCTTTTCCAGCTTGAAGGCAGATCCTGGAACTTCTCAGCCTCCATACTGTGTGAGCCAATGTCTAGAATAAAATCTCCTCTCATATTTATCTATCTGCACATGTATCCTATTGGTTCTGTTTCTCTGAGAACCCTTATTAATATGCACATTAAAACATGATATAAATCTTCAATACTTTTAAACGTGTGGCCCCCTCTCATGTCACAACTAGAGATCAGTAAAATGAATAAAAGGTCTATAAATAGGCCCTGTAATAGTAGTTTTTCAAATCAGTGGGATAGAAAGAACTCTTCCCAGAGCACTCAATGGTTGGATAATCAGTTACTCCCTTAGAAAAATGGTCAGTTAGGCTTCCATCTTATGCCAGAACAGAGTCCAGATGAATCAAAGAGCCAAAGTAAAAAGTGAAGATACAGAACAACATTAAAAGTAGAGCATAATATTTATGCAGTCTCCGGGTGGGAAAGACATTTTTAAGCGTAAAAAGAAAGGCAGAAGACATAAAAGAAACTTTTAAACCACTTAAACTTCTATTTGTAACAGAACGTGGTGAACCAAAGTAAAAGGCAAAGATAAACTGTGTAAAATACATGGAAATTATAAAAGAGACAAAAATTCACATTTTACAAGAATTTTACAGATCAATAAAACATAGGTTTCATGAAATATGAGCAGAAAATGTACACCAAAAATGCTCAGATTTGTGAAATAAATGTTCAAGTTCACCAGTAATCACAGAAATGTACACTGAAGAGTGCATAACTTCCAGATTCATCCAGATCTTTCAGGGATAATCCTCAGTGTTGGTGAACTTTGGGTAGATGGGCATTTCCTACCCTGATGGTAGTAAACTAACTCGTGATTTCCAGAGGACAATCTGGCATTTTGTATTAAGAACTACAAAAGTATTTCAACACTTTGACCTCACAATTCCCCTCGTAGAATGGCAACCCAAGGATGGCAGGCCTAGGCAAATATACGACATGATGATTGTTGCCTGCACAATGATTAAAAAACTCAAAATCAATATCCAAAATGAAAACTGGCTAAACATATTATCATATACCCAAAGAATATGACACATGGTGAATTAAATACTAAAAATAAAGCTTTGGACAAAGAAGCAGAGGCAAAGATAGTCTTTCAAAAAATGGTGTCCAACAAATGGACACCCACAAGCAAAACAATGAATCTAGACACAGATGTTACACCCTTCACAAAAATTAACTCAAAATGGATCACAGACCTATGCAAATGCAGAACTATAAAACCCCTGGGTGGCTCAGATGGTTGGGCATCTGCCTTCGGCTTAGGTCATGATCCTGGGGTCCTGGGATCGAGCCCCACATCGGGTTCCTGGCTCAGTGGGGAGCCTGCTTCTCATTCTCCCTCTCCCCTTCTCCCCAGCTCATGCTCTATCTCTGTCAAATGAATAAATTAAAAAAAAAATCTTTAAAACCCCTAGAAGATCACAGAAGAGAAAACCCAGAAGACTTTGGGTTTGGCAATGACTTTTCAGATACAACACCAAAGATGCGGTCCATGAAAGAAACAAAGCTGAACTTCCTTAAAATTAGAACGTTCTGCACTGTGAAGGCAATGTTAAGAGAATGAGAAGAGAAGCCACAAACCTGGAGAAAATATTTGCAAAAGACACAGCTGATAAAGGACCGTTACCCTCAATATCCAAAGAACTCTTAAAACTCAACAATAAGAAAGTGAACCACTTGATTAAAAATGGCCAGAAGAGCACAGCACAGGGAAAATCATTAGTAACATTGTAATTACTGCATACGGTGATCAAGGGCGGCTAGCTCTCTTGTGTTGGTTCACTGCCTGCAAATGTGGAATCACTTTGTAGGACACCCGAAACGAATATAATATTGTATGTCAACTACACCGCATTTAAAATAAATGGGTAAAAGACATGAGCAGACAGCTCACAAAGAAGATATTCAGATGGGTGAATAAGCACATGAAAAGATGCTCCCCATCACACGTCATCAGGGACAAGCAACACAGCAAGCTACCACTGCACGTGTAGTAGAACGGCCCCAATCTGGAGCGCCGGCATCAAATGCTGGCAAGGATGTGGGGCAGCAGGAACTCTCATTCACTGTTGGTAGGAATGCAGCACAGGGCAGCCACTTTGGAAGCCACTTTGGCAGTTTCTTACAAAGCTAAGCATCCTCTTGCCATACAATCCAGCAACCACACTCCTCGGTCTTTATCCAAAGGAGCTGAAGACTCATGGTCGCACAAAAACCTGCACGTGGGTGGTGATGGCAACATTTTCCATAATCACCAGCTCTTGGGAGCAACCAGGATGTCCTTCATTAGATGAATGGATAAATAAGGTGCGGTCCGTCCGGACAACGAAGCAATATTCAGCGCGAAAAAGAAAGGAGCAATTCCATGACATTCTGGAACAGGCAGACATGAGGCAACAGTAAAGGGACCAGTGGTTGCCAGGGGTTGAGGAGATAGAAGAGTAAGCAGGCAGAGCACAAGGGAGTTTTAGGGCAGTGAAAGCACTCTGTATGACACCATAAGGGTGGATATGTGTCATCATACGTTTGTCCAAACCCATAGAATGGGCAGCACCGGAGCGAGCCCTGATGTAAGTAATGGGGTATGTCGTTGGGTGATAGTGATGAGTCAGCGCAGGAACAAATGCACCACCGCGCTGGGGGTGGGGTGTGGGGATGAGGCGGACTGTGCCTGGGCTTGGGGGGCAATACAGGAAATCTCTCTACTTCCCACTCAATTTTTCTATGAACCTAAAACTGTCCTGAAAAGTTAATGTTATTAACCAAAAAAATAATAAAATAAAAATCAGGCTTTGAGGGCCATTTCACTGCAGAGACAACACGCACGCCATAGTGTGTCATGACAGGAGCAGCGTCCGAGCAGAAGATGTGACGCATTGACCCGCTTGGCCAGCTGGTATCGTGTCCCGCACGGCACCGGGCACGGAGGATCCCAGGCCGGTGCGTGCATGAGCGTGAGACGGGGGAGATCAGGTCTGGGAGAAACTGAGATGGGGTGTGAATCAGCGGATTCCAAGGTCAAGACAAACTCCGTGCGAATCCTAGCTCCGAGGTAGCTCGGCCCTGGCCAGCGACCCGACCTCTCTCCACACATGGCGCCCGAGGCCAACGGAGGGCAGTGAGGAGGGAGCGTCTAACCGAGCGCTGGCAGCTGGACGGCCGTCCCCTTGATCTTCCTGGTTCAGGTTCGGGTCCCCGACGCGGTGCATACCACAACCCATATCCCAACACACAAGCCCTCCCTGGCCAGCAACCTGCACCCGGAGTGGGAGTGGGGCCGGGGGTGGGGGGCGGGGTGGAGGTCACGAAGCCAAGGAGTTAGGGAGAAGGAGAAAACTGCATTTGCTCAGAGAATTCTCTCTCTTTCTCTCGTTTATTCATTGACTCAAACACCTGTCCAGCATCTGCTGAGTCCCAGGACTACGCCAGGCACACACATGGGTGGAGTCTCTGTGACTGTCCCTGGGACAGATAGCCTCCTGCCCCACCCACGACCCCCCAGGGTGGCTCTTTCCCAGGCTCCCTCTGCTTGGTCCCTGTCAGCCCTCCGTGTACGGAAACCCTGCACACCGGCTGCCCGGTTGCTCCCTTGATGACTCCAGAGCCCGAGGGGCAGGTGCTTCTCTGTGGCCTCCATCCCTCCTGGGTCTGCTGGGGGTCAGGGTGATGCCCCGGCCCATAAAACACTCCAGGCTTTCATGGACAGGAGGAAACCACCAGCAGCTCCCTGGGGCCTCCTAGCTGGGACAGCAGTGTCCCCACCGGCCAGGGACGGAGCCACTCTCCTCCCACTGACAAGGAAAGTGACAGTGCGAAGAAGACCTAGCCCGCCGTCTCTGTCCGCAAATGGCAGGACTAGGGGCTGTGCCCCGTCCTGCGGCCCCCATGGGTACCAGGCTCATCAAACAGGATCAGTCCAAGTGACTTCACAGAGCCGCTGAGACGCTGTGGTCACTCAGGCCCTTTGCCACCACCTCCTCCCCCCTGGGGACAGTGCTTCATCCAGGAGGAATGTGGTGCCTGCGTTCCCAGCTTCTTTTTCCAGCTGCCCCCAAAGGTGGGAGCTGGGGGGCCTCTCCGAAGCACAGACGGATTCCTCTGCTCTCATTTTCAGAAATTCCGCGAGTTGGTCTGGGACGTGAATCATGCTTCGGGTTTGGAAAAAGTTGCAGAATCAAAGCCGAGGGAGGTTTGGGGCCGCCCGGACATGGCGGCGGGCCTGGGGCCCATCCTGGAGGCTGGCCAACGCGGTCCCTCTCAGCTCTGCTGGGGGACAGCCAGCCCACCTTTCCCAGAAATCGGGGTCCGGCCGCTAACGCTCTCAAACCAAGGACACAGCCGTTACCTCCTGGCTCCACAATCCCAAACGATTTCCAGGGGTGTCCCGAAATCCCAGAATAAAACTGCTCCTTAAGTAAGCACACAAAATCCCTGCGGTGAATTATCACATAAAGCATTCAGGATGTTGGTGAGAGGCCAGGGGACGGGGGAGTCTTCTTCCCAAAGAGTCAGGGTGTCCCGGTGATCAGCTGTGGGCAGGCTGGCCCTCGTGAGATGAAAGCCCATGTTTTCCTCTTGAAAACAGAGAAACTGAGGGCCACATGGGAAAGGACCCCTCCCCCTCCCCCCAGGTCCTAGAGCATTACACAACACAAGCCACGTGACATGCAGCTAGTCTAGAAATTTCCATCACTAGGGTTACTCCTTAAGGACCGTCTGAAGACATGCGTGAGTTTTTGGCTTCACAACCAAATGTGCGAGGTCTTGCATGGGACCAGCTCACCTCTGAGACCCTGGCCCCGACCTGCTCTCTCGCACAGCTGCCCAGGGTGCACCCTCCAGCCACACTTTTCCAGAAGGACACGCTGCCTGGGGGAGGCTGCCTTTCTGTGAAAGTGACACCTTGCTGGGCACAGAATTTAAGGTCACAAACTGCAACTTTCAATGTCACTGCGATGTAGCTCCTGTTGGCATTTCTGGTTGCAGAGAAATCTTGAGATTTGATTTTTGCTCCTCTGTGAATAAACATTTTCCCCATCCCGTGAGCACCGAACTGTTATACAGAGGCTTAATGTTTCCCACGAGAAATGAAGAACAGATCAGCCCAGCCCAGCCGTGGTTCCCAGGGCCCTGCTTGGTGACAAGGGCCAGGCCTGGGTAAGACAGCCTTGACTTTGTTCTGTCACTAATTGGGCTTGTGGCCTTGAGAAGTCACCCCACCTTCCTAAGGCATACTTCACTGCTTTTTAATCAGGAAAGAATGTTTTCTGCCAGCATCTGTTAGCACAGGCTCAGTTATGCCGGGAAACAAGCGTCCCCAACATCTCTGTGGTTTAAAACGAGAAGGAAGTGTTTCTTGCGCACTCATGCTCCATGTAGCTCCCGACACCTTCCCACAGTGACCCAAGCACCTGCTGGAGGCTCCAGCACGGAATACTGCCCGTTTCCATGGCCCGGGAAATGACCTTTCCTACTGCCTCTGCTCAGAATTGGGGCCACCACGGCCCCCGGAGATGGGGTCGGGGACAGGGAGGCACAGCATGGACAGGCTCATCAACAGCCAGGCGCCCCAAATGGTCACCCGACGGTTCCCTGGCAGAATCCACCCCACAGTTACCTTCTACAGGAAGCTGGGAAAGCCTGGATGGTGAGGGATGGATCTGTCTGCTCCGCGGGCCCCCCAGGTAGAGGACAGGATGGCGGCGCTGAGGGTGGCTGGGGCCAGGGCACACTCCCGAAGGAGCCTTGCGGGAGGCAGGACCACGGGCCAAGTGGCCGAGCCTCTTTCCCGTTGGCTTCCCAGCTCCCAGTGAGGGTCCTCTTCCCACCTCCCTTCGCTTCTGTAGGTCAGGGAGGGGCCTTCCTCCACCGGGGGGGGTGCCAGGCCCAGTCCCCCAGAAAGGAAGTCTGTGACCTGGCACAGATGGGATTGGCTGATTTCTAAATCCCGGTTCCTTTCGATCTTGAAAACAACGTCTTTTCAACTGAAGCTCAAGACTAACAGAACTCAGGCAGGAGGGTGGTTTCCAGTGAAAAGCCCCTGGAGTGAGACACGGCATCTCGGGCAACTTCACATCCACGCTCTCTTCCTCTGAGCGTGCACGTGTCTGTCTCTCTCTGAGTGTCTCTCTCTCACTGTGTCTCTCTCTGTCTCTCCCCCACCCCATCTCTCACTGTCTCTCCCTCTCCCCCATCCCTCACTCTCTCTCCCCCACCCCATCTCTCCCTCTGTCTCCCCCATCTCTCCATCTCTGTCTCTCCCGCACCCCATCTCTCACTCTCTCCCTCTCCCCCGTCCCTCACTCTGTCTCTCCCCCACCCCATCTCTCCCTCTATGTCTCTCCCCCATCTCTCACTCTGTTTCTGTCCCTCCCCCATCTCTCATTCTCTTTCTCTCCTTCTCCCCCATCTCTCTCTCTGTGTCTCTGTCTCTTCCCCACCCCATCTCTTCCGTTGTCTCTCTCGAGCCAGACAACAGCATGATGTAACTCGCAGCCCAAGCAGCCAACTTGTGTCTGCAGAATCCGCGTTTTAGGTGTTTCAGAAAAGAGCTACACCCTCTTTCTCATGGGAACAGGATAGAACGAGCCATATCTGGGGGTTCAGCCTCTCCCTGGAGTAGGGAGACCCCTGACATTACAAGCTGGGTGCCCCTGGGATCTCCAAACCTCCTAGCGCCCAGAGACCCTCCTGCTCGTGGCAACCACCCCCGCCCGGAGACTGTGGGTCTCTCTCCCCGCCAGGCAGCCCTGGGAACAAGCTGGCAGCATCCACTGGAGACAGCGACTAATGACAATCCCAGGCTGTGCTGGAACCGCCAGTCTGGGCGCACAGACAGGACGTCCCTGCTTCCAGGCTGTCATGTTTGCTGCACTGTGGTCCAGCTCTGCCCGCTGGAGACACGGGGTGGGTCGCTCCCCTCCACGTCGTGGGCCCAGGAGGAACGGCGTGGGTTCCCCATGTGGCGCTGGGGCAGAAGGTGGGCCCAATGCAAGCGTCCACTGCCCAACACAGCAGCCACCAGTGCGGGGACCGGACGTGTGTGCCCTGTGCTGACAGAGGACCAGACAGCAGCCCGGGAGCCTGGAATCAAGCAGGATCCAACCAGATTTGATCTTGGTTTTGTTTGAATAGGTTTTAAGGCAGAGAAGTTTGAAGATGGAGCAGAGTCATGCCAGCTTGCACACGAAGACTCAAGTCAATAAATCGCAGGCTTCTCTCCCCTGGCAAGACAAGGGGGAGCCAGAGACAGGGGAAGACTTGCTGGTCCGAGGTCAGGCTGAGCCCTCCAGGGCACCGGCAGGGAGGGACAAGTCCCCGGTCTGTCCCAGAGAGAGCCGAGCATGAGGGCGGAGGGTGGGGGGCAGTTGCTGCGTCCCAGGAGACACACAGTAGCCACGCCCCGTCCGCAAGGTGGGCGCTCACTCTCAGCAACTCTGAGATCCCAGGGGCAGAGCTTCCACACAGGGAGACCCCGGGCAAGATGGTCTCATCTTGCAGGTGGGGACACTGAGGCGCCCCTGGGGGCTGACCTGCACACGGCTGCAGTTCTGTCCCATTTCCTCACTCTTTGTCTAGAATGTTCTCTGGGGAAAGAGCAAAGGGCCAAGGAACAGGTGTGCAGCTCCCTTCACTGACATGGAGACACGTCATGGCCATTCCATCCGTCTGCTCAGGCTGTTGCCACAAGACCCCCCGGCCTGGGCAGCCGGCCCAGCATCACTTCTCCCAGTTCTGGAGGCTGGAAGCCTGAGATCAGCGTGCCCCCAGATTCGGTTCCTGGTGAGAGGCCTCCTCCTGGCCAGCAGTCACCTCCTCACTGTGCCCCCGCTGGTGGCTAGAGAGGCTTATAAGGACACTAATCTCACCAGACGGATCCACCCACATGACCTCATCTAAACCTAATCACCTCCCAAAGGCCCCCCGAAACCGTCACATTGGGGGTTCGAGCTTCAGCACGTGAAACTGGGAGCGTCACAGACATTGGGTCCATAACACCATCCTTGGCTCCCCAGTGCTCCTGGATGGAAATGGGAAGATTCGGCAGGGTCACCACTGAAGGGGTGCAGACTGTCACTGTAAACTCTAGGGGGCACTAGTCACATGGGGGGGTCCTATGGACAGATTCCCTGGAGTTGTGCACTGCACAATTTGCACAATCATCCACAGTGAACCTGAGTCGGGCACACACCAATCACTTCAGGGGCCCTCCGTTTGGGGTTCTCCTGCATCACTGGGGCCATCACAAGCCCCCATCAAATAGGTCCTGACGTTACCTGTAGTTTACAGATAATGGTGTGGAGACCCAGAGAGGACAAGTAGTTTGGCCAAGTTCACGGGGCTCAGGCCTGCCGGAGGCTAGGCATCACCCCAGCTTCATCCAGCCTCCCTGGTGCTGAGCCAGCCACGGGGCAGCTCTCGGGTGCCGTCACTTAGGCTGACTCCCCCAGGAAGTCCCCAGACTGTGCACCTTCCCGGGGGCCAAGCAGCTTGCCATGGTGCTCCACATGAAGGGTGTGGGGTGCAAAGGTGGGTGAATCTAACACACGCCAGCCCTCAGGGAGCCTCCATGCTGGGCACCAGGCAGCCCCTAGACGTTCCTTCATTCAGGGCCAGACAGCGGGATACCCGGAGATGCATGGCAAGGGGACCCAACAGGCAGGCACAAGGGAAGGCTTTCTGGAAAGTGACATTTCACGGAGTTCGGGATGATGAGTAAGAAATGCTGCCGGAGATGGACAGAGCCAGGTGCTCACTCTCACTCTGGGGGGCAAGGAAGCAGCAGCGCATGTGACCTCGAGGCCGGGCACCGTCCCCAGGAGGGTGAAGTGGCCGGACCGGGGCGGTGCTGGGTTTCTGACTTGACTCCTCAGGCGTGTGTGGTGTTCGGTGGTGGAGGCAGGACTGCTGTGACTCGGTCCGTCCAGCCTGTCCTCCTGGGGTGCACTTGCTGAGGCAGGTGCCTCCTGGGGGTCAGGTCCAGTCCTCATGCAGGAAGACGGGGGTGACAGTTCCTGGGGTCCTGCATGGAGCAGCAAGGGGCCATGTTGGAGCTTCTCTCCTGACCACCCCACATCCACAGCAGGTGACTGCCTGCCCAGGGCCGGTGCTCGGTTATGGGGGGAGTAAATCCAGCTTGGAGCTCCTCTGGCTTCCTCAGTCACCCACCATCCCTCCAGCCCAGGCTCAGGAACCCCATGGTCTAGCCGATGAGGTCTGTGTGGCCACCGTTCGGCTGGAACAGATGGGTGACATCTTCACATCTTCTGTGGAGGATGTGGTAGCTGGGTCCAGCCCTGCAAGGGGCAGGTCCTTCATAGGTGCTGCCTGGGGGGACACAGCCTCACGGCACAGCTGCCTTGACCCGAGGAGCGTCTGCACCAACCAGTGCTGGGAACATGTACCTAACTAGGCTCCCAGCAGCAAAGGACCCAAGTGGGGGGGTCAGCACCCCAGGCCGGGGAGAAGTTTCCTAATACCTAATGCTCACTCCCAAGAAGTTCTCCCGAAGTCAGCTTTTGGCCTGGGGTGGCCTCAGAGACCCATAAGCAGAGCAGACCCTGCAGTGTGAGTCCATATGGACCCCAGCCCCCACCAGCCCTTCCGGGACTGACCCAGAGGCGCCCTCGGGAACTAGAGAGGGGCAGAGCTGACATGTTCCCAAGCATAGAATGCACGACCTGCCATTTAGGGGATGCTTCCTGCGTATTTGCTGAATGCAGGGCCTAGTCCTCAGGGGGCTCCTGCAAGGCCCCTTCACGGATTCAGTCATTCAACAAATATTTTGGAGCCCGTTTTGTATGTTAAACTTCATGCTAAGCACTAGGGAAACCAGCCAGAAAGTACAGAAAGAGACAGAGAGGAAGGAGAGAGGGATGAAGGGAGGAATGGAGGGAGGGAGGGAGGGATGGGGGAGGGAGGGAGGAAAGGGGGAGGGAGGGAGGAAAGGGGGAGGGGGATGGAGGGAGGGAGGAAGGGATGAAGGGAGGGAGGAAAGGAGGAAGGGGGGAGGGAGGGAGAGAGGAAAGGGGGAGAGAGGGAGGAGAGAGGGAGGGAGGGGGAAGGGAGGGAGGAAAGGGGGAGGGGGGAGGGAGGGAAATGGGGAAGAAGGGAAGGGAGGAAAGAAGGAGGGGTGAAGGGAGAGAGGGAAGGGAGTGAAGGAAGGAAGAAGGAAGGGAGGGAGGGAGGAAGGGGGAGGGAGGGAGGAAGGAGAAGGGAAGGGGAGAGGGAAGGAGAGAGAACAGTCCCTGCCCAGGGCTGCTCTCCCGCTCTCCCCGCGCTCCCCACGCTCCCCACCAGTGGCTGGCTTGATGGAGGCGTGTGCAGTAGGAAAGCAGGGTTCCACAGCTGAGTTGGGAGGTGCTGGGCTGACAGAGCCATGTGGCCACAGGAATACTAGTGCAGAGGGAAGGCAGGATTGCGGGGAGCAATGGTGGGGGTCCCCAAGGGTGGTGCCTGGTGCAGAGGGCCCAGGCAGGGCAGAGAGGGATGCACACATTTGTTGGGGGGGGCGTCCTGGGAGAGCAGAAGCCGCGGATGAGGATGGGGATGCCCGGAACATGATGCCCACGCCCAGACAGGCCTCTCCCGGCCCTGAAAGCAGCCATAAAGAGACTCTCTCTTTCAGGGGAACCCGGGGACCCTGCAGAGTGCAGGAGGGGATTCCAGAACCAGAGGCCGCTGGCTCAGGGCCTCACCTAGCACCTCTATGCAGGGACCCCCCCCCCCGGGAGCCCCGAGTCCTGGGCCATGTTGCACAAGTGTGGCCCGAGCCTGGGAACCCAAGGGGGCCTCGCGGCCGCGGGCGGAACATGTTTGCACAGTGAGTCAGCACAGATGTAGGGCTCTCAGTACACACTCGTCCACGGGGCAGGACACCAGGCCTCACGGCTGCCGACGCCCCCACACCCTCCCGCCAAAGGGAGGCCCTGGGAGGGGGTGGGGAGGGCCGGCTGCAGACAAAGGCCATGGAGCTGCCCCGCCCGTGGCCGTGGCCCGGGGCCAGTTTGAATTAGTGAACATCTGAAATGAAGAAAGTTTTGTTCTGTTCTAAGAACCCCAGTCTGTTTGAACAGTCGGCCGCAGATTAGGGGCCGAGGATTACCACCAGCCTGGCGTCCTGCTCGCCTGGCTTGAGGAGCAGATATAAATAACTCGCTTTCAGAACGTGGATTGTTCAGCAGGCGAAGGTCACAATTAAAGGGACCTGAAAGTCAGCCTCTTGGGACCGGGCACCCTGTGATCTCAGGGTCATCAAGTGGCTTTGTGGTCGCGACAAGCGCAGGGCGTGAGCCGGGGCCGGGCCGGGGCTCAGAGAGCCACGGTGCTGGGGACCTCCCGCGGTGGGTCCTGCATCTTCAGAAACTTCACAAATGCGCGGCCAACAGCTCTCTCCCACACCGGCTGCACGGTGCATGAAGAGAACAAAAAAACAACACTCGAATTCTCCTGTGGCTAATTCATTCCAGAAAGCACCAGACTGAATATCGCTACTGTAAATAGATTTCTTCATTATCCTGGGGCATTTTTTGGCCAAAAGACTAAGGAAAAAACCAGGCGAGAGTCAGTAAGTGTCTGGGCTCCCAGCAGGCCCAGCAGGGGTGTGGGAGGGAGGCCCGGGGAGGCTGTGTTCCCACGGGGGACGTGCGTCTGGTTCGTTCAGGTGCACTTGCTCACGGGGCTGGGGAGCTCAGCCACAGCTGTGAGCCAGACTGCCGCAGGATGGGCACACGCGTCAGTGCCCAGGAGGGGCAGCCTCGGTGGCCTTCTGTGATCCGCTCAGGATTTCTTGTATGGAGGTGACCAAATGATGACATGGAGGGTTCCGTGACACTGAAGCAGCTTTACTACTTACAGTTTGCAAGAGGAGGGGCCACGCCACACCACGCAGGGCATGTGGCAAAGCACCAGACTTGGTTGGGAGGCAGAAGGAGCCGGGAGAGCTCGGCCAGAGTCCGTGCTGTGGTTTCTCGGGGAAGGAACGGGCCAGGCCCGGAACATAAGTCACAGCAAGCTCAGCACTGGCGGGTCTAATTCCAGTGGGCTCTGGGTCACCAGGGTGTCCCTAGCTGTCTGGTCCCTGGCTGGGTGATTTAGGGCAGGGGGAGTACTGGCTCGTGTGTGAGAGCCAGACAGGGAGGTGGATGCGGGTGCGGGCTCCGGATTGGTTGGTCTGTACACAATAGGCGTGTTTGCAGGGGAGCTGTCTGCTGTCCCCGGGAATTAGCTCCCCACCCCGGGGAGGGACAATCTCTCCCCAGCCGGCAAGGCCCCAGAGATGTGAAAGCATCTTAAAATTGGGGAAATAAAAAACATGATTAACACAGGCAGCTGGATGCTTCTCTGGTCAGAGCACCCAGCAGGGCGAGCCCCGCTTGGGCCTGTGGAATCGTCTGCCCTGGGGCTCCAGGGAGTCTCCTCCCTGGACATTCCCCAGGGCCTGGGCCTGGTGCTCATCTGCATTCACTGCCATGCCCTGGGTGATCTCCAGGAGCATGCACAGGCTGGCGTCCCCATCTCCACCTGCTCCGGCCCCTCTCCTGAGTCCGCACCTGGGGATGCACCTGTGCCAACTCCCGCGGACCCTGTCCGTGCCCCAGGCCTCTCATCTGTGTCATTCTCTCCTGTGTTGTCTCTGGCAGACGGCCCTCTGTCCTCTCCTGGCCCAAGCCAGAGCCCCACGGTCAACCTTGTCTCTGCCGCCCTCCTTCCCCCGCCACCCCCAAGCCCATTCCTCACTCTCCCTCGAGGCAGGAGAGGACAGAAAGTGGAGAAGCCCCTTCCTCCTCCACACGTCCAGCCTGCACCCCAACTCGCCCCAGGGGTTGACCACAGTCGGAAGCAGACCCCGGATGAGATGACAAGACCTGATTTGGGGCCACTGCCAGCCAGGTGAGGCTTGTAGCCAGCGGTAATCCACGCCGAACCCGTGCTGGGTGGGCAGCTCCCATCCGGCCCCTTGGCTCTCCTCGTGAAAGGCCGGGGCTTTGCCCCCCATACCCTGTGCTTTAGAAACATTCTCCGACGTTATTTCTGCCGGGGAAATCCACGGAATGAGACAGCATGACTGGCTTCCTGCGTAAGTCCCTGAAGGAAAGTGGAAACCACTGGGACTCGGTGGGGCAGATGCATCAAAACAGGGGTCCTGACCTGCTGGCGAACATTCGGGACCCCTGCCCCAGAAAAATGCCAAGTGCACGCACCACGGGCTCCCAGTGCCCCCCGAAGCCCAGCCCTGCCCCTGAGATCCAAATGCTGCTCCTGCTGGACAGTCGTGCTACCAGGGAGGTGCCGAGGACCCGACAGGGAGGCGTGCAGCCTGGCGTCCTGACCTCCCCGCTCACCTCCCGGAGGAGCGCCACCTCCCAGGGCAGCCACACAGGAAGCAGGGCCACAGGAAGTCAGTGTGTCCGGCCTCCTGAGTTCCTGGGGGGGGGGGGCAGTCCACCCCTGAACCTCCATGGGTCAGGACCTCCATGGCAGGCCCCTCAGAGCCTCTTCTCCTAGCAGCGCCCACAGGGTGCCGTCAGCTGGTGCGTGGAAGACGGTGTGCACCCCGCAGGCCCAGAAGCACGCCTCTCCCTCCCCAGAGCCCCTCTTGGTACATTGAGAAGGGTGCCCCATCTGCCCCGGCCCTGTCACCCTCTTCTCACAGATCTTGGGGAAGCAGGAAGGGGTATGGAAGGTGTCTCTGGGGCCAAGCGTGGCCGCAGTCCAGAAACAGCTTTGGAGTCCCCGGGGCAGCGCTGGGCAGCGTTCCAGTTGGACGCGGGGTCTGTCTGCCTGCACTGCCCGAGACAAGGCCAGCCATACACAGACCTGGGAAGGAGGGGGCCCCAGAGCAGAAACAGGGATCTGCACGCAGGACCCCCGATGTAGCTGTGGGCTCGAAGGAGGGTGACTGCTGGGCAGGTCCTCCCAGAGACGGTGCTCAGCCCATGGCTGCCCCTCCTGCCCCGCGGCCCCCTCCAAGGGTGGCCCTGTCCTCACCTCGAACATCATGGGTTAAAATGCACCTGTTTTGAGCTACATATAAATGGAATCACACATGTTTTGGAGAGGGGGGTGTTGGTTTGTTTTTATCTCTGCCTGGAGCTTTCTCCCCCTTTGTTCTCTTTGGGATCCAAGCACTGGGACCACGCGAGGACAGCCGTCTGTTGGCCAGTTGTGATGTGCACGGACACCGGGTTTCTCCAGTGCTGAGCGACCACAGAAAGGCTAGGAGACATGCACGTTGCTGTGTCTGTGTGTGCGTTTCCATCAGGTGCACACCAGGGCATGAGAGTGCAAAGTCCCCGGGTTTGCACAGTGTCGGCTTCCGGACACGGAGGCCCCGCGGCGGCGCTGGTGTGTGCCCCCCACCCACAGGGTCAGGCGTTCCGGTGGCTCCACGCTCTCATCAACCGTGCTGTGTCGGTCATTCTTAATTCGAGCTATTGTTGTGTCGTTGGGGTTATTAAAGAAAACTCATTTACTGAGTGAAATGCACAAAACCTAAGACTAACCATTTACAAGTGAACGGTCCCACGGCAACCCCCGTAGTGCTGAGCACCCAGCAGCCCGTCTAGCTCCAAGCATCCCCACGACTCCAAGGCAAAACCGTCCTCTTCTACGCAGCATTTTTTTTTTAAGATTTTTATTTATTTATCTGAGAGAAAGCCAGAGAGAGCGCACAAGCAGGGGGAGCAGCAGAGGGAGAGGGAGAAGCAGGCTTCCCGCTGAGCAGGGAGCCTGACGTGGGGCTCGATCCCAGGACCCTGGGATCATGACCTGAGCCGAAGGCAGACGCCCAACTGAGTGACCCAGATGCCCCTTCTACGCAGCTCTTAACCCCTCCCTAGCCCCTGGCGGCCACCGAAGTCAATGTAACTCTTGACTGGGCTCTAGATGGTTCCCAGAGACAGAATCACACGGTATGTGACCTCTCATGTCTGGCTTCTCTCACTTACTCATGCTTTCCAGATTCATCATCGCTTAACGTGCATCCTGAATCATCTTCCACCATATGGATGGACCACCATCCTTTTCACTGGGACTTGAACTGGCATCTTGGGGATTGCAAGTACGGTGAAGCACCTCTTCAGACGCTTCCGGCCTTCCAAATACCCTCTTCTCTTGAGTTCCTGTTCAAATCTCTTACCCGTTTTTCTACTGGGATTTGAGTCTTTTTCTTATCAATTCGCCAGAGGTTGTATAGATTTTGGATTTGAGTCCCTTGTCATTTATGCGTTGTCAATATCTTTTTCCACTTCCTGGTTTGCCTTCAACTTATATTATTACTCATCCCTTCTTTTGGCTTCAGTCTGCTATTCCCATGCTCAGGCACAGAGACGACCATGGCTGGGGGGCCTGCTCCAGACCCCTGCCTGCCCCTGGGTTCTGTGCAGTCTAGAAGAGAAGACCCATCCCCCCCACCTCCCTGGTTCCCCCAGCTTGCTTGAGTGCGGGTTCCAAGAAGGCTCACCATGGGGTCATCTCTTGGACTCCCATCAGCTGCCTGACCACAGACAGTGCAGACCCCAAGCCCACCACCGGGGAAAGACCCAGAGGACCCCACCAATTCCATGCCCCTGAACAAGCCTTTTATGCACAACCACTCTGCATCTAGGTGGGAAATCAGCCCCCAATCCACACTTGCAAGCAGCTAGGGGTCTGGGGGTGGGGTGCACCAGAGCTAGGCAGGGATGGGGAGAGGCCCACGGCCAGCCCCTGGGAGCTCTGGCCCAACTCCATAGCCGCAGCATTAGCTAGGAGCATCCAAGGGGAAGCAGACATCTATGAAGGAGATAGCCAGCACATAGGGAAGGATGCTGGGATTCTCAGGGCCACCCTCCCAGGGCCTCACCTTCAGCCAGCAGCACACACAGGGGTGTGGGGAGAATGGGCATGTCCCCCACACCCCGTCCTGGGAACTTCCTGGAGGAAGGGACAACCATGGGTGGGTGTGGTCAGTTGAATAACAGCCCCCAGTATCCCACATCCTGATCGCTGGTACTTGTGGATGTCACCTCGTATCCTGCAGATATGACTGTGCATTTGAGAAGGGAAGATGAGCCTGGGTGCCCCAGGCAGGCCGATGTCGTCCTATAAGAGGGAGGCGGGAGGTCAGACTCAGAGGAGGCTCTGACTCAGAACCAGGGACCTGAGGGATGTGTCTGCCAAGGAATGTGGAGAAGCTGAGAGGCAGGGAAGCATATTCTCCCCAGAGCCTCCAGAAAGAACCACAGTCATAGCCCAGAGAGACTGATTTTGGGCTTCTGGCCTCCAGGACTATCAGTGAATAACCATTTTAAGCCATTGAGCATGTGGTCATTTCTTCCAGCAGCCCCGGCATACTCCCGCAGCGGGAAGAAGACGGGACAGGAGCTGAAGAGGCTCAGGACTGAGGTGCGGCCTCCATGCAGGAGGCCGCTGTCTACACTGGCTCCCTGGCCGTGCCCCAACGTGAGAGCCCCACTAGATGCCCTGAGCAAAGGACAAAGACGACACTCCTGTGTCGGGCTGTGAGGACTCTGACCCCCATTAGGTGGCGTCACGTGTAAAGGGGCTCCACCTGAGAGATGTGCCTCCTCCCAGGCTTGGAACCTAGATGGAGGGAGGCTCGAGGACCCTGGTACTTGATGGGCTGCCACCGTTCGAGGGGAAGAGTAATCCTAGCAACGCCACCAGCAATGACAGCTACCACACCCAACGCCCGTCTGAGTGCACGGATAGAATGACCCCCCGCAGCCCCCAAGATTCCGCGGGGGGGCGTGGTCCGGACCCCAAGCCTTCACTTTCAACCCTGACACTCTGCTACGGCTCTAACCACCTAGGGCTTTATTATTTAAGGTCAAACCAAACAAAAACTGCAAACGCTCACTAATTCTCATTTTGCAAACCTGGGGCCTTTCTGAACGAAGCATTTCCTCACGGGTAATTCCTGTCCCCAGCATTGCCGCCAAGCCAGCCCTCGGAAAGTCTGAGAAAACACTGACATGCTCTCAAAACCTCTCCTGACCGTTTACACAGAAGCAAGGAACAAATCCACCCTAGTTATTTGCCCAGTCCTTTAAAGTTCTCCAGGGGACGACTTCCAATGCCTGACATACACCTTCCCCAAGCATCCAGCAGGCACTCCAAGCCGTAAAACGGTGGCTACACCAGGCAGTTTATTCAGATTCTTCCAAAACCGAGATTGGCCGGTCTCCTAATTAATTCAAGTCAGTGATGGCTCATCCTTCCTCATCCGTCCACCTCTCCAGTCAACATCTCCATGTGCTGGCCACCGTCCTAGGTGCTGTGGGGGCCGAGGCCACGGTGTGCATCCACGGCAGTGAGAGAGGCCAAAGTGAACCAGGACCCAGGAGGAGGGCGTTGCCCCAGCTCTTCTCAGGGGCAGCCTGCACCTGCTAACCATGTTGATGATACCAGATGAGTAGGTGAGGCCCCCTGAGAGCTGACATCAACCTGCCCAGAACTCATGCCCCCAGGTCAGAATGAGGAGTCAGGGAAGAGCCAGGGCTGCACAGGGAGACAGAGGCCGTCCTGGCTCTGAGCTCAGCGTCCCCCTGTCCTTGGCTGACTCCCTCCCCGTTTCCCTGTCACCCCCCCCCCCACCGCCTACTCGTGCTTGCCTGTGCACCCAGAGGGGAGCAGGGTAGCTCAGGGACTGCCAAGTGTGGGGATCTTATCAGTCAGATAAAAATCAGAAGGCACGTCGGGGTTGCCAACTTTAAAACACATTGAATATCACCCTATCTCATGACAATAGCAAGGACAGAAGGTCGGAATGAAGGACACTGCCGAACACAGAATAAATGCAACTTTCTGAAAACCCGGGCATGTTGTCCCTGTTTGGTTGATGCCATCCTGGGCCTGTGGGAACATCTGCCTGCTATGGGGACACACGGGCTGGTGGCTCTGAGGGCCGGACAGCCCCTGACTCTGGGCCGCCAGAGATCCATGGCAGGGCTGCTCTCGCGTCCGTCTCCCTGACCCACGGAAGCGCTCCGAGGAAGGAAACACCGCAGCCCACACTCGGAGTGCCTGCGCTCACTGCTGACGACAGCTTGCTACACGGATGCACATGGGGGCAGCCGCTTGGGCAGTGCTGAGCGCCCCCCACAAGGCATCGCCCCGGATAAAGGCCCCCCTGGCTGCAGGGCACAGGGCTCCCGCGGGCGCTCCTCTGTGTCTCCTCTCTTACTTCTGTTCTCTATTTTTCTCTTTTGCAAAATGCCATTATGACTTTCAATGATCCTTATTTACAGAGAATACGGTATTTCACTTCGGGCAAACGTGCTTCCCTTGGTCACCCACCTTTTAATCTAGAAATGTAAGGTCTCGGTCACTTGTGATTTGTATTCCGTCTGTGCCATTTATCCAAGTGATGGTTTTATTCCTCAATCACCTTTGTCTTTCTTCATATATTGTCTTTGAGTCAATAGCCTCCTTCAGGTGGTTTTTTATTTGGTCTCGTTTTTTGCCAAAATACTCTGTAGATTTCCTACATACCAATGTTTCAAAAGTAAACATTTTTTTAAGAGCATACATTTCTTGTTAGTGACGTGTGTGTGCGTGTGAAAATCGGGCCCGGACTCTACAGTGTATCTGGGGGTCTTCACACATGTCGGCGGCCGCACTAGGAGACAGGCCGGGAGCTGCAGGCACGGATGCCGTGCACGATCCCAGCACACGCACGTCTGCCTGCTTCAGGCTCATCGCGGCTTCCCACACCCCTGTGTTACTTCGGGGTGAATGTTTAAAATATCAAGGGAGTCAGCTGTGGTTTCTACATTTGATCTTTATTTTATATGCCACAAAAAAAAAAAACCAGCAAAACATCACATATTTGGAATCAGTAGCTATAGATGACAAATTTTGCAGCGTGCGTATGTGTTTACATTTACTTATTTACATTTCTATCAAACAGGCTAACCCCACACCTTGGTCTTAGGGTTGGCTGGGGTGACGACCTCGGGGCCACAGAGGCCCTAGGGCTCTAACAATGTCACAAAATATAGGAAAATGCTTGCTCTGGACACAGGCTTGCCCGGGCCCTCGGTACCTGTCCCACCCTCATTCGCCCCCTTGACACAAGGTGGACCGACCCCGGACAAGAGTCGGATGACCCGATCCCCCCAAAGTCTGGGGGTGGACAGAGAAGGGTATCTCAGGGTGCCAGGAAAGAGAGCCCAAGCACCAAGTGAATCCTGGGACCACAGCCGTGGCCCGTGGGAACGGTGAGAGGGGCTGGCCCTGCAGGGGAACCATGAGAACACTGAGGCCCGGGAGAAGGTGCTTCTTGGGGTCACACGGTGATCCCCAGCACAGGGCCAGCGGGGGGCACTGGCTAGAGTCTACCCCCACCCGCCCACATTGCCATCGCAGTGGCGAGGAGAAAGGGTGCGGAGGGAAAGGCATGTCAGTGCAAACCCTGACCATGGACAGAAAAGGCAGGTATGAACAGACCAGAACCTTCTCAAATTCACACAGTGGGGACCCAGCCCGGGCGAGTCCAGAAGCTGGCCACAGCATAGGGACCCCCACAAACGCCAGGATTTGGACGCTTCAATCCACATCGTCAGCTGTCTTGCCCATCTGGCAACTACTGCAAATCCTTGATCTTAAAAATCATACTAGTGTTTCCTTTGACGATTTTTAGGAGAGTGCAGCAGTAGGTTCCTGAAACCTGCTCCTTTAAAGCATTCGATGTGGGAAGGGGAGGCCGGGAGTGTCCCGGGGAACGGCACAGCTCCCCAGAAGCATCAGCGGAAGGAGGGATAGAGAGTCAGTCAATCATCCCATGTCCATCTCGTGGGCCAGGCCCCCGGCGGCTCTGTGTGTCCAAGAGGATGTAGCAGATGGCCTCATCGAGGACGCTTGCAAGAACAGCTCCTTCCCCACACACCCTCTCGAGTGTGACCTCGCCACTTCCGTCCCTCCCCATGAATCTGGGTGGACTTGAGACAGCTGCGGCCAACCGAGTGTGGAGAGTGACACGTGTGGCACGCAAGGCTGGGAACTCCCAGAGCCCTGAGCCACCAGGTGACAAGGCTGACTCTCCAGAGGTGGCCACGCTGGGAGGAAGCCTGAGCCACATGGAGCGGCCACGAGGAGGGGCTCTGGTCAAGTCCCAGCTGAGGTCATCTGCCAGCACCGTCCACCACATGTGGGGGCTAAGATGCCTCCAAGTTACCCCAGACCCACTGTCGCATTGCCCAGCAAGGCCCAGGCGAGAAGCAGCAGGGACAGCCATGCCCTGCGTGCCCCGTCTGCTCCTGACTCGCACCGCAGGACTGCTTTGCTGCACTAAGGTTTAGCTGGTGAGTTACACACAATAATCACCGGAACACCTGGGATTAGTCTTCAACTTCTTTCTAAAGTCATTCAGAGTTTAAAATTCGGAAGAAGGATTATTTCCACCAAGCAAATACATTCATCCCTATTCTACAAGCTGGGAGCTCTCGGCGCCTCCCCACACCTTCATTCCACACAGCTTCCAAGTGAGAAGCTGCCAGAAATACGCACGCCATGTGGGCATAGCCTGATGAGGGGGGTTTGGGAGGAGCTGGACCTGGCCATGAGGCGGCCCCAGCCTCCTCCTCCATGCAGGCCAGAGGGACCCCGCCAAACCAGACCTGGGGCAGCCACCCATGACCAGCTCTGTGTGCTGGCCTGTGTGTTGTCTGAGACTGGTAAGCTCAGCACTCAGTGTGACTCGTCTACGTGGCCCACTGAGTCTCACCACCTAAGACCACCCTCTGGGTGGGTACTACTTGTGCCCTTTGCTAGTGACAGGCCTGGAGGTTGCTTAAAAAAACAAAAACAAACAAAACGAAACAAGACGTGATTCGCACACCACATAAGTTGTTTGTTTAAAGTGTCCAGTCCAGTGGGTTTCAGTGTATTCACAGATATATGCGGCTACCACCACAGCTGGTTCTGGAACATTCTCATTATCCCAGAAAGAAGCCCTCCAGCCCTTAGCTGTGACCCCCACCCCACTCCCCAACCATTAACCTGCTTTCTGTCCATCTAGATTTCCCATTGTGGGCTTTTGTATGAATGGGATCGCCTGGTACGTGGCCTACTGTGACTGGCTTCTATCACTCAGCAGGTCCTCCAGGCTCATCCAAGTTACAGCACCCATTGGTGCTTCGTTCCTTTTTATGGTTGAGTAATAGTTCGTGGTGCAGATGTGGCACGTGGCCATCCTCCATCCATCGGCTGATGGATATGCGGGTTGTTTCCAGCTCCCAGCTCCTACAGGCAACGCCACCATAAGCACTTGCAGACAAGTATTTGCAGGAAGGAGTGTCTTCATTTCAGGAGTGGAATACTATGTCACGTGGGGACTCTGTGCGTGACTGTCTGAGATGCTGCACAGCGGCTTCTCCCAGAAGGATCTGAGGGTGGGTGTGGACTAGACACCAAAGTGTCCCCACAGTATCTGTGGCATGCAGCCCCGTGACAGGTCAGAGCATCAACGCCCCTGCCATGCCCCATCCTCAGCAGAAGGCAGCATGTCGTGCTGTGCATCATGACCGGTGACCTAGAACTCACATCTGCCTGATTCCTGTGACAGGACCAAGGGGAGTGGCAACATTCGGTTCTGGTGACTGACTGTGCATGGTAATTTCATAGGGTTCAGCCTCATACAAAGGTTGCACTTCCTTTCATGGAATTTTTTTTTTTACTTTCCTCTGCCAGGACTTTCCTGTTCCTACGTGTTGCCCATTTCCCTGCTTGTTTGAGGGAGGGAGTCGTGTTCTTACTGACACGTAGAGAGCACATGTGCATCCTGGGCACGAATCCACTATCGCATGTACAGTATCCTCTGCTGCTCTATGGCCAGCCTTTTCACCCTGCCCCCAGGACTCCTTCATCAGGGGTTTCAAACTATAAATATCAGCAGACTTATGAATGTTTTCCTGGCCTGTGCACCCTTTTCATATCTCAGGTAAGAAATCTTTTCTCTACCCTGAGATAACAAACACTTCCTTTTTTTCTCTCCTGGAGATGCTACGGTTGTGTTCATCAGATCGCTCGTCAACCGTCAGGGGCATATCTCTGGAGAGTGATGCAACGTCAGAACCAGTCTGTCTTGTTTCCATACCAGTGCCAAGCCCCGTTGGCTGCACTGTCCAGTCTCTGCCCCCACCGTGTGGCCAGACTCCCATGCCAGCCGGCCACCAGCTGGCCGCTCACCTGCTCCTCTCTCCATTTCTGCCACAGCTTGTACCAAGGCAAAACGATCCCAATCTTGTTCTTCAAACGTGTTTTGGTGACAGTCCTGCCCTGGCCCACACTCAGCAACATACATAGTAGAAGCAGGTTATCAGGTGTCATGAGAACCAAATGCAGACCTTGCAGAGACTGTATTGGGATTCTGTTGAATGAAAACATCAGGTAAGTCAGGACACATGGTGTCTTTAGGACACTAAGTCTTGCCATCCATGAGCCTGGAGCACTGCCTCATTCTTTCTTCCCGGCTGTTCAGGATTTCATTCTGGGGAGGCACCAGAACTTACTGAAGCAGCTCCCTACTGATGGACGTTCAGATGGAGTTGGGGGCTTTTTGTCATAAATGACACTGCAACGAATGAATACTTCCATGCATGGATCTTGGGTGGAGAGTGACAGGACCTCCATAGCATGATCCTCTAGAAGTGGGCTTTCCAAGCTGTATAATCCAGCATTCTGAGTTTGGGAAGATGTGTCGAATTTCCTTCTGGAAAGGGTATACCAATGTACATGGCAAGGCTACCCACATTCGTGCATGAACAGTGGGCTCAGGGCTGGTGGATTTTGTTCATCCTGACCCCAGTCAAGGCTGGTAAAGGTGGAGGCATCGTGCTGTGAGTTCATACCCTATTGGTCCCTCTGCCCTTCTCACTGATGAGGCTCCCAGGACGGTGGCCGGTCGTGTGGCTCCTCCCTGACCTGGACTGAGGCCTGCCCTCAACCTGTGCCTATGAAGTTTATCTTCCACAGAGTACAACCTGCAAGCGCAGGGATGGAGCCCCACCCTGCACGCCGCACCCCCAGGGTTGCAGAGCCCGTGCTCAGGAAATGCTTGAACTAATTAGGTTAAAAACATGCCCAGCGGCTGTGACATCTCTCAGGCTTGACACTTGGCAGAAACATTCCTACTTCTTTAATGCCTTCCCTAGGTTCCCGATGCACCCAAAGACCTAGGCACCACGTGAGCCAGGAAGCCACTTCCCCTGTGACCAGGCTCTGCAGCAGTGGGCTACCCTGTGCCAGTGAGCCTCCAGCCTCACCTTCCGCAGGAACTCAGAAGTTCCTAGATGTCACTTCTGCCAGGTGTTACTAGCCAACGTACTCACACAGCCAGCCCAGAGTCAAGGAGAGCAGAATTTACTCTTGACAGGTAGGTGACATCAGTGAAAAGGAAGGAAGGAACCGGTGGTGGCCACTCGTGGATCCAGCTACCCCAGACAGTTGTCAAAATATCAACATTAACGCTAATCGGTGCCACTGTTAGGGTTTAGTCTGTGCCAGGTCCTGGGCAAGGTACAGTCCTTTTGATTGTTTTTCCTGGTACATACTTTTGTTCCCATTTTATGGATCGGCAAACTGAGGTTCCGAGAGGTTCAGGGTCTTGCCGGAGGCCCTGTTGATACGAAGCAGCAGCACCAGCATTCAGACCCTCTTCTGTCCACTCCAGAGATCCCACTCCTACCACACTGGGAGGTGTTCTGGAGAGCGGCTCCAGGGTCTCTAATTATTTTCCAGGACATTTGTTCAAGGGTACTCAAGCGGCCTCAGCCCTCCCACACAGCTCAACTTCTTAAATTACTCTAATTGTGAGACACAAGCTGCAAAAGAGCATCCATGTATCCCCCACCCACGTCAAGATGCAGACACCTCCCCCGCTCCCGTGGAGCGGCTGCCGCACCCCTCGGGGGGTGGGGTAACCACTGCCCTGACTCCTGTGGCCACTGCTTCCTTGTTCTCCTCCTAGGTTTACTATCTAATTATGCAGCCCTAACAATAATACAGTTTAGTTCTGTCTGTGTTTTAATGTTATATAAATGGAATCACACAGTAAGTGTTCTTTTATGTCTGGGCCTTTTCCCTCCTCGAAATTATGTTTTTAGGTTTATCTGTGTTGTTTCACGGAGTTCAGTTTATTCATGCGCACCCGTGTGTGGGTTTTGTGGGTCTTATTTTGCTGTTCGGCATTTCACCACATGAACCCACCACACGAACCCACCACACTCTCCTGATGGGCATTTGGGCTCCGGCGAAGTTCGGACACCGATCTCCCAGCGCGCAAGAGCACGCACGGGTCCCCAGGATGCGGTTGCAGGTGTGGAGTGTCCGGCTCACAGGGCAGGTGCGCCATCAGCTTCGCCGGATCGCAGCCCCCACCTTCCCACGTCTACCCCCACCTGTGGAGGTTAAGTGCTCCCGAAGCTTGGCGTTCTTGCCAACACCGCTTACTGACAGGCATGCTCATTTTCATCCATCTGGTGGCTCCATCATGCTCTCTCAATGATCCCAATGTCCTACAGCAGCATAAGGCCGTTCCAAGGGCGCCATGAATGAGGAGCCGCACGAAGGACGACCCTCTCTTGCATCCAGAAGAGAGTTGCCGTGCTCCTTCCCCGTGTTGTTCTATTTTTATTCCCATTACTCTTAACAATCACTGCAAAGCTGGGGAAGAGATAAAAGCACCTGTCTTTCTTCTCTGATGAGGTGGCAGAGCTGGGGGACAGCGCATCTGACTGCAGCCCTCCGCCCCGGCCTTCCACAGTCCCGTGTGCTAAGCAGCACAGACGTGCTCAAGGACGAGAGCTGCCGTCCATGTGCGCCTGGCTGGCATGCTCCCGGAGCTCTCCACTCGATGGCCAGATCCTGTGACAAGCGCTTCTGAGGAAGCAGGAGTTATCGGCTGCCGTCTGTTGGTTCACTCCTCCAACACCTGTATCTTGTGCCAGCCTCAGAATAAGAGCCGGTGCATCCTGGAGCCCTCTCCACACGTGTCCGGTGCCGTCCGCAGCATTTCTATTGTGTTAGCGCACTTAACCCTTAGGCAGCATCTTGAGGGAGGTACAATACTTGTCCCGTTGGACAGGCAGAAACACCAGAGTCCGGAGAGGTTAAGTAAGTTACCCAAGGTCACAGAGCTAACAAACGGTACAGCTTGAGGTGGGGGGGTCTGACCCAGGCAATCCGTGTGCAGAGCCTGTTCGCAGAAGTGTGGGTCTGTGCCTGGCCGAGCATTGTGTGCTCAGGCTACCTGGAAACCATTCCAGGCCCTGCCCTCCTGAGAGACTCACCTGCTCGATTTCAGGATCTAGTACAGAGCCGGAGGCCATGTGATGGCAAAAGGGTAGACTCAGGGAGTAATGCGGTGAGACAGAAATAGCGCCACTCAGGTATGCCCAAGTGCTTTGCAAAGATGTACTTTAAGTTTTAGAATGGTCTTGAACTTCCAGAAAAGTTGCAAAGACAGTAACAGAGCATTCCGGTAGGCCCAGCTCCCAGAGTCTCTGCTGGGAGCATCTTACATTCATTACCCCATCAGTTTGTCAAAACAGCGACATGAGGGGCTATTAATGACACTCTACACTTTATGCTCAGTACAGCAATGTTGCTCGAATGTCCTTTTTCTGCCCCAGGACCCCGTCCAGGTCACCACACTACGGGTAGCGGTCCCGCCTCCTTAACGTCCTCTGGCTGTGACCACTTCTCAGCCTTCCCTCGTTTGATGAACGTGGCGGCTTCAGGGAGGACTGGGCAGGGATCTTAGGGAATCCCCCTCCCTCGAGGTCCGTCTTGGGCTTCTCTCACAGTTGGGCGGACGCTGGGGTTTGGGAGGGAGACCACAAGGTGAGGCGCTGTCCTCGTCAGATCGTTTCAGGGGTGCACGCCACCACCATGGCTGTCACGGGGCTGGTGGCCCTGCTCCCTCTGCTCGTTCCCTCTCCAGACTGTCTTCCCTCCACTCAGCCCACTCTCCAGGCTGGAAGGAGAGGATGGGTAGACAGGAGCATCTGCTGAACTTACTTGGAATTCTCCTATGCGGGAGATTCGTCTCTTCTCCCCATTTATTTGTTCAGCCATTTACATATATCAGCATGGAATCACTGATATTTATTTTGTATTTTGGGTTAGATTCCAATTCTACATTATTTATTTTGTGGCTCAAATTGTTCCAGGTTTGGCCACTGGCAGCTTCCGGGTTGGCCCCTGTGTCCCTGCGACACGTCCCCCTCCTTTTGTGAGAACGTCCTTACCTTCCGTCCCCGCGGGATGCTCCAGGCTCATCTCGCTTCTCCCTGCCCCAGCCCGAGCCCTGGCTCCTCTCACTGCAGGTGGTGTGGAGAGACCAAGGCTGGGCACCGTCTTCTCGGCTCACAGAACCAGGGAATGCACCCTTGCACACTCGTGTGTGTGCACACACACATCTATCACCAGGTCTGCGTCTATCCGTCCCCATGCACATTACACTAACATGAGTTTGTATCGACGGCCCCAACTTCAGCCCAGCACCACGTACTCCCCCTGGCCTCTTCCCCTTGCTTGTCTGCACCCCCCTCCCTCAGGAGAAGCCTGGGCTCCTCTGCCCACCATAGTCACTGGCTTGCTCACTGCAGGACTGTGCATGCACACCCCTGTGACACACAGCCTTCCCGGCTAGCGCTGCACACGGCTCCTCGGTCCCTCCAGTTTCTGATTTTCTAGCTACTTAGGTCAGAGCCTTTCCCCCATGCCCTTCAGAGAGGTTCTAGCATGCATTTGTAATATGGTTAGGATCCCATCCATCTGGGGATCCCCTCACATTTCAGTTGATTTTTTTTTAAAACTTCACACATTAAGGTTCCCTCCTTGAGTGGGGATGTTGCATGAGTTTTGACAGAAGCTGGTGTGGTGTCCAGCATTCCAGGGCCGTGCAAGTTCATTCCACCAGCCCAAAACGTGCCCGTGCTTCTCCCTCACGGCCGACTGCCTCCCCCACCCCAGCCCCTGGCAACCACTGATCTGTTTCCTATCTCTGTAATCTGGCCTTTTCCAGAATGTCATGGAAGTGGAATCTAACAAAATGTAGCCTTTCTGGTCTGGCTTCTTTCACTTAGCAGAACGCACTTAGACTCATCCACGTGTGATGTTGCATGAATTAACAGCGCACTCCTTCTCATTGCTCAATGACATTCCATTATCGGGCTGCAGCGTGCCTGGTGTACCCACCCACCGACGGACGACACAGTGGCTTCCCGGCCCGGGTGCTGCTGACTGAGACTGCTGTAAACATTCACGGGCAGGTTTCTGTGCGAACGTGCGCGATCCGCTCCGGCAACCACACAGGCGTGCGAGTGCTGGGTCCCATGGGAAGAGCACAGGCAGTTTTGTGAGAAACCCACTGTCTCCGCAATGGCCGCACCATGTCTGCTCCCCCCAGCAGCTGAGGGACAGTTCCTGCTACTCGCATCCTCGCCGGCACTTGGTGTCGTCAGCGTTTTGGCTTTTAGCCTTTCAAGCAGGTGTGTAGTGGTGTCTCGCTTTTCCATGAGCCGAGCCGCCACTGACCAAGGACGTGGGGCATCTTTCCGTGCGCGAATTTGCCAGGTGAAGTGTTTGTCCTGGTCTCTCACCCATTTTTGATCTGGGTTATTTTCTTGTTGAGTTGCAGGAGTTCTCAATATCCTCTAGACACAAGTCCTTTATCGGCTGTAAGATTCACAAATACTCTTCTCGGTCTGTGGCTGGTCTTTTCTCTCCATACAGTGAGATCTTTCGCATTGTTCACCTCTTTTGTACTTTCCCACATGCAGATCCTGCATATTTTGTTAGATTTATACTTAAGTGGTTCCTTGCTCTTTGGTGCTACTCATCTGATTTTTGACCATGATGTACAGACGAGTCAGTGACGAGCATAGAACCTTTTCAATAATCGGTGCTGTGAGAATCGGTCATTTATATGCAAAAACAGATGAGCTTCAACACATACTTCTCACAAAGCAAAAGTATCTGAAATCCCCCATGAACCAGGATCCGCCCCCCCCCACCTCCCCAGCCAGGGACACGGGAGCCCAATGGCCCGGGGTTCGAACCCCAGCAAATGTGCAGCTGGGCCAAGTGGCTTCCACGGCTCTGCGTCTCAGCTCCTCCAACCGCAAAGCGAGGACACCACCACTTGCTGGGGGTTGGCACGAGGAGCACGTCAGAGGACACACAATATGCGCTAGAATGGGGTCTGTCTGAGCTGCTGCTGAATATACTTTTGGTATCACCGAGGTCACGGTGCTGACCCCCCTTGGCTGGCTCCTGCACCCCTGCCCCTCACCCCCACCCAGGAGGCCCTCCCCAGAATCTTGGGCCTGTGATCTCCAAGGGTCCTGTCATGTTCCCAGGTGGGCTCCCTTCCGGGATCTCACGGTCTGCCACCATCACTGAGGTCCCCTGTGGGAGGGCCTGGGGCTTGACCTGAAGCTGTAGCCCACTGTGTCTGTCCTGACTGAGCCACATCAAGCTCTGGGCAGAGGTGGGACATGTCCTGTGAACGTGGCCTCCAGCCAGCAAGCAGCTCCCACCCGCAGGCAGCCCAGGCTTGGACGAGCATTCCCCCATAACTGTATGGGCGCGGCAGCCAAAGTTCAGAGGGCATCTGGTTGCCCAGGGTCACGCGGCTCTGAGAGGGGGAGGGAAGGTATGCACCTCACCCACTGGATGCCCCCCTTCCCCCAGCACGGGCTTCATTCACTTGCCGACACTCGGGGGCCAGCTCTGTGTGGGAGGACCCTGGCCTGGTGGCCCACAACCCGGGCAGAGGAGCCACATGACGGGGCCCATTGTAAAACCCTTCTGACCTTCAGCCTTTCCTAACATGTTCTTGCAGATCACACAAAGGCCTCTGAAATCGCCGCCCTCACACAGGAAAGTGGCACAGGGAAGAAATGCATCTTAGAATCGTGCAAGGGGCCAGATCGCATACACCGGCTAAGGACCAGCTTGCACTACGATGGCTCAGGAGCAGTTTGCTTGGGGGACTAGGGGAGAAGAATCTAGCCTTTGACAAACTCGCTGCCCCCCGCATAGGCCTCGTTTTGTCTTCTGCTCACATCTGCAAGCCAAGTGGCTGTGCAGAAGGCTGGCTGGGCTGGGGACCTCTTCATCAGGGTGCGTGAGGAGCACAGCCCGGCTCCAGCTCACTTCCTGCCCATGAGAACATTGTCCCCCCGGGGGGATTCCTGAGCCCCCAGCATTCTGGAGTAAATCTGTTTTCTTGCAGGCCACACATCTCAGGCAGGCACATAACATATAGAAACTGCCAGGCCATCTGGACCAGGGTCTCTGCAGGCACAGGGCTTACGTAGTTTAGTGCTGGAAGCACTGTTAGCCCCACACCCTCTCCCTGTGTCTCACCGTCCAGCCACCATCAGTGAGAGACCCCTCCCCGCTTCCAGCCCCCCAGGAGCCCCCAAATCCCTAGCCCAGTGCTAAAGCACCAGGGCGAGCTGGGCTTACACAAATCTGGATTCAGAAGTGCTCTGCCCCTCACCAGCCGTGCGACCTCAGAGAGGAAGCCATGGCCCCATCATGGGCCTCAGTTTCCTCATCTATAAAGCGGGGTGGCAGAAGCCACCTAATCTGTTGGGAGGACGTGACGAGGCCATGGAGGTGGTGAGTGCACAGCAGCTGCCACTGGGCAGTGTTTCCTGGTCCCCATCCTCTGCCCCTCACCATCCTAGACATCCGGGAACCTCCACCACAGCCCCCGCTGCTGGCACCTGACTGTGTGAGGTCACCAACCCAATCAGGTGGGTGGGCAGGAACCCAGAGAGCGTGGGCCCTGTTGGGCTTATTCCTGAATCCCCAAGCTCCCTGGCACACAGCAAGTCCTCCAAAAAGGCTCCCGACTGACCACCATTCTGCTTGCACAGGCTTCTGGTTTACCTTGTGAGACTGGAAGCTCACTGAGGGAAGAACCAAGAGACATGGTGGATTCATAATGGGGAACAATGGCCCAGAGAGGGCAAGCGACCTGCCCAAGGCCACACAGCACAGTTGTGGTGAGTGGGATGGACACGGCGCCTTTGTCGTTCTCTGCACCCAACACACCTGAGAAGCCTTCCCGTGGCCCCAGCGGTTTTGTACCCAGAGCATCCGAGAACCCAAGCCCCATGTGGGAGCCCCCGTAGTTGAACTCATTGCCAGAGGGCCACTGGCCTCCCCTGGGTAATTCTAGCCCCACCCACTCCCGTGGCCTCGTGGGGAGCTGCTGGCCCAGCGTGGGAATGAGCTCAACCTCTCGTCTGCTCTCCAGATGCCCAGATCCCAGACCTCCGCTCCCTGCTCAGGCGATGCTCTGATCCTGCCCCAGAGCACACATTCCACAGCTTGTCCTCAGAGACCAAGGTCACATGTCATGCGTGCTGTGCTCACTGAGTAGCTGTCCCAGCAAAGCCGGGGCCGTGGTGGACGTGAGGCCAGGACAGCTAGCGGATGTCACCTCACTTGCCACCGGGGTGGCTCCATGGGCTGTCAGGAGAGGGGAGCGTGGGCAAGAATGAGCCAGCAGGGATTGGTGATGTCTGCCTTGGCCACAAAAGAAGGCCGCCCGGACTCCTGGGCATCTGTCACCTCCAGAGTTTGTCTGCTGGCTCCGGGTGGGGCGGGGACTTGCTGGGCACAGTCCAGGGCCCCGCCTGGGTGATGCTCCTCCTCACAGATGGCTCCCCAAGGCAGATGACCCTGGTGGCCATCCCGAGGGGAGTTGCTTCCGGTCTACACGGGCTCCAGAGCAGCTCAACGGCAGGCACTGCAGGGCAGAGCAGGAGGCGGCTGCCGTCGCAGATGAGAGCTGACCCCAGGGGCTGCGGAGCAGTCAAGGCAGCTTGGACTCAAATCTCTGTCGGGGCTGGACCCAGGCTGCCTCTCGTTCTCGCCCCTCAGCTGGCATCCTCAGAGCTTCTCCATCCCTCCGCATGCTCACCTGAGTCTCACACCTGCTCCCTGGGTCACCTGATGTGCCTGCCCCATCACCTGCATCTGGCCCTCTCCGCCAGGCCTGCAGGCCTCCACTCCTGCTCTCCCTCAGGGGGCACCACCTGCCCCTCCCTTCCGAGCCCCTCAAGTGGGGGGGTACCCTTCCTCGCCAGGGCACTTGTATTCGTGGGGAAATGAAAGGCCCCTCCCGGCCCTCCTCTGCCTCCCGTGCACCTGGTCTGCCTGGAATGGCTTTCATAAACAACGTGTATGGAAAACAGAAATCTCCCCAGCACACGAATGCAACGCAGTGAAGCTGGTGAGTGTCTGGAGCAACAAAACACCACTGTCCTCACCAAGCGTGTTTGCTGCGTGCATGTTTTCCTATAAAGACGAGGGGCCTAGAACCTTCCAGAGCTGCATGAGCCCCCGAAGGCTCTGACAGTGCCCCTGGATGAGCTAGGGTCCCCCAGGGAGAGGCTGCAGAAACCCAGCGTCTTACAGGAGAAGGACACAGACTGTGCCTGTGTGTCTGTCCAACAAATCCCGCCATCTTTATCAGCAGCATGGCCTGGCTTCAAGGGGGCTCCTTAGAACGTGCCAGGAGGGGTGCTGAGGAAGCAGGAGTCCAGGAGGAGCTGAGCGAAGTGCCGAAGGGAATCCATGGGCCCTGGCTCCCCTCGCCCTGGCCCCACACGGACACCGGGTCCATGCTCTGTGCGGTGGCATGCAGTAGGCGCCCAAGAAGTATCTGTCGCTTTCAGGGCTAAGATGAGAATCAAGCCCGAGGCAACACTCTGCCCAGAGGTCAATGGGGTGATGCCAGGGGCCCCAAATCAAAGGCAGGTACCCATGCTCTGAGAGTAGGGAAACCACTCTAAAACCAGGGGGAGGGGCTGGAGGGCCCTATGCCATCCAGTATGCACACGCCTGGGGGCGCTGCAGAGGCCGCAAGGCCCGGGGCTGAGCTGGGAGCCCAGGATGGCCACGGGGCTGGGCCACTGACTGCAGGTGGGATGTGTCACCCTCTCTGCCAACTGGACCCACCACTCCCGGGCCCCAGCTGGTCACTTCCACTCGCCCAAGAGGAAAACGCCACAGGAGGGGTCAGCAAAATCAGACCCCAGAAGGCAGAGCTTCTTAAGCTCAGAGTCTGTTCTTCCGAATGTTCACCAAGCTCTCAAGGCGTGACCAGTGGGCCTTGAGCAGCGACAAGGACCTGGTGAAAGGACCGAGCCCTGGCCTCAGGGCAGCCGCAGTCTGAGCAGGGCTGGCCCCAGGGCATGGGGGCACGATGGGCAGGGTGGGGCCCTGGTTTTCTCCTCTGCTAAGGGGCAGACAATGCCAGGGCCCAGAGGGTTCCTGGGAGGAGCTGGTGCTTGCCACGCCAGAGAGACGCCAGCTTGCCGCTGGTGGTCCATCTATGGGGACGCACACCCTCTTAGGTCACTGTGAGCGGTTGACATGGAGGAGCACCCTGGTCACATTCACCTTGCCCTCCCCCTTCTGCTCTTGAAGGACCCTCCCCAACTCCAGGGTTCCCATCCACATCTGCCCAGCCAGCTAATCCCAGGAGCAGAAGACATGGGACTCCTGCTGGCCAGGCTCCTCGGTGTCCCCCCCAGGCCCTACCCTCGGGCCTCCAGGGTCAGCAGAGCAGGGCGCTGCATGGCCGGGGCAGGAGGACCCAGAGCCCGGCTGGCCACAGCCCCCAGTTCCTCCCCCACACCCCATTCTATTGAACTTGGCCGTCCAGGTTCCCCTTCTGCTTGTCATTTGAATCACTCAGGGCAATTTCCTTTCTCGTCTGAGCACTGATTCCTCTCCAGATGGCTTCCTCCCTCTGTCCCCCTCTACCAGGGTCTTGGGCCAAACCCCACAGCTAAAGGCGGGGCAGGAACAGCAGAGGGTGGCGTGTGGGCAGGAAGGCGCTGACGGCCCGGAGTGCTGGGAAAAGGGCTGTCCTCTGCACAAAGTCCGGGCTCGGTAGGCTGGGGCTGGTCCCACCAAACCAGGCTCAGTGGCCACAACTATGCCATGAGCACATTTTTAGACTGTGAGTCAAACTGGTAATAGAGTGATTTGTTTAATCACCCCAGAAGGAAGGCTGACTTAGGGCTCTTCTCCAGCATCAGGAGTGGGACTCGCGGGAGGGTAGGAGGCAGGGGGGCCCCAGAGCAGCTCCTGGCTACTGGGGGGATGGGTCAGAGGAAGATGCACAGACCTTCAGGTACATCTCCGTGAGGAGACCGTGCTCCCCAAGATGAAGGGCAGGTTGGACTTACAGACCTACCTACCAGCACTTAAGACACGAAGTTCCGTCCCCTACCAGCTCGACACCAGTTTGTGTCCCTGTCACCTCAGCTCTAGTCATAAGGGAAGATAAATCAGCCACAGAAATGGTTTTCCTGTGTCCCTAGTCTGTGCCAAGCCTTGTGGGTATGGAAGGAGGAATAAGATAAGCCTCTTACGTAGAAAAGGCAATGCGTACGAGAATATAGAATAAGTAAGGGCAGATGTGCCTATGGGAGCCTACCGAGCGGGCGCCTGGCAGAAAGTGGTGCGCGCACTTGCTACCCCGGGAGCTGCGGCCTGGGGTGGACCCAGCAAGCGGCTCCTGCAGGGCAGCTCCCAGGACTGCTGGGGCCTCCACTGAAAGCCAGCCGCCTGCCTCCCTGGACGGTCAGCCCCACCTTCGCCCCCGGGCCTGCAGCCGATCCTGCCACCGTAGGCTGAGTGCCCTGGGGAACGCGACTTCTCTAGGTCCCATCTGCCTCGGCTCTAACGCGAAGGTCGCTGTCATGCCGGCCTCACGGAGGAAGAGAAGGGGGGACCTGGAGACGCCAACAGAACACGGACAGCCGAGGACACACGGGTCGTGCCTCCCCTGGTCCCCCCGGGTCCCACCACAGACGTGGCCAGTCTACCACAGCCCGGCCTCCTGGAGAGGCAAGTCGGGCTTCTCAACACGGCCCTGGAGGCCACCACTTGCAGTCGCCGGGAGTATCCTGAAAGCCATGCCTCTGCTGTCGCGCGGGACCACAGATGACAGGGAAGCTCCCACAGGGGCCAGGACTTGCCGGGGCCCCTGGGCATCAGGAGAAGAGCAGACACACAGCTACGGTTGCCCAGGACAGGAAGGAGGTGTGGGAATGGGAAGTCGGTCCAGGGGAGGCGGAGGCCGCCAGGTTGGAGGTGCCTGAAAGAAACGGGACCAGACGGGGTGGTTATGGTGGGGCACCTGGCCATCACCAGGTCACTCGGCGGCCCCTCAGCACTCACGCCAGGCCAGGGACAGCCCAAAGATGCCCCCTGAAGGTCCGGAGCTCCAGGGCCCGGGAAGAGGGCCGGGCGAGCACAAAGAGGGCCCGGCCTAGCAGGGCTGAAGGAAGCGGCTTTGCAGGTCATGCGGAGGGTCCGTTCCCTCCGCCCAAGAAGCAGGGACCGAGAGCGTCAGGGATGCAGGAGCTGAAGCCGGGACGGGCACGGCGAGCGAGGTCACATGGTCCCCAGGCGCAAGAGGCAAACCTGTGCCACAGATGGGGGCAGAGGCTGTATTTTCTGCGGGGCCAGGGACACATGGGTCTCCGTGAGCCCCTGTGCCCGCAGCGCTGGCCCAAAGCCACCCCATGGTACTTGCTGAATGCAAGATCAACAGGTGCCACTCACTGAGGGCAGGGTTCCAAGGGCCAGCGAGATGTGGGCAGGGGGTGGTGTCAGAAGGTGAGGAAGTGCAGGGTCCCCTCTCAGGTCACCAGGATGATATTCTGCCCTAAGAGCAGGGTCCCAAAACAAAGCAGAGATGAGGGGCCAGTGGCTTAGAGGATATTACTGTCATTCAACAGAAAATCTTTTTTGGGTGGCTCAGTCAGCTGAGTGCCCAACTCTTGGTTTCGGGTCAGGTCATGATATCAGGGTCATGAGATCGAGCCCCACATCGGGCTCCTTGCTCTGTGCGGAGTCTGCTTCAGATTCTCTCCCCCTGGGGCCCTCTATCCAGCTCATGCATGCATGCATCCTCTCTCTCTCAAATAAATAAATCTTTGAAGAAAAAAAAAAAGAAAATCTTTGTTAATGGTGGGAAAAGAATATAAACTTGGCCCAGGTACTTTGAGTGAACGTTTCCAAACATCCAATAAGCAGCAAGATGCAGAGGAAGAGAACCTCTCGGCCAGAGTCCCTGCAGAAACATTTCTCAGGCCGGTCCAGCAAGGTCCCCTGGAGGCCTCCTGGCAAAGCTCCCACAGCCAGGCAAGGCCTTCAGAGACCACCCCCCTGCCTGCCCAGGGCAAGAGCCTGATCACCTCTGCCCCCGGGACGTGGTCCAAAGCAAAGCAAGCAAAGTAAGGAAAAAGAAGCCCAACAGAATATTTATTTTCTCTCAGATGACTACCTTAATGCTCTCTATGAAATATCACGAATCACATTATATTTTAGGAATTCGATTTAGCATGGCTAGCATACACACATCACTTTATTTCAGCCCACCATGGGGCTGGGGGCCTGGTTTTCACCCACAAACCACTCCCAAGGACTCTTGAGGCAAATGGTCTGCTGGAGCCCAGCCCCTGCTCCTCCAAGGGACCCGTGTCCCCGTTCCCTGCACGCCGGCCCCACCCCAGCAGTACCCACTGGCTAGGGGGGACCCCGATTCAGAAACGCTCGGCTGCCCCCCCCCGAGGCTTCACAACACCTGGGGATTCCCCATGGCTGCCGGGAATCAGTGAGACCCTGAGAAGTTCTGACATCGCCTTGCCCGGACACTCCCTCCAAGAGTCCAGAGAGCCTGTCCAGATGAGCAGGGCCACAGAGGAACAGATTCTATCAACCTCCATGGTCAGAAGTGGCTGGGCACAAGCAGCAGGAGGGAAGCGTAGACACACACACGCAGGGGCCGTGAAGGTAAGAAGGCTCTGGAGTCAGATGCACCAGGGCTCAAATCGGGCCCTCCACCCCAGCCCAAACGCAGAGATCTGGGACACTCCCAACCTCTGCACGTGGACTTTGTGAAATACTCACGTCCACATGGGCGACAGGCCCACTCGGGAGCATTTGCCAGTTTCTGTGGCATAAATACTCCCACCTTATTGAATTTCACCTTCTACGTGATGTCTCTGAACACAGAGCTGGGCAAAGACGAGTAGGCCCTGGTTGCAGCGAGCCACGGGACGCACAACCCAGGCCACGCCATAGAGCTGTGGCCTGAGGGAGTGATGGGAGGGCCTTCTGGAGATGCCACCGAGGCCCCGGCTTAAAGATGACACCTTGTGGGTGAGGATGGGCCCCCTCCCGCGACGCATGGCATACACCCCAAATCAACAACCTGCTCCAAAGAGGGTCAGCACATGGGTCTAAGAACCAAAGGGTGGAAGGAAGGCTGCCCCCACTCCCAGTCACCCCCAGTGATTAACCAGGGAGCTTGTCCCCAGTTAGTCCAGAAGTCCAGGTTCCCAGAGACAGAGCAAGAGTGCCCCAACTTTTACCCATTACCGTCTCCTGGTAACCTCAGGCTCCTCTTGCCAAGAGACCAGCCTGTCAAAGGGAGAATAATGCCCCCAGCAGGGCCACTGGCCTATCAGCCAGAGTCACTGCCCCGCATGGAGAGAGACCAGCCACACTGAGGCGAGGGTGGCGGCTGATACGAAGTGTCCCTAGAAAAGGGTTCAACCCAAACCCCAGACAAGTTCTTTCCCCAGAAGGGATGTGCCTTATGGAGCAAGTGGGTGAGCAGCACAAGGGGTGGTCTGGAGGGGAGGCCAGAATGCATCCCCAGAGGCCCACTCCCAGACCTCGGTCTGCAGGTGTGGAACCCACCCGGTGTGTCAGCACTGAGTTTCTGTGGCCACTGCTCCGTACCAAAGGAGCTTCCCCGTGCAAGGTCACAGCCCTCCCTGGGCTGGCCCACATCTAATGACTGATCGAGCAGGGACCCACAGACTCAGCCCCATTTCCCCAGGGCCATCCCAGCTCCAGAGCCCCTCGTGGGGTTGGTGGAATGGGCCTCGGCCCCTGTCATGACTGCACCACAGCTCAAGCTCTCCCTCCGCCCAGTCCTGTGCTCCTCGCCCTCTCGAAGGACTGATCCCAAAAGCACACCCCCAAACCATCTGCCCATCTCCATTTCCAAGGCTCCCAGAGAAGCATCTGAACACACCTCAGTCGGAAGACCCAGTGAAGACTCAGCATGAACGGAGCCACAAGCAGGTGTTACAGACAGAAATCAAGATACAGAAGACACGGGGCCCCGTCTGTGCCCACATGGGCGGGGTGGGTGAGGACGCAGGGAGGAGGGCCTGGGGGCTGGGAGAGGCTCCGATACCCCCACTTGGACCCCCTGGGAGTTGGGTGAGTCTGAGGTCTCTGAGCCCTGGGGACCCTTCCTCCAGCAGACAGGGGCAGGAGGACACAGGAGCCTGTCCTGGAGGCGGCCGCTGTCATCTTTAATTGCACGGAGTCAGAGGTAACTCCCAGGGAGAGAAGGGCTCGTCTACGTGGCATATTTTGATATATGGCGAGTACGCTTTTGTTCAGTTGTATGAAAGAGTCATGGGGATTGCCTGTTCACTGGCTCCCTTTCAAGGGGGTGTTGGAAGAACTGACTGCACGTACATTAGCCGTGGAAAAAGGCAAACTGCTTCTCGGAGCGCATATGGGATTCTTGACTGTGATTTTCAGCGTGGGCCTGAGCCAGACTTCCATTCCTCTAGGAAAACATCTGAGACTTTACTGAAAACCAGTGAGAAAATCACTCCATGTACATACTTTAGGCAATCCTCATGCAGGAATGGATGTCGTGCGTGAAGTCAGGCCTGCCTGGATGCACACAGACCAGAGAGTTTTCTAAAATGCAGTTTGGAGGGAGTGAGAAACAGATCCTCTGGGGAGGGACTAGAGAGTTTGCTCGTTTCCCAACTGCGTTTTCTGGAGACCCAAGGGGTCCCCTGAAGGCACGCTGTCCCCAGACACTGCCTCAAGCACCCCACTGCGGTCCACTGGCACCCTGGACTTCCACATATGACTCCATGTGACACCAGGAACACAAAGGCAGACGATCATAAAATGACAGCCACTCTCCTGCAAGTTCCCAGCTGGAGAAGAGGAGCAAGCCGGCGGGGCCCGCACAGCCACGTGTCAACCGGGCACCGGGCTGCCCCGGCCCACGTAGGCAGCACGCGGGACCACATGGTGGGGGGAGGGTAACCATGGCAACCCCCCAGTCATCGCGAAGTAATTCCTCCACAATGTACAATTGCTCTGTTTATAGGAAGAATGCTGACCATATATTCTGGTTTTCCATGCACAATACTTCACTAGGAAAGAATGCAGAACCCACCAGAACGAGCACACGGTGCAGATTTCTCTTTCAATCGAATCCCTCCCAAGTCCTTCAGGGACCTGATGGATGGGGCTCCAGGGCTCTCCCCGAAAGTGGAGAAGGCAAAGATTGCCCCGGCCGTGGGTCCGCCGTCCCAGGAGGGTCTCCCCAGAGCGAACCGTGGGCTCTCCCTCCCTGAAAGCCTCCTCGGGACAGAAAGCGTGTGCGCTGTGCCAGGCATGGTCTGCAGTCTGTAGTCAGGCCAAACCACACGGCACATTCATCCGTCAGAGCGAGACTCCCACCGGGGGCGAGTCCCGGAGGGAGAGCCTTACTTCTTGCCCACGAGGCCACGGGCACTTCTTTGTGACTTCAGCTGAGCTTGGGTTCTCTGGGGGAAGGCACACACTCACTCATTTCCTTGCAACACAAAGTTCAATTTTAGGAGGGAAAGATGAGTTTCAGATGCTAAAAATAATCTTTTGGGATATTTCAAGGAAAAGCAATGGCTCTGCAGTTGGAGAGATGTGTCCAGCTTGATTTCCATGTTTGATGGATGCAGCGGTCATGTCATGGATATTCCAAACGTGGCCTGTAATTTCCGGCGACCTAGAAATCCAGATGGTCCCCGGTTTAGACGTTTCATCTCAGAAAAATGAATTGGAATGTTTTAAAACATTTTTTTTTAATGGGACGTGCATTCTGGAAACCTGCACAAATCCACAGAGCGTCCCCATTGAGGGATCACAAAGTATGCACCCAGGCCGGGACCCCTGGGTCCAGAATCCAGATGGCAGCCTCCCTGGACGTGCCCCGGCCCCCCGGCCCCCACAGCCGCCCCCACCCTCAGCCAGGAGGCCGCCCAGCCCCACGAGCACGTGCAATCCCACCAGAGGTGAGCCTGCTGCCTCCCTTCTCCTGCTCAACACGCGTGGGATTCGTCCATGTCGCCAGCATGGCCTCTGTGCATCCCCTCCCATTGCTGTGTAATCACATAGGGACCTTTAAAAAAAAAAAAACCCGCCCCCATTGCTGCTGTTTGAAAAGAAAGCTGCCTGGGGCTGGAGGACACAGCCCCTGGGGGCCCCTCCAGCCCCCTCAGCCCCCGGCCCCCAGGCTGGCACCCACGTGGGACCCGCGCCATGGCCTCCGCTGAGCTGGCAGCAGGAATCTCAGCTACGGAAGCCGTGCTGAGTACAAGCCCTCCCTGCGGCCAGTGGGAGAGGGAGCCTCGATGTGCAGCCTTTCCTTCCCCTGGTCCTGCTTCTACAGTTCTCTCAGCGCAACGATGGACAAAGCAGGTCTAGGATTCAGCGACGAGCAGGCCCGGCCGGCGCCCCCTCTGCCGACACTCTCCTCCCATCCAGAGCAGGACAAAGCTCATCTGCAAACACCACAAAGCTCAAAAACGACCACGTGTATTTAACAGGACGTGCACAGGGTCTGTGTGAAGCAACATGAAAACGACGTGATAGAAAGTAGGACGAACACGGGGGAAAGAGGGACACTCCTCGTGGATGGGAGATACGCTGAATGTAAAACTGCCTCCTGCAATTACATCCTAACTCTACTGCATCCAGCTCGTTCAAATACCAACCGTATTGTCCGTGGAGGTGTTGGGGGGGCCCTGGGAAACGATTTTTCAGTTCAAATGAAATCCTGAACTCACGAAGCCAGACCAGAAACCGCTGTTCCAGTGATGAGGCCTGGGGAACCCCCTGACATTACAGCCGGCGCACCGGGAGCAGCTTGGTGCCGGGGCATGAGCCCCCTCGGCGAGGCGGCGCAGCTCCGGGAAGGGCCCGGGGAGACAGCTGAGCTGTCAGAGTTCAGTAAACTGGAGGGAGACGAAAGGGTGTCCCATCCCTGGCGGTGGAGCGAAGGGCCTGCCGTCTGGGGAGCAGAGCTTAGGGAGAACAGAACTCCCTCCTCGCCTCCCCCGGAACAACTTCCACCAGGGGAGAGCTGCAAACATGCAAACAGCACCCTAAAAACCCAAGGGAGAAACCGCCTGAGGATTTACAACAGGTCCTGGGTGGGAAAGACCGTCCTAGGGAGCACCCAGAAATGTCCTATCGGAGAACACGGACTAGAACACGTAACACGGGAAGGTTCTGCATGGCACGTGCACACGTACGTCCGTGTCACAGATGCCGCGGATGCTACACGTGTCTGTGAGTGCTTGCACGTCCTCACGTGTACAGAAAATACCTCATGCGGACAGAGATAACCTGCCAAAACCAAAATCTCGCTGCCGGATAGACCAAGGCTCCAAGTCCTTAGTCAACCAAGAGTGTACACAAGTCAACAAGGCTATGGATGTGGACAAGGAAAGAAAAGCGAAGCGTCTACGATTACATCAAAAGACGTGCGACCCCACCCAAGTTATCTTTGACCTGCTATACCGGCGAGTACGCAGTCCTGGCACGGCTCTGGGAGAGGGGACCAGCCTGAGGCCATGGTGGGGTGCGTGTGCCTGGGGGCCAGTCTGGTCCTATCGATCCACGTTTAAAATGTACCGTCAACTTCTCAATGAGGAGGTCCCTGTGGCGAGTTCACTTATTTTCACAGAAGGCGGCCAAGACACACACGGGAGGGTGTTTACAGCCCCTCTGCTCGTAAAGGCGCAAGTCCTGGGAGCGCTGGTGATGTTGCCCGGCACTGAGGGCGCTCACCATGGCTGCCGCTCCAGGGGCTCTGGGGACAGAGACAAACTCCCGGTGACGTAGGCACCTCCCCATCCTCGACATACACACAAGGAAACAGAGGCCTGGGGAGGCGGGGTCGCCACCCAGGGTCACACGGCATGGAGCCTGGCACGTGGTGGACACCGTCCTTATCACAGGGTGTTCTGGTGAACGGTGTATTAATTGAAATGATTTCTACCATCCTTCCGCAAAGTTGGACATTGATTCTGCTTACCTAAGCACTCTGACTGACAGCAAACTGCAGGGTGGACCCGACACGGGCGAGCAGTACTGTGAGACGGTAGATTTGGTGAGGCTGCTGTGTCCCCAACGGACCGTCCTGGAGACCACAGGAAGGTCCCAGGGTCCTGAGAAGGAGCCTGAAGCCCAGAGCTCCCGGGGGCTCCGCAGATTCTGTCCCCCTCCTGAGCAAAGCTGCAGAGCCCACGGCCAACCATGACCCTACTCTGCATGGAACACTGCTCCCCAACGAGGCCGTGGGGATGGCAAGCCGCACTCGACCATTTCCAGGAAGTTATTTGAGGCAAGTCATAAAAGTTGGAAGGATCCCCCCTTCTCCGGGTTCCGGCTCTGGAGCCATTCCAAATGCACTCCCCACACCCTTGGCAGAGGTTCAGGGGGATTTTTCCCTCTAGTTGAACCAGAGAATCAATAGGGTGTTTGTCCCGTAGATGAGGTGGTGGGTCCCTGGGTCACTGAAGGCGCTGTGGAGGTCACTTGGGGGGTCAGGGCCTGGGGAGTTCATGGCCTCAGCCCCCCAGCAGGTAGAGTAAGGCACTAACCAACACCTCACATGTCCATGGTTCTTGGGTCCTTCCACTCAGGGGGGTTCCAGGACCCTCCCCTGGAGCCACCTCCAGACCATCCCCAGGGTCCCCAAAAGTGGTAAGGGGAGGCCACTGGGGCTGTGTTAGGGGCCCTGGTGGGAGTGGCATGGCCCAATGGCAGGGAGCACTGGGGTCCACTTTCCAGACAACTGGTCCACCCTCCACCCCACTTAGCACACACAACTCCCTAGTCCCAGGACAGGAGTGCTCACTCACACATCAGGAATCTGCTCACGGAAGAGAGACCCACCCCCCAGCTCTGGGGAGCCAGCGCATGTGTGCATTTGGGGGAAAGGAAGGGTGGACTGCCCCGCCGGGAAACAAGGAGCACGCTGGAATCCCCCACCCCACGGGTAAGGAAATAGTTGCTGTAATCATCCCCAGTTCAGCCATGACCACGTTGTGCATGGCCATCAGCGTCCCTTCAGAAAAACCAAAGTCAAGGACAGTGAGACATGGTGGGATGTGAACAAGCAGCCTCGAGGTGGGACCTGGACATAGTTCTTCCCTCCAGGAGCAACCCTGGCAAGCTCCTTCCCACCCAGTGCTCAATTTCCCCAGATGAGGGATTGGCTGCTTTGGCTCCTTCAGATCCTTCCAGCTGGCCCTTCCGGGCCCCCCAGGCCTCCCAGGCATCTCCACAGGGTGGCTGGGTCCATAGGGGACAGAGGACAGCTGGTCACAGTGGGGCCATCGAGGGGCTGGGAGGAGGCAGATGGGTTGGGACAGAGGCGGGAGGGGACGCCCACGAAGGGGCTTGGAGAGCACCCAAGAACAGGGCTTCGGCAGCGTTCAGTGAAGGGAGAGGAGCCGCCCCGGTGGGCAAGCGGATGCACCCCTGGGCGAGGCCCCAGGGAGAACAGGGAGCCCCGGCCCCAGCCCGTCTCCCACAGCCACAGCTGGCCAGCAGCTGTGTGCCTCTGACCGCTCCCCACTCCCCCCGCATCCTCTGCTTAGAGTGCCTCTTGGTCTAGTTGGAATTTCGTTCCAAATGGTAAATATTTTATTTCTACCCACGAGGCTCCCATACGGATGACTTCAACACAACGTGGAAAATACCTTTCCCTCCTCAATTCAGCATGGGAGTGGAGAAGATGAGTTCGCTGTGCGGTCGGAGGGCAAGCTTTCGGCAAAACTCTCTGCCTTCAACTGGACCATAATAAGCCAAGGCCCCGTGCCCCCTCCCTTCCCCAGGGCCCGCTTTGGGCCTGGAAGATGACATCACCAGGGCAAGGAAGCCGGGCGGCCACAGACAGGTTTCTGTTTCAATCCCAGCTGGCCCAGTGTTGGCACACACCCACCCCTGAACCCCCTTCCCTGAGGGGAACGCTATGGTTCCCAGTCTAGACTTGGAACTCCCCATCTAGCTGGGTGATCTGGGGAAAGTTATTTCCCCTCTCTGGTCCTTGGTTTCCCTTCCTGTGTACTGGAGGTCAGAATAGAACCCACTGTGCAGGATGTCGCAAGCACCATCTAGTGATGCTTGTGAAAAGCCTCCCCCCCACCCAAAGGCTGTTAGGATGTACGCGGCTGTAAATCTGGCATCTGGGAAACAGTGCACCCCCTGAGCTCACGAATGGGGACGTGGTACCCAAGCACACACTGAGCTGCTTGGATTGCTAATCAAAGTAACGCTGCTGGGTCCCCAGGGGCTGCTGACACGTCAGCGCAGTGCATGCCGAGCCCCAGAGCAAACCCTGTGTGCCCCCAGAGCGACAGGCCCCAGATCTATTAAAAGAAGAGCGACCTCAGGGGGTGTCTGCGTCCAGTGAGAATACATCCAGTGCCCACGCTCAGCTGCAGCTGCCTGCCTGAGCCTGCAGCACGCTCCCGAGGTCCGCGTACAAGTGGAAGGCACACGGGGGCGGGGGACCCCTCCGGTTCACCCCTGGACCTGCCAGTCTCCCAACAAAGTTCACACCCGAGAACAGCTGCCTCATAAATCCAGTTTTCATTAATTTCCTGGAAAAGGGAGATCTCGTTTCCACATGACGGGTCTTGGGAGACCCAGGGAAGAAGGCCCGAGCGGGGTGCTGGCACCTCCCCAGTACCTGGCGCCCGGGTTTTGGTTCGTCCCACCCCCTTGAATTAATTCTCTCCAGCCTGCGGTCCCAGCACCTGGAAGGAGGGGAGTGAGCAGATGGGTAGGAATCCAAGACAGGGCAGCTGGAGGATAGCAGGGGCCTTCTGGGGGACAGAAGTCCTGTTCCTTCTCTGGAATGGGCTGCGAGCATTCCCCAGTGTCCATTCCAGGGAGTGGACTGCTGGGGTCCAGGAGGCCAGGCAGACACGGAGTCTGGCCGGTTCCAAGTGTCCAGAGTTTCTGATTTTCTTCAGGCTTGCACAAACCCTCTAATAAAGGAGAGGACAGCATGGGTCATTTCCAGTGTGGGGCCGGGGCGTGGGCGTGTCCGGTCTTGGCTGAGACCGGACACGGCGGCAGTAGCCCTGCGTGGCCCCACATGAGCCAGGAGCGGGCCGGCCCCAGCGCACTGCAGAGGCGGAGGGGACCAGGGCCGGAGTTCCTCTTACTCCATGGCAGCTTGGAAATACTGAATGCGGACAGACCCTGCAGGACAGCAGAGACGCACATGGAGCTGAGCCAGACCCACCACCAACTGACCGTGTGACCCGGGCAGGTCGCGGACCCCATCTGCCCCAGGTTCCCCAACCCTAAAGTGAGATGCGTCTCATGGGAGCACCATACGTTAAATCAGCTAAAATCTGCAGTGTGATTCAAAAACGGTCGAGACACACGGCAAGCTCTCCAGAAGTTTTGTTTAAATTAAGAAAACGCACGAGAAAGGAAGCCAGACCTAGGAGGAGGAGAGCTCCCTGGCCCCGGAGACCAGAGGGGCCGCTCATTTCACAGACAGGGAGCGTAGGAATCCGAGACCCGGGGGCGGGCAGGACCTACCTGGTTGCCCAGCCACAGGGCCAGCCCCTCCGTGGACAGGGCAGCAGGGCTACCTCCCGCCCTCCTCCCACCCCCCAGCACCAACTCTCGCCTCTGGTGAGAAGGTAAAGGGCCTCAAAGCCCCTCCCCAGGCCACCACACTCAGCCATGGAGCTGCACAGACATCTGGGGAGCTTTAGACCAACAGCCCAGTTCTTCCTGGCCTGCACGTCCCCAACCCGGCTTCACCTCAGAAAAGACTCCTGCTGCGGAAGCAGGACAGACGCTAATGCAGCATGTGTCCCGGCCCCAGGACAGCCCTGTCCCCAGACCCACCCAGCTTGGTGGGCCCGGTCCAGGTGGAGAGGCTGAGTCCAGGGGCTCCACGAGTCAGCTCACCCCACACCAGCGCCCACCCAGCCAGCTCTGCCCCCAGCCTTGTCTGCTCCATTCAGGTCCCAAACACAGCTTGCTTCTGCTCTTTGGGAACTTTTTTTTTTTTAAAGATTTTATTTATTTATTTGACAGAGAGAGAGGGAACACAAGCAGATAGAGAGGGAGAGGCAGAGGGAGAAGCAGGCTTCCCGCGGAGCAGGGAGCCCGATGCGGGGCTCGATCCCAGGACCCCGGGATCAGGACCTGAGCCGAAGGCAGATGCTTAACGCCTGAGCCACCCAGGTGCCCCTCTTTGGGAACTTTTTAACTCACTGTTAAGAAGTGTAAAAGAGGGCGCCTGGGTGGCTCAGTCGGTTGGGCGACTGCCTTCGGCTCAGGTCATGATCCTGGAGTCCCGGGATCGAGTCCCGCCTCGGGCTCCCTGCTCGGCGGGGGGTCTGCTCCTCCCTCTGCCCTCCCCTCTCACTCTCTCTCTCAAATAAACGAATAAAATCTTTAAAAAAGAAAGAAAAAGCGCAAGAGACTTGAAACACAGCAAGAGGCACAGAGCAAGAGCAGCTCAATCCCACAGAGCACCGTGCGAGGCCGGGGAGGCCATGTTCGGCGGCCACGGGACGGACGCACAGAGACGCACGCAGAGGGCCCGAGGACCCGCACCCCAACCTCAGTCTGCCCCAGTCGTGCACGTCTGGGTAGCCATACGTGACAGGGCCGCCCTACCCGCGGGTTAGCACGGGTGTGGAGGAGGGACGCACACTTAAATCTCAACGTGCATGATGTTCCCGCAAAGCCTGAGCTTCCAGAGCCGGGCCCTGGGACAGGGACCGCACAGCGAGTCCGCCCTCCGTCAGACAGAGAGAACACTGGGGTGGGGGCCGGGCAGGGCGAGGGGTCCGCCCGAAGGGATCCAAGCAGGGCCCCAACGAGGCCACGGACACGCACGCTCACAGCAGCCAAGGGGGGCACAGCCCAGGGCCCCGTCAACTGAGGGATGGACAGGTCTGTCCACACGGGGGCCACTGCTCCACCACACGAAGGAAGGAAGCTCCGACACGCACTACAACGCCGGGGAACCTCAAACACGGCACCAGCCGGACACAAAAGGCCGCACAGCGTGTGCTTCTGTTGATGTGGCTGGTGCCACTCCATGCTTCCCTTTGCAGGCATGATCGAGGGAGGGGTTTTGAGGTGGGAGGGCCTCCGGATGACAGGTGGGCCCAGTGTCAGCACAGGGTCCCCGCAGAGGGAGGCAGGGGTCAGAGACGGGAACCCGTGAGCAGGAGGGAAGCCGCTGGCTTGATGCTGGAGGAGGGCCTGGGCCGAGGACGCGGAGCCTCCAGCACCGGGAAGGGCAAGGGGACGTCCTCCCCAGAAGGAACCAGCCCTGGGGACACCGCGACTCTCGTCCTGTGCCGCTGACCGTGGACTTCGGACCTCCAGGACCGTAAGAGACTAAATGTGTGGTTTGAAGCCCCTGGATCTGGGATGGTTTATTTCAGCGAGTCTGGTTGTCACGGAACAAGCGGGGATGACCGTCCCTCTCCCACAATTGTGTGTCCTGTCCATCCACGCTGACACACATAGCCATCACCTACCCATCCTCCTACCACGTCACACCCTGCCACGTGGACACACAGCGCCATCTGTCCGGTCACCTGTGATGGGCGTCTGAGCTATCTCCACGCTTCGGGACCGTAAGCAACACTGTTAAAAACATTCTCATCTGGGGCGCCTGGGTGGCTCAGTCATTGAGCGTCTGCCTTCGGCTCAGGTCATGATCCCAGGGTCCTGGGATCGAGCCCCGCATCGGGCTCCCTGCTCCGCGGGGAGCCTGCTTCTCCCTCTCCCGCTCCCCCTGCTTGTGTTCCCTCTCTCGCTGTGTCTCTCTCTGTCAAATAAATAAATAAAATCTTAAAAAAAAAAAAAACATTCTCATCCATCTTTCCTGTTCTGTAGGTCGGACTTCGGACTCATACGCTCTGGGATCTATTTATTCAGCAAATCCTTCTGGAGCATCTGTGCGCTCTGCTAATTCCTGGGAATACATCTTGCTCCAAACACAGCTGGGTCACCACCCACAGCCCACGGGACACAAGTCAGGCTGTGGAGGTCACCTGGCCTCCCGTGAGGAGGAAGCCCCGTTGTCCATCACCATGAGCATCCCCTGCGACCCTGAGGAGCCCTCCCCCCCTGCCCTCTCCAGTGGCAGCTGAGCCCTCTTCCACATGCCCTGGGCAGGTGAGGCAGAAACTGACCCATGGTTTGGAAGCTGTTCTTGCCCCTGTGCCCCTTCCCCAATTCCAAGACAAGAGGAAAGCCATATTCAGCAGACACGTCAACACCCATCAGACCAGGAGCATCTCCAGGCCGGGCACTGGTGCCCTGACGCACCACACAGCTGGGAGATGGCGCCATCTCAGGGGCCAGGCTGAGCATCCCCTGCACCCCTCTTCCCAGCAACACCCATGTCGTCATCACAGACAGGTTCACGTGTCCCCATTTTACACACGAGGAGCCGGACTCAAAGAGATGAAGTCACCTGCCCAGGTAAGCCTGAGGTGGGCCGAGCATCTACCTGCCTCTCCTCAGCCCGCAGGGCCTTCGCCTCCTGCTGGATGAGCTTCCACCTCGCTGTGGGACTGTCCCCTGCCCCCACAAGTTACTTGGGTTTGTTTTCTAGTGAGAAACCCCTAGGAGAGAAGCCAGTCTCTTCTGTAGCCCAGACCCAGACCACCGTCTCTAATGTGTTTAGAATAAAAAAGATTTTATTTCAATGGTGAAGTCGTTCCTTCATTTCTCCAGAAAGTAGCTTCTGAGCCCTGGCAAGGGCTGGATGCAGGGCTTGTTGCTGGCCACTTTAGTGAATGACACCCCGGAGCTCCTGCTTCAGGGACGCAGAGGGTCTGACTGCTTACTTGCCCGGCTCAGGCCCCCTCAGGAAATAGGAGCCTTGCTCAGGTCAAGATATTTCAAGGAGGACTTCTTTACAAAGCGATCATTTGCAGCCATGTGGTTGAAGGGGAGCCCCAGGCATAGTGCAGTAATGGGAGCCATCATCCCAGGCCCCAGGGGAGGAGGGGAGGCTGAGCTTCAGATGCCACCTTGAGAAGAGCAGCCTGAGATGGCCCCACGGGGGGTCACACACCCTGCCTGACTCTCGTCCCCTCCTTTTCTCCAACCTGAGGTCAGAAGCCACGGTAGTCCACCCAGGGCCAAGAGCAGAGCCGAGAAGCAGGAACGGGGTATGGAGGACATGAATGGGGAAGGGTGCCCCCACTGTGGGGAACAGCTGTGTGCTTCCTCATAAAGACAAATACGGTTACCCTAGAACCCAGCAACTCCACTCCCGGGTATACACCCCAAGGAACTGGAGACAGAGATACAAACAGAAACCTGTGCGGGCACGTTAACAGCAGCTGCATCTACAGTAGCCAAAAAGCTCCAACACCCCAAGTGTCTATCTGCGGGAGAACGCATAAGCAAAACGTGGCACGACCACACAACAGAGCAGTACTCGGCCACGCAAAGGAAGAGACACTGGCCTGTACGACAACACGGATGGACCTGCAAAACTCAGGGAAGGAGACCAGACACAAAAGAGCAATTACCGTGTGATACCAACTGCAAGAAATATCTAGAAAAGGCAAATCTCTGGAGGTGGAAAGTGGACTGGAGGCGGCCAGAGGAGGGTGAATGGGAAGTTAGTTACCAGTTCCGGGTTTCTGTTGGGATGACCGACTGTCCTGGCATAGCCGGTGGGGATGGTTGCACGGCGCAGTGTGATGAATGCCACTGAATCGTACGTCAAAATGGATAAATTGTTCGGTCTGTGAATTTTCCTCAATAAAGCTGTTTAAAAAAAAAAAAAAAAAACAGGCACCCAACACGTTCCCCTCTCCTGCCCGTCGACATCCGTCTAGTCCTGTGGTTGAAAAGCCCACGTCCACCACACAGAGGCCACACCGAGCCCCACACACTGCCGCATCCCCGTGGGCAGGGTCTGTGACTGCAGGTCACGCTCCCCTGAGACATACAGCCCGCCCGTGGCAGGTGTGGCTTGTGCACGGCCGAGCGGAGAGGGCTGTGCGAGGGGAGGCCTGTGGACAACGCAGGCGGGGCTCCGGTGGCGCAGGGACCCTCCCTGTGAAGGATCTGGGTCCTTGGTGGCTCTGTCTTCTTCTCCTTCCTTACGAGGACTTCCTATGTGAACAGCACACCCTCGGGCCTTACGTGTTTCCGATCTGTCCGTGCCTTTTAACTGGTAAGTTTAGGCTTGCTACGTTTACTGTGATCACTGGGGTGTTTGAAATCATTCTGTCTCCCCGTGTTCATCTATCCTGACTCACCTGTGCTCCCCATCCTGCCCGTCCTGCCCTTGCATGCAGGAGCTCTTCTGGGCTCCACCGCAGCTCGCTCCTCCCGCGGCTCCCCCGCTGCTCCTTCCTCCCGCGGCTCCTCCCGCAGCTCGTTCCTCCCGCAGCTCGTTCCTCCCGCTGCTCGTTCCTCCCGCGGCTCCTCCCGCAGCTCCTCCGCGGCTCCACCGCTGCTCGTTCCTCCCGCGCTTCTCCGCTGCTCGTTCCTCCCGTGGCTCCTCCCGCTGCTCGCTCCTCCCGCGGCTCCTCCGCTGCTCGTTCCTCCTGTGGCTCCTCCCACAGCTTGCTCCTCCGTGGCTCCTCCCGAGGCTCCTCCACGGATCCACCACAGCTCGCTCCTCCGCGGCTCCTCCCGAGGCTCCTCCCACAGCTCGTTCCTCTGTGGCTCCTCCCGCAGCTCCTCCACGGCTCCTCCGATGCTCGCCCAGCTTCCTGCTCTGCGTGTGGTGGTCGTCAGCAGTTCCGCTGGGAGTGCGTCCCCACACTGAACAGGGGTGTCTCCACCTGCCTGGGAAACAATAAGAGAAGTCCAAACTCCTCAAACGCCTATCACTCCTCCCGTTTTCTTGGTTATTCTTGGCTGGTTCTGTAGTTCTTTCTCTTCAACCCCTCCGATTAGACTTTGTTCTACACAGTCCTGGCCGACTATGCCACAGTCAGACTGGGCTTTTTCCCTCACTGGTTTTCCAGTAGCAGCACCGTGTATGTGTATGTAGGTGCATGTCTGTATGCGTGTGTATGTGTGTGTACATGTGGATGTATGCCTGTTATGTGCATGTGCATATGTGTGCCTGTGTGTCTCTGTGCATATGCACATATGTGTATCTACGTGTCTGCATGTGTGGTGTGCATGTATGTGTGCACGTCTGTGTCCGTGTGTGTGCGTGTGCACACGTGCCAGTGGGGCCCATTCGGCCCGCAGGGGTTGGGAGAACGAGGCAGAAGGCCCCTGCAGGCGCCCCTGGGGGCACACCCCAGCCCTCCCGAGCACTCTAGGCGTGTGTGGTAAACATGGGAGCAGCTGTAAACCATGCATTTGCAGACCAGTCCCCCGGCATCTCCTTCTCCCCTGGATCATCCTCTTTCCTCCTGAATCCCGAATCCCACTCTTTCTGAGTTGTTGCAGAGGATCCATGGGGACACTCTCTCCCAGACGGTGTCTGAAGTCGAAATGAAACGCGGTTATTTAAATGACACTGAACCCTTTGTGGTGGATCCTTTGGAGCCCTTTGGAGAGGTCTGCTGCCCGTTTGGGCTTTCCGTTGTTGCTATCTAGGGATCTGCTGTCAGCACAGTGACCCTTGAGGAGGAATGGGTCTTTCCTGGCGGCTACTTGCAGGCCCTCTGCTTTCACGACCAGGTCACTATGGTGTCTCGGGCGGCTTACTTTCAATGTCCCGGCTCACCTCCACAGAACGTCTGGAATCTGAGAACGCTCATCCTCCATCCACCTCAGACACTTCTCAGGTGCATCCCCACCCATCACTGCCCCTCTCCCATCCTCTCCATCCCCTCCCCCCTTAGTGGCCGGCCCGAGACAGGGCCACACACACACACCCCCGCCACGGAGTCAAGGCCAGCTTCCCACACGAGGTCCCAAAGGTCAGCGCAGCTTCCCCATGCTCTCTTGTACATCTCACTCTGGGGAAGCCGGCCACCATGCCACCTGCCACTAGGAGGACACCCAAGCAGCCCCATGGAGAGGCCCACAAGGAGGGGAACTGAGGCCCCTCCAGATACTTCACCAATCTCCCTGCTGTATGAGTAGATCCTCAGAGTGCAGACTGTGGTCACCCAGGACTGGAGGGCAGTGGGAGTGTCTGTGAATGGGGTGTCCTCTGTGCGGGATGAACGTGCTCCAACTCTAGGGGGTGGTGCTGGTGGCCTAGCCTCTGGGTGCGCTGAAGATGCCCACCTGCACAGCTTAAACGGGTGAATCGTGTGGCACATGAATTACAGCCCAACCAAACCATTCAGGAAACCAGACTGCGCGTTCACAGAGGGTGTAACTGTCGGAGGCCCGGCCTCCTCCACGTGTCTGCAACCTTACTCTCAACCTTACTCTCAACTTACTACAACCTGCTGCTGCCCAGGCCTTGCCCATCCCAATGCCAGGGAGCATCCCAAGCAATCCTGAGGATTCATGATTCAGGCTCAGCTACATTTTCAACACATGCATTCCCCGTCCCCCACTCTTAAAAGCGTCAGGCTTTATTTTGTCCTGTGTTCATTTATGCATTTGATGGGACATGTGCAGCAGTTTACCCAGAACTTGTGTTTTGCAGTGAGGAGAGGATTCAAACGTCATACTGGTGAGAGAGCTGGGGTCTCGGGCTAGCATCCTCCTCAGGGATTTCCCCAGAAGCCTCAACAAGGAGTGCTCAGGGATGGACACTCTGACAGCAGACAGATACCCTCCAATCCCAGCTCTGCCGCTCAGCAGCTGTGAGGCCAAGAATGAGCTGCTTAACATCTCTGAGCCTCGGCTTCCACATCCACTCCCGAGCTCCCCTGCACACACAGACTTTCCTTGGCCCTAAGAGCCTGCTTCACTCGCTCTACCCCAGTAAGTTTCTGGAAGCCCGGCAGCCCCTTGCTTCCTCCTCCCTCTGGGCATCTGGCACTCCTTCACTTTAGTGCACACCCTGCTGTGGCCCAGACAGACATTTCACTCATGTGCCTTGACTGGTCCACAGATTACCGCCATCCCTTTTCCCATGTCCCTCGTGGCAGCCGGTTCTAGGCACAGCAGGCCTGGTAGCTGCTCCCCAGTGCCCACACGAGATGGTGTGGAACTTCTTAGAGAGGCAACCGCCCAAAGAACTCATCCAGAAACACAGCTGTATCACTGGCTTCCGCAGCAGTGGGACCCCCCAGGGCAGGGACCACACTGGTCTCCTCATTGTCAGCAGTGTCCCCATGCAGGGCCTGACACACAGGAGCGGCTCGGTTTCTATTTTCAGGATGAGCAGGAAGTGCTCTCCCCACCTCTGGCTGCAAACGCAGGAGCGGGGTGCAAACCACAACTCCGTCTCATCAGCTGGGACAGCCTTTTGGCAAAGATCACCTTGCACTTCCCCCCATTCCAGTTACAATATCCTCTGGCCCTCATTTCTGTTGTGTTTTGTTTAAACCTCTTCTTATTGTGGTAAAATACACATAACATAAAACTTACCATTTTAACCACTTTAAAATGTACAACTCAGAGGCATTCAGTCAATTCACAAAGTTGTGCAATAACCATCATCACTACCTCGTTCCAGAATGTTTGGCCCTGAGTTTTCAGTGTATTCACACTTCGGTATTTTACTCCGTGTGTTTCCCGCGAGCAGCCTCAGATCCTCAGGGAATGAGGCAAGACTTCCATTAAGAAAACGCCTGCAGGGCGCCTGGGTGGCTCAGTTGGTTAAGTGACTGCCTTTGGCTCAGGTCATGATCCTGGAGTCCCAGGATCGAGTCCCGCATCGGGCTCCCTGCTCGGCAGGGAGTCTGCTTCTCCCTCTGACCCTCCCCCCTCTCATGCTCTCTCTCTATCTCATTCTCTCTCTCTCAAATAAATAAATAAAATCTAAAAAAAAAGCTTTAAAAAAAAAGCTTTAAAAAAAAAGAAAACGCCTGCAGGGAAAGTGTGGAGCGTGGGCTCTCTCTCAGACCTGCCCCAGTCGAGTGCGCACAGCCAGCCGAGGGGAGCTGAGGGCTTCGGGGGCAGCCTCCATCCGGCCACGCAGCTCTCCCTGAGCTCTGGCAACCAGAGGTCTCCACCCGTGGGTGCCCCGGGACTCGCAGTGCTGGTGCTCAGGGCGCTCGGTGGGTGCCGGCGCTCCTGGGGCTGCCTTAGACCGCGGACTCGGTTTCCCCGAGTTACACACACAAGTTTTGTCCCCTTGGCTCCACAGACAGGCGCTGTGTAATACAAAATGACCGACACCATGAGGAGCCGGCCAGGAGCCCACATCCTGGAAAGGCAGAGGGTCTGCTCCCAGCCCCCGATGCCCCATCGTGTGGGTGCGCGGGAGGTGGCTGCTCCGAGGAGACCCCCACTGAGGCCAGAGAGCAGCTGCCTAAAGGTCGTCCTGCTAGTCGCTGGAGGCTGATGCCTTTCTTTGCTGTTGTTCACCTTTGGGGCATCTCTGCCCAACCCTGAGTGGAAACATCTGAGCAAGTCTGGCTTTGTCTCAAGGCTGGGATTGGAACACGGTGATTTCGGCCTTGTGTGCAGCTCAGGGTTGCCATCTGGTCAGCACGTCTTGGGCTGTCCTTGGCAGCTCTGCAGTGAGAGGTCTTAGACAGGTGGTCCCAGCTTTGCCTTCTCCTGCGGCACATGGCAACCCTGGCTGGCTCCCTGGAGGAGGCAGAAGGGGGAGGGCGGCAACAGGAGAGTGGTGATGGAGATGGCTCCTGGCCCTCTCGGCTCTAGAAGCCTTATTTTACCTGACTTGACCATTGCAGCCTGTCAGGAGTGCCCGTGAGGCCTCAGGAAGCACGAACGGAACCCCCAGCGCACCACACCCTTCTCAACCTGCCCCCAGACCAGGCCCAGCTGATCAAGGCTGAAGGTCCAGTGGGCCAGAGCAGCTGGACAGTGTCTGTCCCACTGCCTGGGGGGGGTCGAGGAAGGCAATGGGGCCACTCTGCAGCCAGCCGGCCCACAGCGATGGCACTGGGCTGTGTCTCCAGGCACTCCCCAGAGCTGCCATCCCAGGGCGTGAGGGAGGTACTCATGAGCCGAGCACCAGCAGATCCTGTCTGGGCTCGCGTGAGGAGCAAACGCTCAGCACTGCCAGTGACCTCTCTGGACCTGGCAGGCGAGGAGGGCTCGGGGGGGCGTGGGGGGTCACTCAGCCCCACACAGCCTCGCCCCGCAGCAAGGCCGGAGGTTGGGGGCCAGGGGAGGGTGCTCGGGAAGGTGGGAGCCAGTCTGCCCACTCCTGGCAGACAGAGGCACCTGGCAAGTGTCCGCTGAGGGGACCTGCCTGCTTCACACAAGGCCCAGTGCCCACAGCACGATGAGGTCCGAAGCCCGAGGGCTGGACAGGAGGTGCTCCTACTGCAAACGTTCGTGGGGCCCAGAGCCAGCCCTTGGCGCTGAAATACAGGGGATGGGGGAACAAGGAGAACATCCAAGGACGTCCACCAGCTTGCTCTCCAAAACCTCCATGGGTCAATGTCGTGGGAAAACATGAAAGGGGTGGGGGGTGTTCTCCAGTGAAAGAGATCAGAGACGAGCCACAGCACACGTGAGGACCTTCTCTGTCCCCTTTCTTAAACAGGAACGCCAAAGTGTGTGGAGGTAATAAAGGGTCATGATGTCTGCAGGTTTCTTTTAATTGGTTATTAGGCCAGGAAGGAGGAGGGAGAGGAGGGGGAACAGAGAGGAGGAAGGGAGGGGAAGGGGGAGGAAGGAGGGAGGGGAGGGGAAAGACAGGGGGAAAAGGAGAGGGGAGAGGAGAGGGGAAGGGGGAGAAATTTTTGTTTGAAATGTTGAATGTTTGACAACTTTCATAATAAAAACAATTGGGGTTGGGGGGAGTGGAGAAGGCAGCCAGAAAGGAACAAAAGCAGGACCCTGGCCCAAAGGGGGTGCTTGGGAAAGCTGCTGCAGACGAGAGCAGAGCCTGCCACCCCTCTCTGGGCCTGGGGCCTAGGCAAGGAGGGCAGCCAGGGGGCAGAGTGGGCACGCGCCGGACACCCAAATACAATGGGTAATATGTGAGTAGGGCTCTGGGGAAAACACATTCTGGGCAAAACCAAACTCCATCAAAGATGCTCACACTTATTTCACGGATTAGCATTCTTTCTTCGGAATGACACGGGCGTGGGAGGGGTTAGGAGCGGGGCCTGGAAGCAGAGGCTCTGGAAGCAGAGAGCGACAGCGCGGAGCAGAGCTCAGGAAACCAGCAAACCCTCAGATCTGCTCAGACGCGGTCCCCAAGTTGGGACCAGCGCCACCATGTCACACAAGTACAAGAAGGACACGCCAGCCCCGGGCATGGCCCGGACGGGAGCTAGAGACCCCCAGAGCCTCCTTGGGTGGGCCCAGGGCCCTAAGGACCCCTCCCCATACAGGCCCATGCCCTCCAAGTGCAGGGCAGAAGGCCTGGCCCCTCCACTCAGGTCTGTGTCTCAGTTGCTAAGCACCCAGAGCAGTGACCTCATCGGCACAGAGAGACCAGCCCAGGTTCTGCAGAAGCCAAAGTGGAAAGAGAGGAGGGGATCGGGATCAGCCAGTGGAAGGTGCCTGCAGGCTCCCTATAAGTAGGGAGGAAGCTGAGGCTTAGAGAGCAGGAAGGGCCCTCATCACCTACCCCTACCCCTACACCACCGGTGAAAGCTGCAGGCAGAGCAGAGGTCAGACAGACCCAGGTGGGAATCCGGAGTCCCTCTTCCTGGCTGTGTGCCCTGGGCAGGTCACCCACCATCTCTGAGCCTGATGGCTTGCCAAGGCACCCGCTACAGAGGCCCGTGGAAGCAGCTGGTGAGCATGCATTCAGAGCAGTGCTTCCCACTTTGAGTTTATTTCTTTGCTGTGTCAATGTACTGTGGCCACAATAACAGATGACCACAAACCAGAGGCTTACAATGATGTTTTTTTCTCTCCCAGTTCCGGAGGCTCAAGGTGATGCTGGGCCACGCTGCCTCTGAAGACTCCAGCAGAGGAACTCCTGGGGGCCTGTGTTCCCAGGCCTGTGGCCGTGTCCCTGCAGCCTCTGCCTGTCTGCACGTGGCCCCTACAGTGTCTCTCTTCTTCTTAGAGGACACCTGTCATTGGATTGAGGGCCCACCCTAAATCCAGGCTGACCTTGTCTTGAAATCCGTAACTAATTAGATCTGCAAAGACCCTAGGCCCAAATAAAGCCACATTCTTTTTTTCCCCCCTTAAGATTTCTATTTTTTTAAGTAATCTTTACACCCAATGTGGGGCTCAAACTCATGACCCTGAGATTAAGAATCGCATTATCTACCAACTGAGCCAGCCAGGCGCCCCAGTAAAGCCATTTTCTGAGGTTCTAGATGGATAAGAATGGGGGGGTGTTCAACCCACTACACTTAGAATTGTATGTCAGGGGGCGCCTGGGTGGTTAAGCATCTGCCTTTAGCTCAGGTCATGATCCCAGGGTCCTGCGATCGAGTCCCACGTCGGGCTCTCTACTCAGTGGGAGCCTGCTTCTCTCTCTCTCTCTGCTGCTCCCCCTGCTTGTACTCTCTCTCTCTCTATCAAATAAATAAATAAAATCTTTAAAAAAAAAAGAATTTAGGTTTATAAAAAAAAAAAAAGAATTATATGTCTGGGTAGGTATATCATCTCCAAATTTCATTTCTGGACAATAAAGGGACTCTTAAAGATATCTGTTAGAAAAAGGGGTCTGAGCGGGTCATGATCGGGAGTTGGGGAGGGGGCGAAGCTGACCCAGATAGAGGTTTACTTAAATCTAGAAAGAAACACGGGGACATTTTAGCCCTTCTGAGGGAAAAGACAGCAGAATGACTCCCCCATTAACAGTTCAAACTCTAAAAAGCCACTTTCAAATGAGCTGGGCAAGTCAGAGCACGGGAGGCACACTCCCACGGGGCTTGGGGGTGGCCCTGCCTCCGAGCAACACTTGTGAGGCCCACCAGCAGCCCACCAGCAGGCCCAGGGCTGTGATGGATCTGGCTCCGTGACACCCTGAGGTCCACGGCGACACAGGGCAAGGCAGATGGAGGCTCCTACCCTCTAATCTGTCCTAAGGAAAAAGCCATTTTTGGAAAAGGGATGGGTAGGGGAGCTCTGTGTACAAAGATGTTCTTAGTGATACTGTTGAGAATCACGAAAAATTCGCAACACCTAAGCATTTGGCAGTGGGAAATGTCTGCCCGGTGCAGTAGGCCACGGGCATTCACAGGGGCGCGGACAAGTGGCAGCGGGGTCTGCTCGCGGAGTACCATTACCTGAGGAATAGGGGAAGAGCAGGGTGGGTCCACCGCGGCCACAGTGAGACACGCAGAGCTACCTGGAAGGGATAGCACGAATGCAAATGGAAGTTATTTTAGGTATAAAAATACGCATAAATAAAAACCACCTGGAGAGAGGCAATGTCGGCGTGGGCATGTGGCGGGGACGCAGGTACCTGGCCACAGGTGGGGTCCTACCTGCCCCAAACACCCTGTAGAGGCATCTACTGTTAAAATCACACCGGTGCGAAGGCTCTCTTCCCAGAAAACTGCAGAGACTCAAGCAGAGAGGCCACTTAGTTTAGCAGGAACACACGCAAATCTGTGGCCAACCAGAGAAGAATAGAAGGTAGGAGGGACGCGTCATTTCCCAGGGGAAGGACCCAGGAAGGCCCGGCCGGGCCCGAGAGATGGGCTCTTCCTTCCTTCCTGACCCAAGTTCACATTCCTTCCAGCCTGGCCAGGCCAACAACACGGACACGCTTCCCAGACCCAGTGCTCCTCAGGGGACACTGTGACCGGCAGCTCACCATGCTACCCTGTCCTCTCCTGGCTCTTCAGGTGTGGTCCCCGGGACACCGATCACCTCCTCTGACCCTCCCAACAAGCTGCCTTGTAAAGAGAGGGGACTGTGGCTCAGAGAACATTTGTCCCCCCCAACCATGGGGTATGCACAGGGCAAGGGCCAAGGACCTCGAGTCCAGGGCTCCTCACCCAGAGCCATTAAGAGCAAGTGGGTGGCGGCCAGGAGCGGGGCTTTGGGTTAATCCAGACATGAGTTTCAAGCCTCCCCTCTGCGGGATGCTCTGGGCCTGTTTCCTCATCTGTGAAACAGGGACAGGGACGCAGGGCGGATCACGCATGGTGGCCTGCTTCCCTGGGCTGAGCCGGAGCCGGGCACCGGCCCCGCAGACAGGCATCTCAGGCCCCCTCTGGCTCAAGGGCTCTTCCTCCCCAGGCCTCAGTCTCCCCGCAAGGGCTCTGCAGCCTGTAGGCTGCCGCCCTGCAGCCACACACACTGTGACCCCACCTGGAGCCCCCGGAGCCGTGTGCCCTTGGCCCAGGGGAGGCCACAGCTGGCTCCGCCCTGTCCTGTGTGCCCAGGCAGCAGGAGGAGGACGGGGCCCCAGCAGCAGCAGGCACGCCGCTTCCGCACGCGGCGCCCGGCCTGACCCGCTCAGGGCGCCGTCAGCAACACGGAGCAGCGTGCGTGCCCACAGGCCCAGCCAGGGCTCCTAAGCTGCACGACGTGCGGCCCTCCATTCTGGGGCAGCTTCTCGGCCCCTCTGTGCCCAGGAGAGCGGCCCCACCCCACAGTCCGGCTGCACCCCGCGTCCCCCACTCTGCCCTAGGCGGCAGGCCCGGATGCCAGGGAACAGGCTGCAGCCCCCAGATTAGAGGCAGCTGCTCCCCCAGGGCCTGAGCCACAGGGTCCCCCTTCATTCGCTGGGGCTCCCAGTCAAGCTGTCACGGTGGCTGGCCACCAGCCCCCGCCAGGCCGAGGGCTGCGATGACATCACCCTGGCCCAGGAGGCTGCTAAGTGGAAACAGCAGCTCGTCCCGGCCAGGACCCCTCTCAGGAGGCACCTCTCAAGCGGCTCAGCCCCAGGCAGGCCCAAGGTGACTGGAGGCGCCAGAACAGCGGCCCCGTCACGGTGCCCAGCCCCCTGAGCCATGACAGCCATCTGCTTCTGCCACGAGACCGGGTGGCACCGCACACACCTTGCTCACTGTGTCTCCCGCCCCACGCGGCGCCGAGCACGCGGCTGGCGCTCAGGAAAAACCAACCGGCCGGATCAGTGAGAGGCCACCAGGCTGTTCCCGAGGAGTGGGTGGGAGTCTGCAGTCCCCTCCCCGGTGCCACCACGTCCTCCTGGGGGGACTTCTGCTGCGTCCTGCAGACTCCCAGCAGCACCTGAGACTGTGTATCTGATGATTCGTCTCATGAAGTGTCCAGAGGAGGCAAATCCATGGAGACAGAAATCGGACGAAGGGTTGCTCCCAGCTGGAGCGGGGGGCTAGGGGAGGGGGCGCGGCCGAGGGGAGGGGGCTTCCCTTGGGAGTGACTAAGGGGCTGCGTGAGGCTGTGCCTCCGGACTGCACACTTCACAGGAGCCAAGTGAGCGTGGATGGTGTGCGATTCTACCCCCATAAAGCTGCTTAAACGACAACAAAAGAGCTAGGAGCAGATAAGCCAGACTCCTAGGGCGACCCCCGGGAGCATGGCTCTGAGGACCGCCCATCTGCAAGGACCCAGCAGGTGGGGGTCCCGGGCTGTCTGCTTGACCCCCCCACCCCTGTCTATATGGGGCCTTCACTCTTGCTGGTGGAGACCTATGGAGACCAGCATCGTGCTACTATTAACCTACTGTAACTGTCAGGGCGGCGCCTGACGGGATCTCATTAAGGACTTACAAGAACCTCCAGCGGCGGGTATGGCGGGCACAGACGGCACGAGGGAGCCGCGGCACAGAGGGGCTGGGTGAGCTGCCCGAACACACACAGCCACAGGCGGCTGGGCGACCCACTGCACCACCTACGGCTACAGGTTTGCTCACCGTTCCAAGGCTGGCAGAGTGTAATTTTCAGGAAATTAAAAGCATGGCTGTCATACGAATATAAAATGAATATTTATCAACTTACGAGCTCATTAACACGGGAACCAATAACAAAGTAAAGCCTGTTCACAGAGCAGTTTGAGGACCAGGAAGGGGGTTCTGAAATCCACGAGCCGGGTTAGAGGTCAAACGGGTCAATGCCCCGGAGGCAACAGAACCATAACCTTCCGGGTTACCTTTCCTGCCAGACACAGATCAGCAAGCGAGCATCACTTCACAAATCTGAATCTTTAATTAACAGCAAACAGCAAAGTCAAACACAGTCTCTCCAGAAAAGTCAATTCCTTATGCGGGCCTGCTACACAGTGCCCCAGGATGACTTAGGAAAGATGTTTCCCCTGATTTTCAAGCTCTAAGTAATTTCTCTTGACACCGATGAAAGAAATTGAAGACGACACGAACAAATGGAAAGATATTCCATGTTCATGGATGGGAAGAATTAATACTGTTCAACTGTCCACACTACCCAAAGCAAACTATAGATCCAATGCAATCCTGATAAAATTCCAGTGGCGTTTTCCACAGAAATAGAACAAACAGTCCTTAAGTTTGGGTGGAATCACCAAAGACCCCGAAGAGTCAAAGCAATCTCAAGAAGGACGAAGGTGGAGCCTTCACACTCCCTGATGTCACACTATGTTGCAAAATTGCCGCGATCAAAATTGGCATAAAAACAGACACAGAGATGAACGGAACAGAACAGAGAGCCCAGAAATAAGCCCATGCATATGGTCAATTAATCTATGACAAAGGAGCCAAGAATATACACTGAGAAAAGGGGAATCTCTTCAATAAACGGTTGTGGAAAATTGGTCAGCCACGTGTAAAAGGATGAAACTGGACGACTGTCTTACATGATACACAAAAATTAACTCAAGACGGATTGAAGACTTGAATAAGACCTGAGCCCATAAAATTCCTAGAAGAAAATAGAGAGGGTAAGCTCCTTGACATCGGTTTTGGTGATGATTTACTGGATTGGACACCAAAAGCAAAGGCAACAAAAGCAAAAAATAAACAAATGGGACATCAAACTAAAAAGCTTCTGCATAGCAAAGGAGACCATCAACAAAGTGAAAAGGCAACATATTGAATAGGAGAAGATATCTGCAAGTCATGTGTCTGATAAGGGGCTAATTCCCCAAATATATGAAGAACTTGAGCAGCTCTACAGAAAAATAATCTGATTAAAAATGGGCAGAGCAACTGAACAGGCATTTCTCCAAAGATGACATCCAGATGACCCACAGACACAAGAGAAGATGCTCACCATCAGGGAAATGCAAATCAAAACCACAATGAGATACCACCTCACACAGGTCAGAATGGCCAAAATCAACAACACAGGAAACAACAGGTGTTGGCAGGGATGTGAAGAAAGGGGAACCCTCCTACACTGTTGGTGGGAATGCAAACTGGTGCAGCTACTCTGGAAAACAGTATGGAGGCTCCTCAAAAAATTTAAAATAGAATTACCATATGATCCAGCAATTCCACTTCTGAGTATTTATCCAAAAGAAATGAAATAATCACTACCTTGAAAAGATATCTGCACCCCCCATACTTATTGCAGCATTATTTACAATATTTACATAATTTAATAATTATTTACAATTTACAAGACAAAAACAACCTAACTGTCCATCAATAGATAGATGGATGAATATAGAAAACGTGGTGCCTATATACAATGGAATATTATTCAGCCATAAGAGAAGGAAATCCTACCATTTGTGACAACATGGGTGGACCCTGAGGGCATGTGAAATAAGTCAAACAGAAAAAAATACCATATGATCTCACTTAAATATGCAATGTAAAAAGAAAAAAAAAAAGGCAAAACAAAACCCAAACTCATAAATACAGAGAAGGGACTGGTAGTTGCTAGAGGCAGGAGTGAGAATGAGTGAAAAGTGGGGGCAAAGGTGGTCAAAAGGTACAAACTCAAAAAGAAGAAATAACAACACTTTCTCTTGATGAGGAGAACAGTATGAATGAAACCACAAACACCGAGTCCAGAAATGCACCCCGTCCCTAGCCTCCAGCTCCCTGCCACCAGAGGCCACTGAGCTCTGTCTGTGCTCCTCTTGTCCTGAGCCGCAGCGCGCAGAGAGGAACAGAGCGCCTCCCTACGCTTGCTTTCTAGGGAAAGAGCAGGCCTATCTCTCACTTAGGAACAAAGTACAGAAAAAACTTTTTAAAGCAAAGAGGTAACAGGATGGTAAGGAATAAGGAGGCTGTAGTCTGGGGGGTTGGGGGCAAGCCCACAGAGCCGTGAGCTGCATCAGAAAGCTCTTAACGGGAAGCCTTTGGCAAAGGAGCATGTACCTGGGGTTCACTGGTCTCATGCAAGGCCAGGACCCCAGCCCAGGCCCCCCACCAAGGGCCCGTGGGTGGAAATCCTCTGCACAGCAGGGGCTGGGGTGGAGGTGCGGCTGTCACCCGAAACAGGGACCCCAGCCAGCTCTGCAGCACAGACCCACAGCCCGTGACTTGAAGGAGACTCATCCATAAACTCAGGTCAATGTGGGCTTGGGTCTGCGGCAGCCAGGGCCCAGAAGGACCAACCACAAACCACGCACCTCCCTCCTGGACCTCAAAGTGCCTCCACAATTATGTATCCACGATGAGAAGGTCTTGGTACAAGTGCAAAAGGGAACAAAACCCCATGAGTGAGACACAGGAGAGGAAACAGACAGCAGACGCAGACCCACAGATCTCAGGTCCTGGAAAAACCAGACACACATCCTAGAACAACTGGGTTTCTAGGAAGCTTAAAGAAATAAAAGCCAGATTGAAATATTCATCATAAACGGGAAGAAGGGGCACCTGGGTGGCTCAGTCGTTAAGCGTCTGCCTTCGGCTCAGGTCATGATCCCAGGGTCCTGGGATCGAGCCCCGAGCAGGGCTCCCTGCTCAGTGAGGAGCCTGCTTCTCCCTCTGCCTCTTCCCGCTCTGTCCTCTCTCTTGCTCTGCGCATGCACGCACACTCTCTCTCTCTCTTAAATAATCTTTTTAAAAAATGAATTGCTATAGTAAAAACTAGAAAGCTAGAAATTCAAAATGTAAAAATTTAAATTTAAATAATTAAAATTAAATTATTTCTTGAATTTTTATTCTCATCGCGTATTCAGTTCTGCTGAGGGAGCACCGATGAAGTGAAGAATACTCAGAGGCAGCAGGGTCAGGCCAGGGGGTGGGAAGCCTGAGAAGGTCACGGGCAGGGAAGAGCGGGGCTCTGCGGAAGCCCCGTCTGTCTGTCCATCCGTCCGTCCGTCCGGGAGGCGAGACAGGAGGGCTCGACTGCAGAGGTGGTGCCCGACAACTGCAGAGCTGATAGAACCACCAGAGAACCTCCTGGGAAAGCCCACGGAGCCCCAAGCAGCACCGTAATACATAAAAGGGAGCCCACGCCTAGCTGTGCCTTAGTGAAACTGAGGTAGTCTCTGGGCAGCAGCTGGACAGACAGACTGCCTTCCTGGGAGGTGAGCTGCCGGCCGGCTCCTGGAGCGCAGGAACGAAAACCAGGAGCCATGACAGGCCGTCTTCAACGCCTGAAAGGAAATACCCAGCTCAAATGCTTTCCAAGCATGAGAGCAAAATAAAGACATTTCAGAGGAGTCATTAACTGTGCAAGTTCCACACCATCAGCCCCGTCTCTGCAGGAAATCCTAAAGGGTGAATCCCAGGCAGATTCCTGTGTGTGTCTGCAGACAAGCGCCCGGAGCAAGAAGAGAAGGTGGGCACGGAAAGTGGGTAAAAGAAAGTGCACAAACCTACACGCCGGGTGTACGATGCTACCAAAGTCTGGTCCGTTAAACACAGGCAGGTGGCACTCCCGAACCTGTAACCCAGGGAGCTGGAGAGGCCTACGTAGTTGGCACCGTCTCTGTGAGTAGGTTGAGGAGCGTTCCCCTAAAATTCACGTCCACCCAGGACCTGAGAATATGACCTTCTTGAGAAATCGGGTCTTTGCCCATGTGATCAGTTAAGGGTTGAGATGAGGTGGCCCTGGATTAAGGTGGGCCCTGCATCCAGTGACACAGAGACACGGAGCCATGGCAGTGGGGACGGAGCGTGGGGTCCCTGGGCACCAGCAGGAAAAGAAGGAGCAGAGGGAGAGACAGAGGAACAGGGACGGTGAGGCTGGGTGGCAGCCATGGCAGGGCCCCTGGGTAGCAGCCTGGGCCAGGAAGGCGAGGGCGTGTGGCTGCCCTAGGCCACTCAGTACGAGCCCAGAAGCACCAGAGCCTCTAAATGCCCTCATCACAGGGCGCCTGGGTGGCTCAGTGGGTTAAGCCGCTGCCTTCAGCTCAGGTCGTAACTCCAGAGTCCTGGGATCGAGTCCCGCATCGGGCTCCTTGCTCTGCGCCTTGCCGCCGGGACTGACCTGAAGGTCTCAGGACAAACAGCGGGCCCTACACTTGGAACTTCAAGCTCCGGTCCTAACAACTTCAGGGCCTCGGGCCTGTAACTTCATTCCCGGGAGCCTCGGTTTCCCCCTCCCAGGCCACTATATCAGGAGGGACAGAGAATGTTCTCCAGCTGCACAGCCCCAGCGAGGGGGGCCAATGGCTGTGTGCCCAGGACTCTCCTGGCTTTAGCACGGAAGGGCTCGAGTCCCCCAGACACTCCCCAGGCCCGTGCGGTGTGGCTGGACCTAGGGATGGCCGTGCCCGGGCCCTCCACACTGGGCCAGCCTGCAGCCTGAGACGGCCTCTCCTGGGGAGGTCGCCAGGCCGGAATGCCTGCTGCAAGGAGACCTCCCCGTCCTCCCCCCTCCCAGCCCCAGTTTGCAATAAAACAGGGATATCCCCAAGGCTCTGTGACCAGCTGGGCCCCTTCTGCTCAGCTATCAGCTCCTGATGAGTCAGCCCTGCCGGGCCTCCCACAGACGCCACGTCCCCACCTCCCGCCCTCCACCAGGCAGCTCTGCACCTCCTGAGGGCCCCCGACCCTGAGGTGGCCTCCCCAGCTCAGGCCCCGACGTCTGCTGCAGCCGCAGGAGCCTGGGAGAGCTCCAGGCCAGAAAGGCAGGACAGCAGGCTAGGTGGAGGCCCGCAGTCACGCCCGCAGCCCACACAGCTCGGCCGTCCCCTCTGGGCTCCCAGGGCTCTTCTGCGAGCAGCACCGTGCAAGACAGAGCTGGGCCTCTCCCCACGTCCCCTTTCCACCCCTGAGGCCCCTCCAGGAAACCCTCTGGGCCAAAGCCAGCCCAAGCTCAGCAGAAGCTCAGAGCGGGTCACACAGCTGGCTGGAGCAACCAGCTCTCTGTTTCCCACAGCCTAAGGCTCCCCTCACCCCACCTTCTCCCATGTCTGGGCACAGAGGAAGGAGGTAACAGGGTCATGCCGGAGCCCAGAAAAGGAGGCCCAGCAGCAACCTCCATGGGTGTGCAGGGCCCTCACAGGACCCCACGGCGGCTCTGCGGAGTCGAGGCGGCCCCTCGCGGGGCAGGCCGACAGTGCAGAGAGAGGGCACCGGGAAGAGAGAGGGGAAGGGGGCATAAAGGGCGCCTGCCTCTCCCTCGCCCCCAGCGGGGGTGACCCCGGATTCGTCCCCAGTGGAGGACGCCCCTGAAGTGAAGTCACAGATGCTCGCGGGGCACGTTTTGCCTACGAGGTGGTTGTGTCATCTGTGAAACAGCTCTCTCCGAAAACCATCCTCAGCAAGAACGTGCTTCCCAAACACACGCGAACCTGTGGGCGCACAGGACGGAGAGACGACAGGACACGTTCATGTTTACTGTTCTCCCGGGCCCCCGTCCTGAGGCTCTCTCCTACTCGCCACCAGGCTTCATTTCAATACGACCTTACCTTTTATCGTTTCCAAGAATCTGCTGCCAAATCGTTCAAATTTACCTTCACTGCTCTGAATTCCTTGAAGGCCCCACCAGCCCTTTCTCCGTAGACCACAGTGCTCCTAGTCCAGACGACACACTCCCGACAGACGCCGGAGCCGCACGGGCTCAGAGCGGTTTCAGCTCCGTGGAAGGGATTCACAGGCCCGGGCTCATTTGTTTGGAGTTTGTTGTTTTTGTGTTTGGTCTGCTTAAACGTGTAAATGTTCCAGCGCAAATATTCTCTGGGGTGCCGTGCTCAGGTCTCTATTCGGGCCATCCAGAGGCTCGGGGTCTCCATGTGCAACAACTAGGTTACAGGCGAAATTCAAATGAGCTGTCCCTGCTCCGGAACCCTCTCAATGGCCATCTTAATTTTGTTCCGTTGAGTTTTAAAATATAAATTTATCCAATTAAACCTAAAAGCAGCATAAAACATTCTTCCCACAAGTACGATGTTCCAAAGCACAATTACACCATTTGGAAATTAGATCTTGCACGCCCTCCGCGCCCCTGGAGTTAAGTCTGGTCTGTCTCCTCCAGGCCTCCCTGGGGATGCGCCACAGTGCGTTCCGCTTTGCACAGTTACTTTCCATCGCTCTGACTCCTGAAAGCTCCAAAAGCTCAAGTGCTTTGGTGCTCCCTCTGTCAAACAGTACAATTTTAAAGCCTCCGACTTCCACAAAATGCAGCCAAAACGCAGACTTGCTTCTAGAAACGTTCCCTGCTGCCACAGGCTGATCTTCGACGGCCGAACGCATCTGCACTTGGAGCTGGTGGCACAGGGGTGCACGCTGCCTGCTCAAGCGCTTTGTCTTCCATTACGCAGCACCTCTGAAACGAATCCTGTCGTGTAGCTGTTCTGTGGGGACGTAAAAATATTCGTACATTTTGAAAACCACACCTTCTAGGTCTGTTGACACCACCCCGAGCTGGTTTCCATGCAATGAGGAGTCCCCAGGGATGACAGGTTTCTTAACTTGGTCAAAATAGCAATTCTTTAATCACAGGGCTGTAATCCTCCAAAATTTGTCTTCTTGTAACCACCTTCAAAAGTTTGTTAACTTTCCGTGAAGGTGGCTTTTCTCCCTGAATTTACAGCTCTATTGGCAGCCCATTAGATGTCTCACGTTTGCTAGAATACCCTTCCAGCTGCTTTACCTAGACTCCGTCAGCTGGGTGAAAAACATCAAAACGATTTTGACATTACTTTAACCAATCTCCTGCTTGAAACTCCTATGTCGCTCATCTAAACACTGGCTGGCTCGCAGAGGTCTTCTGACCGTCCATGCACAAGAAGGCCTGGGGTCAGATGCGGGCACAGTTAGTTGGTTTAGAAGGACAGACGGTAGATCTGCATGAACCACAGGCCTCAGGGAGTCCTGGGGAAAGGCGCCCCTGCAGCCGCTCCCTGCACCAGCGACTCCGGGGTCCTCAGTAACCACCTCTGTGGCACGGCTGGCCCTGCCCCTGGTCCCCACACCCTCGGTGCTGTCACTGCTGCCCCATGTGGGACGTCAACGTCCACACCCGTTTTATACACGTAAAGGTTCAGCATCCACTCTTAAGAGAAAGAAATAAGAATCCAATACTTCCATTAAGCACAACTTTCAGCTTTCTCTGCTTGTTGCTGCTAAGAGTTTCGTGCAAAATTTTTCAAGCGTTACCAAACAATAAAAGCATAGCTGTGGGTTTGCACCATGCAACAAATCACACAAGCTCAGGAGTAGCTGAGCCTCTCCTCCATCCACTCCACGGCCGGACCGCTCGCCTTCGCTCTCCACGCACGGCTCTGTTTTCCGAGCGCGTCGTTTCCCGCTGAGCCCACCCACGGTGACATGCGGAGCCACAGTGCCCACCGTGCGCCAGCCCCACCCCCTCGGGTGAGGCCCGGAAAGGCAGCACTCCAAGCAGGACACGTGGAGGCAGAAGTGGCAGAGGACTGGCGTACACAGTGACTCCAGGGTGGGGGCGAATGGCCTAGAAGGACAGGACTAGGTCAGAGAGCAGGAGGTCTCGGGGACGGATGGGCTCCCAACGTGTGAACCGTGGTTCACGGGCCCCCAGGCCGGCAGCATGGCCTGTGGGCGCACTGCTGTGAACACAGCCAGGAGGTCAGGATGCTCACCCAGTGAGGCTCAGCCAGCCTCTCTGCCCACCACTGTGCTTGAACAAGGCGCACACGGACAGAGCCGTGTGGTGGTGGGGCAGGAGGGTCTGCACCCGCCCAACGACCTTGGGTGCCTCTCACCAAGGCTACTTATAACTTCTGCCTCTGCTGAGTGCGTGACCATCGGTGGCCCCCCTCCAGCGACCGACCGGCACCCTTATGATGAGGTGAGTATATGAGAACCCATCAGATCTCCCTTCCTTGTGGCGATTTGCCCTCCCGTACGGATCAGCGTTCGAGCGTGGCTTTGCCTTCCCTCTCCACACGGCCTATGCCAACCACACATGCCTAGGCCTCATGGAGTATCTCATCTGCCAACACAGGGTCCTGCAGGATATTACCTCAGGCCGACAGATCCCCAGTACAGTGAAGGAGGAGTGACAAAGGGACCATGACCGCAGGACCCACTGGTCCCATCTTATACCTTGCCACCCAAAACCTACCAGCCTGATGGAATAGGAAAAAGCTCCTTAATGGCTCAGCTAATGCCTTGGTTAACCCTCCCAGCAAAGCCAGAGCCAGACCATCACTAAACACGGACCCCACTCCTTTGAAATTGCTGAGCCGTTGCCCTCAGCGAGGTGTCCACCCTGCCTACCCGGGGCCTCCAGCACCTTCTTTTGTCCAGAACATTGCAGGAACCTCACACCTGCTGCTGCGTCCTCTGCACACCCTCCACACCCCTGCGGTCCAGTCTGGGGGCTCCACCAGACGCCACGGGCTACATCCCCACACTCTGCTCCCATTTAAGTTCCTTCCAGTGCTCCCCAAGGCTGCAGGGCAGTTGGGACACGGGGACACCAGGCCACGGTACAAACCCCGAAACACTGCCTCATCCGTCAGTGAATGGTGACAGTGGCTTTCCCGACTCCCTTCTCCTTCCCACACAGAGAAAGTGCCCAGAGCCTAAGCTGCCAACCCCAGGCCCTCACTCCAGCCTGGCTCTGCACCCACCCTTGTCAACCTGTCCTGTGCACTCCTCCACGTGGCCCCTGCTCCCTGCACCTGCCTGGCTCACCTCCTCTGAGCCCTGGCACTGGCCACACTCCCCCCTACCCTTCTGCCTGGCAGGCTGTGTGGCCCCAGCTCTGCACCTCACTCACTTCTACTCACTCGTCAAAATCTGACTCAAATTCTAATTCCTCCAGGAAGCCCCCTGTGGCCCCCGAGCCGAGTTCTGGCCCCGTTACTTCTTCCCACAGTCCTGGGCACCTGCCACACAGCACCTGTCACCTGGGCGACTACACTCAGGTTACTTGGCTCAACCTCTCTTCTCTACACACATGGCCAGCTTCTCAGGGGCAGGGCTGGAGGTCCTAGCACTGAGCAAGGTGCAGCCCAGTGCAGGAACTGGCGGCTATCTGCTCAGTGAATGAGTGGATGGAATGCCATCCCAGCTGGGTTCCGGGCCCCTCTGCCAGCGCCCCACCCGGTCGTGGCATGCGGCACACACGGGAATCGCAGGCTTCGCTGTGACTCGGGACTCTCAGGAATGCTTTGGCAGCACAAAGAATTCTGCTCAAAACCCCAACTGGACTTCTTATCTGAGAGGATTGCACAAAACCCTGGAACTCTTCTTAATCCTGTCCACTAACACGCAAACCAGTAAGGCTGGGGGCCTCGGGGTGAACTCAACTAATCCTTAATCCACAGCAGATGCCGGGCAGGGCGGGAGCAGGCGCTCCTGAAACACATGGACAGCTGATGCTCATGGTGAAATGCTTCAGGGGCATATCCGGGCTCCCCAGCCCCTCAGTCCCGAGATGGAGACAGCCATCTCTTCTCTGACTTGTCAGGGGCCTTGGCTGGGGCCCTGTATCCTCTCAGCCTCGAGAGCCTGGGACCCAGGAGCCTCTCTGCCATGGCCAGGCAGGGATACCTCCATCAGCCTTTTGAGAAAATCCACCTTCCCCAGCACCTGCCATGACACCCATTTTTCCGACTCGGAGGGCTTATAGAGAATTTTACACAAGCTAGCAATGACCTGTCCTCCAGCTCGACCATCGGAGGAGTGGACTGACTGCCACAGAGGAAGTCAGGGCATCTGAGAGGTTAAGTGGGTTCAGATCTCGGCTCCCCACTCTGCCCGGCCCATAGCCCACAGTCACTTTATCACTGACTCCCTGACTGCCTCAACTATAAATAAGAAAAAACACACTCTTACATCGTGGACTCAGTATTTCCACTAGGCACTCGGTGTTTGTGAATGACTTTGTTGTGTACCTGCTGTGTGCCAGGCTCTGGGCTCAGTAAATGCCAGCCTTTGTGGTCCCTGACCAGGGGGCCATATTTCTGGCCACAGAAGGAGCCTGTGTTTAGCTCAGATTATAATGAGGCCCCTTCTTCATCCACAGAGGGAACACAGACCCAGGAAAGAAGCATGCAAACAAGGAAAGAGACAAGGAGAATCATGGAGCCATACCCACTCCCCAACAACAGGCCGAGGAGGCAACCACTGGTTCTGCAGAGCTTGTCAGGGGAGGCAGTGAGACACAGATGCTCTCCTAGAAGGTTCTTCCAGTGAGTCTCACCTGAGATGGAGTCAAAGAGCCCAGCCCCCTGGTGCACACAGGCCAGGCCAGGCCCGGCCAGGGCAGCGTGCTGCATGCAGAAACACAGTAACAAGACATCCTCTTGCTTCTTGTTGTGATCCTGGGGTACCCTGACCGAGCGGCGCCCCCTTGGCCAGCTCCCAGGCTAGGTGCTCTTTTCCCGTTCTCTCGGGGGATTCCTGCCAACAACCCAACAGGGTAGGCACCATCATTGCCCTGATTTTACAAACGGGAGGTTCTGGGGGGGTCAGTAACTCATCCAGGACCCCAGGTGGTGGAGTCAGGATTTGGATGCAAGCCGACTGATCCCAGAACTACTCTCTCAGCACCACTCACATGGAAGAGAAGGATCCAGACCAGAGCAGAGACCTGTCCTTTGCAACATCGGCTAGCAGAACCCAAAACTCCTCCGTGAGGAGCTGACATTTATTCTCAGGTCCCCCTGGCTGTCTCCTCTAAATGACAGCTGTCACCACATCTAAGCTGACTTCACAGTAACCTCCCCACATTTACATGCTAAAGCATGGGCTTGACCATTTGCAATTTTCCTTGCCTCCCCGAAGTCCTGAGGAAGAGAACTGCTCCTTCCTGGTAGTCTCAGGCATCAGTATCTACAAGGAGCAGACCCCAGCCGTTACAGCCGAGATTCTGGAGTCCCACGCAGGAAACCCAGTCATCCATAGTAAGGAACTGATTCCTGAATCTACCATGCACCACGTTCTTCGTATCACTGGTCTCCAATAACCCCCCCAAACTGTGCAAGGAGGGGGCATCACCTATCTTCCACGGGGGACAGAGGCCCCACGAGTGGACCTGACCTTAGGCAGCAGCGTTTGGATGTGAACCCAGGCTGGTGCCTCGCAAGGCTGGGATCTTCTCACCATATTGCCCCTCACCTCTCACTACGGGATGCTCTCTTCCCAGCTTATTTCCCTTGGCAAGGGCCACACTACCACAGAGCGGGCTCCCCGCGTGCGGAGTTCAGTCACGTCTCTACAGCAGGACTCCACCATGAGTCTCATGTGTCTGTGCCCCCCGCCACTGTGTCTACCACCCAGCAAGCCCAGGAAACCATCCCACCGTCCACAGTAACCTGCCCAGGAAGGCAGCCTGCTGCAAATCACAGCTTGGGAAGTCCTACTGCTGTCTTGCTGTCTCTAGCGACAACCCAGAAGCCAAACCACCCCTGCAGCAACAGGTCCGAAATGCACTCAACTAATACGCGGCAAGGAATTGTTGTCCTCCCTTCCAGCTTAGGGCCCACCCGAGAAGATGAAGCACGCACCCCTAACCCGTCACACGGATGCTGCCTCTAGTCACCCCACCTACAGTCCCCGTGCCCACAGCCTCCAACGGGGCCTTTTTTCCACTACAAAGTCCTCCCCATGCTCCGCCTGCCTCCGAGTCTCTGCCAGCATGAAAGTAATGACAGCCGACTCTCTCGCCAG